>NC_133396.1:81144792-81447822 GCF_047511655.1 Castor canadensis | reverse complement strand
AGGATGCCATGTGGATGCCAAATAGTTCAGGCCACCATTTTCTTTTTTTAATTTTTTTTTCTTTTATTATTCATATGTGCATACAAGGCTTGGGTCATTTCTCCCCCCTGCCCCCACCCCCTCCCTTACCACCCACTCCGCCCCCTCCCTCTCCCCCCCTCAATACCCAACAGAAACTATTTTGCCCTTATTTCTAATTTTGTTGTAGAGAGAGTATAAGCAATAATAGGAAGGAACAAGGGTTTTTGCTGGTTGAGATAAGGATAGCTATACAGGGAGTTAACTCACATTGATTTCCTGTGCGTGTGTGTTACCTTCTAGGTTAATTCTTTTTAATCTAACCTTTTCTCTAGTTCCTGGTCCCCTTTTCCTATTGGCCTCAGTTGCTTTTAAGGAATCTGCTTTAGTTTCTCTGCGTTAAGGGCAACAAATGCTAGCTAATTTTTTAGGTGTCTTACCTATCCTCACCCCTCCCTTGTGTGCTCTCACTTTTATCATGTGTTCAAAGTCCAATCCCCTTGTTGTGTTTGCCCTTGATCTAATGTCCACATATGAGGGAGAACATATGATTTTTGGTCTTTTGGGCCAGGCTAACCTCACTCAGAATGATGTTCTCCAATTCCATCCATTTACCAGCGAATGATAACATTTCGTTCTTCTTCATGGCTGCATAAAATTCTGTTGTGTATAGATACTACATTTTCTTAATCCATTCGTCAGTGGTGGGGCATCTTGGCTGTTTCCATAACTTGGCTATTGTGAATAGTTTCAAATGATAGAACGTCAGGCTGGAGCAAGGATCAAAGGTCATCTTTTTCAATTCCCTCACTGTACTAACCCAAATGACCTGGGACACATGGCAATGGTCTTCACTCCCAAGTCCACCTCCTCCAAATCACTACAGCCCACACTTTCCATCTTACACATTCCCATAAGCAGAATGTTCATACCATGGAGTTCAACAGTTCATTTATCTGTGGGGGTTTTTCCCATATGAATAATATTCCATGTTTCTACTTATACTGCACCTGCCGTCTTTGGTCTTCCCTCCTCCATCTTCACCACAGGCATTGAACTCTAACTGCCTGATAACAAAATCTCTACTGTGTGTATATCCAGTCAGTCAGCAGGAGAACCAGCTGGGGAAGGTGTCTCCTAATCTCCCCAGGAAAAAAAAGTGTTGCCAGAGGATGAAATACACATTTCTGAAGAGGAATGTCATCATGTGAAAGACTTTGTTGACTTTTCCAATAAATCTGGGATTAGCAATGCAGGTTGGGTATGATACTTGTAGCTACCTGAAACAGAAAACTCCCCCCTCAAACAGTTGAAGTACTGTGAATGTGTTGTCTTACAAAACTTGAAGTCCAGAGATGGCTCGGGTTCCAGGAAAGATACAGTTCAGTGCTGCTCAGTAATGTTCTCCAGGGCATAGGTTATTCCTGTCCTTTCGTTCTGCTGAAATCAGCATCTGCTTCATGGCAGCCCTGATTCTTCTCAGTGTAATACGATGGCTGCCACAGGTACCAGGCTATGCACTTTTTGTGCATCACAAGGAGGTTAGAGCAAATGGAAGTGATCATTCCCAAAGCCCTCCTCTTTAGTCTGATTGGGTCACACTAAGTCAGATGTCTATCACTGACTGGCCCAATAACAGTTGTCAGAAGAATTCTAGGTGCTGGCTGGTATACATCAAAGCTGCTCAATGGCGGCACTATTGATAATTTGGCCTGGGATATTCTTTGTGGTAGTGGCTGGTCTTTGTATTATAGGATGTTTAATAGCCTCTCCAGTCTCTAAAACATCACCACCACCAGTCACAAGAATTAAAAATGCCTCTAGACCTTGCCAAATGTTCCCTGGGGGAGGGGCAAAATCACTTCAGATTGAGAAATTGATGATATTACATGAATTAAGTTACTTATATCTGTGCCTCAGTTTTCTCATCTGTACAATAGGAATCATAATAGCACTCTCATGTGACCACTATGAGAACTAAAAGAGCTAATTTATGTAAACATATAGAATATAGTAAGTACATAAATGCTAACTAGTATTTTCATCAGCTACTCCTGGTGTCTGAAAGGTAGGAGATATTCAAAAAAATTTTCTGAATGAATTCAATGGAAAAATCTTTCAGATCCAGATAACATTGACAGTTCAGCAAAACGAAATGCCATCCTGCTGAGAAGTTCTGAAATTGGGATTATGATGGATTTGTGGGGCATTTCATGTTCTCACTTGAGAAACCTGGCATTCCCCTCGAATGTAAATCCTCACTTATGACCTGATGCTGCTCAGAATTTACGTGGCCTACGGAATGAGAAGGGTGAGCACTGGGAATCAGGGACCTCAGATGACCTGGCTGATTTATGTATTTAAAGAAACATGATACTGAGCAGTTCTACCCTACAGGATATTCTGGAAACCAAGACTGGTAGCTTTTCCTTAGCTGAATGTTGTACTGTTGGAAATGCAGTCTGAAGTCTGATGAATTGATGGGTCAGTCAGAGAGTAGTGTCTTATTGTCATAATTTAAGAGTACATGCATTTTTCCACTTTGTTACTGTTGACAATAATGATGTTTCTGTTTGAATAGTACCTCATGCAATTTTTAAAAATCACTTTCATATGCCTCTCTGAAAATATTGTTGGATTAAAGGGGAATTGAATACATTTTACAAAGATACTTTACATGTAAATTTGATAGCTTATACTTGTAATCTAAGCTACTGGGGAGGTGGAGATTGGAAGGATCGAGGTTCCAGACCAGCCCTTGCAAAAAAATTAGCAAAGTCCCATCTCAAGCAATAAAAGAGGGCATAGTGGTGCATGATTTTCATTCCAGCTACACGGGAAGTGAAAATAGTAGGATCATGGTCCTAGGCTGGCTGGTCATAAACTTGAGACCCTATTTGAAAAATACACAAAGCAAAAAGGGCTGGGGGAATGGCTCAAGTAGTAAAGCTCCTGCCTAGCAAGCAGGAGGCCCTGAGTTCAAACCCCAGCACCACAAAAAGGATATTTTATGTACAGAAATTGATCTTATGGGGTCCTGAAGGAAAACTTGATCAGGACACACAAACTGACCAAAGTTCACAGCCTGAAAACAACATGGCCAAAGAACCCAATGATGATTACAAAGCATGCAAGGAAGGTGGAGGCAAAAGTGCTTCCTCAGGGCGATGGCTCAGTAAATGAGCAGAGCTGGGGGAGGACATGATTAGAGCTCTGCTAGGCATGGTGTGTAGGAACATGTGATCATTGTTCTGAATTCTGCTAATAAACCAAGAAAAAGATTTTTAAGACATTGTACATAAATTTGTAAAGACAAAAATGAGATAAGACAACATCACTAGGTGAGAAATGTCAGGGGAGAACAAGGAGATGGGAGGTGTGTAGATTGTAGAGAAAAGCTAAGATCCTTTCACAATAGGAAGTTATATTACTTATGGTAAATATCAGAAGAAATAGGTAGGAATTAGAAGAGGTTGCCAGGAGCAGGAAACTGAGGCAGGAACTTGATATTTTTTGCTCTTAAGTCATATAGTTCTACTTGCCTTTTAAAACACCTTAAAAATGTTACTTTGATTAAAATAGAAATTTGATATAAACTAATACTGATTATTGATAATTATCTGCCCATATAACTCAAGTCTCCATGAAGTTTTGACTAAGACTAGAAAGAAGAGGAATGAATGGAGTGCCTTATCACTTATCGTCCCAGCCAGAGCACTTGTGAGAAGGAAAGGAAGCACCGTTAGCAATCCCATGGGCACAACAGGTGCACAGAGGAACAACCCCAGATAAACTGGGGTTTATCGTCAGCCCTGGTGTGAGATAACCAAGACTGACCAAGACTGAGGATTATTTCAGTGACACCGAGGCAAACACCTGGCCACCCTTCCCGCATTCGTGTAGTGGCAGATAAACAGACATCTCAAGTGACATCCACTGACTGACTGACCACATCCAGGGAAGTGGTTCCTCTGCCAGACATGCCTGGCAAAATTCCGTGTCCTTCCAAGCTTTCTAATTGTCTTTTTCACACCATTATTGAAGAGTTCATCATACCCCTTTGACACTGTGCTTTAAAAGCAAATGACAAGCCAGGAAAAAAAAATTTGCAAATACATGGCAACCCAACTTTTATATCTCTAAACTTAAAAGAAAAAGGTAGAATTCTAGTTAAAACTTGGCAAAGTCTTCCAACTCAGATCCCTTTGGGTTCTGTCCAAGTCTGATGGTATGTATTTAATGCAGTTCAACAAGTAGTTATGAAACACTGACCACTTACCAACTCTGGGCTGGGGCCTAGGGGCATCCAATAAATGAGACAAGACAGACCTATGACACATGAAGAGGTGGAGAAGTTCTGTGGTCCACAGACTCATGGTCTTTTTTTCTGAGAGTTGGTAATCTTGTAAAAACAAAAAAGTAGTCATTCTAATCAACCCATTGTAAATTAGAAATATCATAAGATAAAAACACATTCGGGCCCAACACAGTGGCTCACACCTATAATCCTAGCTACTCAGGAGGCAGAAATCAGGATGGTCACTGCTTCAAGCCAGCATAGGCAAAAAGTTCACAAGACCCCATTTCGACCAATGGCAGGGCATGGTGTCACTCCATTGTCATCCCATTTACATGAGAAAGCATAGATAGGAAGATGGCAGTCCAGGCCAGTCAGGGGTACAAAGCCCAACTCTATCTCAAAGATAACCAAAGCAAAAAGGGCTCAAATGGTAGAGTGCCTGCCTAGCAAACATGAGACCTGAGTTCAACCTCCAGTACCACCAAAGGGAAAACAAAACCAGAAACACATTTAAGACACCAAGCCTATAGAACATCATAGCTTCAAAGCACAACACACTGTAGAGTTATTAGTGTTTTCCCCTCAAACTTGCACCACTGGATGCTGTGCTAGCATTGCATTGGCATCACAGTACCTGTCACTAGCCTGAGAATAGAGCAAAATTCAAAATGTGAGGTACCAATGGAATTTTATGCAGCCATGAAGAACGAAATGTTAGCATTTGCTGGTAAATGGATGGAATTGGAGAACATCATTCTGAGTGAGGTTAGCCTGGCCCAAAAGACCAAAAATCCTATGTTCTCCCTCATATGTGGACATTAGATCAAGGGCAAACACAACAATGGGATTGGACTATGAGCACATGATAAAAGCGAGAGCACACAAGGGAGGGGTGAGGATAGGTAAGACACCTAAAAAATTAGCTAGCATTTGTTGCCCTTAATGCAGAGAAACTAAATCAGATACCTTAAATGCAACTGAGGCCAATAGGAAAAGGGGAACAGGAACTAGAGAAAAGGTTAGATCAAAAACAACCCAGAAGGTAACACACACGCACAGGAAATCAATGAGAGTCAATGCCCTGTATAGCTATCCTTATCTCAACCAGCAAAAACCCTTGTTCCTTCCTATTATTGCTTATACTCTCTCTACAACAAAATTAGAAATAAGGGCAAAATAGTTTCTGTTGGTTATTGAGGAGGTGGGGGGGAGAGGGAGGGGGCGGAGTGGGTGGTAAGGGAGGGGGTGGGGGCAGGGGGGAGAAATGACTCAAGCCTTGTATGCACATATGAATAATAAAAGATAAAAAAAATGTGAGGTACAGTTTCTAAAGAACACATCAGTACTTAGATACCATCGTAAAGTCAAAAAAAAAAAAAATCCCAAATTGGACCATTCCAAGCTGGGACGCATCTGTATTTGCTTTGGGAACTCTCTCCTCCCACCTAGCTCCTTTTGTCATTTCTCCTTCCTCTAGTGTCACTCAGCAAACCCCACAATCCTCTCACTGTTGAGAAAGGGTTCCTGACAGCATGTAGCACTAAGAAGTCTGGGCAGCAGAGTGAGTCTTGTCCAAGTACAAGTGAGGCAACCTGAGCTTAAAGGCTTAGTTCAGCTGCTGACGAGGGGCTGACCCATGAGTTTAAGACAGCAACTGGAGATGCTAGACTTCCCATCCCTGTTGGTTATGACTCATTCTCCCCACTTAACTGAAACCATCAAATCTGGAAAGAAAAATAAAAAGACATTGTGTCATCTGTGAGATCCTTATCTTAACACTATAGAATTGTGTTAGCATTATCCACGGACATAGAAATACATTTTTGAGGAAGATAATACTTTTTGCTATATTTTCACATTCTTTTCTAGAGTTAAAATAGGAAGAATATTCATCCATATAAGGATTGCCCCAGTTTACAGGTGAAAAAAAAATTAAACAAATCAAGCAACTTGTCCAGAATCACAGAGTAAGTAAATATGAGAGTTGGAATTTGGATAACGGGAGTTTAGCACCTAACAATACTTCTATGTCAACAAGATAGAAAACTGAGGCACTGGGAATTAAGAAGTTGGGGTAAAAACTACAACTAGTCAGAGACAGCCAGAATACTAGCTCTAGGAGGGGTCATAGTTTGGGGGGCCTGACTCTATAATTCCTGCAGCTCCCAAGAGGCCACAGACATGGTCCTCAGCCATCCTTCCTCTAGAGCCATGGCTGTTGTGGTTCTGCACAAGGGTCTCTGGTCCCCAGTGGTTGTGTGCACACATGCCTTTCAGAGTCACCATCATTAGAGGCCATTCTCCGCGGTCATTCATTCCTTCAACCTCGAAGCTCCCAAATTCCAAAAAAGTCTCCACACATCATCTGCATTTTGCTCCACACCTTGCCCAGTTAATTGCCTTGGTTTTCCCCTAAAGTGGTTCAGCATACTGGAAACACAAGTCATGCCCCAAATCTCTTTCCCTAAGGGAAGAGCAAGGAAGCCTTGGGTTGTTCCCTTCATCATTTCACAGAACTTAGCTAATGTTTTTTGGCTTTAGAGAAATAATATTTCCCACTGAGAAAAGCGTAGAGTATTAGAAGAGTGAGAAGTCACACTGTCAGATGTAAAAGCTGAAAATATCTCCATGAGATAGGAACTTAAATTCCAGGACTGATTATACTTGTGTGACTATAGTGAGCAATTAAACTCCATGACTCTCAGTTTCCTCATCTGTGAAGTGGGCCTACTTTGTGAAAGTTTGTCTAGCAGGGCATCAAAATGCAGTAAAATTATTATGTCTCACCTTGTTAACTCCTATCATGTAATCAGAGAGACAAATGGGCAAGAGGAGATATTTTCTCTTGTGGTCTCTTTCTCTCACAAAGTCAGTAGTTCTAGCCACTATCAAGCAGAGATGGAGATTAATGAAGTTGTAAGATTGCCTGGGAAGATTCTTCCAAAGTCAGCAGAGCCTCGGTCTTCAAACACAGCATCTTAACTAACACATATCACAAGGCTCAAGGAGGCTCTTCAGATGAAGAGTGCTTGGCTAGCATACACGAGGTCCTGCACCTCAAAAAAAAAAAAATACTGAAATTATAGAACTTTTGGAAGAAAGCATATGCCCAATTTCCTGCTATTTGGGGATAGGCAATAAGACTCGAAACCCATAAAGTATAAAAATAAAAAACTCGATAAATTGGATTTTATCAAAATAAAAACTTCTGCCCTTCAAAAGGCACCATTAAGAAAATAAAAATGGCCAAGTGTGGTGGGCCAACCTGTAATCCTAGCTTCTCAGATGGCGGTGATCAGGAAGATTGTGACTTGAAGCCAGTCCAGGAAAAAGTTCACAGGATGCCATTTCAACCAATAAAAGGTATAGTAGTGCTTGACTGTCATCCCAGCTGCATGGGAGGAAAAGGTAGGAGAATCACTGTCTAATTGCTAGCCTTTGGCAAAAGTGGGGGAACCTACCAGGAAAATAAACCAAAGCAAAAAGGGCTGGGACATAGCTCAAGTGGTAGAGCTCCTGCCTGTAGCAATCACAAGGCCCTGAGGCAAGCAAATACTTGGAGAGAATAGTCACAGTGCACGAATTAAAAATGGATTTGCACTAGCCTAAGAAACACAAGGACACCAGTTCAAATTCCAGTACTGCCAAAAAACTAAAAAAGAACCACAACTAAACAATAAGAGAATATAATTAAAAATGGACAAAAACATTGAACAGATGAAGACAGAAGAATAGCTCCTAAAAGACATCTAATATTATTAGACAAACAAACATGAATTAAAACCATTCTGAGTTACATAGATATTCATTGGATGACTAACTTTTCAAATCCATTATTAGTTTCTTGTTAGTACTATAACAAATTGCTACAAACTTAGTGTCTTGAAAAAACAAAAGTATCATCTTACAGACTTTGAGGTCAGAAATCTGAAATAGGTCTGGCAGGGCTCAAATCAAGGTGTCTGGAGCTGTGTTCCTTCTGGAAGATCTAAAGGAAGATCTATTCTTTGACTTTTCCAGTTCCTTAGAGGCTGCCTTCATTTCTTAGCTGGTGACTTCATCACACCAACCTCTGTTTCCAGCCTCAAGTCATCTTCTCTGACTCTTCTGTTTTCTTCCATCTTTTAAGGACTCTTAGTATTGCATTGCCCCGCCTCCACACACATACCCGGACAATGCAGGATAACCTTCCCAATCCCGAGATCCTTAACCTCATCTATAAGGTAACACATTCACAGGTTTGGGGAATTAAGACATGGACACCTTTGGGGGCTGCTATTCTGCTTACCACAAATACCAGCTGTTGGTGAAAATGAGATGGTTACTTTTATATGTGAACTTGACTGGGCTAAGGGATACCCAGATAGCTGGTAGAATATTATTTCTGGATATGCCTGTGAGGGTGTTTCCAGAAGAAATTAACATTTGAATTGGCAGCCATGCGCCAGTGGCTCACGCTTGTAATCCTCATGGTTTGAAGCCAGTCTGGGCAAAATAGTTCATGAGCACCTATCTTGAAAAAACAATCACAAAAAAGGGGCTGGGGAAGTGGCTCAAGGTGTAAACCCTGAGTTCAAGCCCCAATACAACACCCCCACCAAAAAAACACATTTGAGTTGGTAGACTGAGAAAAGAAGACCAGAAGACCACTTTCATCACTGTGGGCAGGCATCACACAATCTGTTGAGGGCCCAAATAGAACTAAAAGGTAGAGGAAGAAAAAATTCTGTCTTTTTGTGTGAGCAGGGGTAGCTATCATCCTCTATCCTTGACACCAGCACTTCTGGTTCTTAAGCCTTCTGGCTTGACTTGTGTGGCAGAGACTTGCACTGGCCCCTCCCCGCCATCCCATTCTCAAGACTTCAGCTTGAAATTGAATCTCACCATTCGGCTTCTTGTCCTCCAGCCTCCAGGTGACTTCTCAGCATCTATGATCACACGCACTCGATTCTCACCATTAATCTATAACCTACACACACTCACACACAGAGCCACGCTCACATGACACAGAATGATGTTTTTAGTTGGCAAAGAATAGCAAGTATGATGGAGATGCCATAGATCACAATAGAGCTGACAAGTTCCTGTCACCTAGTGAGAGTGGCGCCATGTTTGTGGTGATGCTGGGTGTAACACCACCACCCTGCTGCCAGGTGTAGAAAAGTCCCTCACAATTATGTACAGTACATAATACTTGATAATGAAGGACTACTACTGGTTTTTATTTATTTATTTATTTACTTTTGCCTTTTTGAGCCAGCCTGTCACTATTGTAGCCCAGACTGGCCTCAAACACACTATGTTGCCCTGGCTGGCCTTAAACTCCTGCCTCAGCCTCCCAAGTACTGGGATTATAGCCATGTGTCACCACACCGGCTGTATATGTATTATACTATACTTTTTGCCATTACTTTAGAGTGCACTCCTACTTTTTTCTTTTTTAAGTTTGCTGAGACAGCATGCTGACTGGGCCACGTGCTTGTGATCCCGACTGTGGCAGGACGAGTGTGAGTTCCAGGTCAGCCTGAGCTACATAAAGCTAAGGATGGGGTACATAGCTCAATGGTAGAGCATGTGCCTAATGTGTGCAAGGTCCCGGGTTCCATCCCTAGCACCACTCACACACACACTCACACTCACACTCACACACACACACACACAGTACGCTGCGTTATACGGCAATAGCCTCATTATTCATCTTGTTTACCATGCCCTTGACTGCATTTCTCAGAATTTCCTCACATTAAGCCACACCACATGACTGTGTGTGTGTGTGTGTGTGTGTGTGTGTGTGTTTGAAATCTCCTACTGGCTGTTCCTGTGGAGAACTCTAATACACAGGTGGAACACCTGGAACTCACTCAAATTGCTGGTGGGGTTGTAAAATTATGGCCATTAAAGAAAAAGAATTATTTGGCAGTTTGTCAAAAGTTGCTTACCTAATCATCCAGCAATATCTCTCCTAGATATTTACCCAAGAGAAGTCAAAACATATGTCCACATAAAGAATTTTACACAAACTCCAGTTTATTTATCATGACCACAACCTAGAAACAGCCCGAATGTCCATGTGAATTTATAGAAGACACTATCATCTACAGTAGATATACTCAGTAATAAAAATGAGAGCCGGTGGATGGAGTGGCTCAAGTGGTACAGCACCCGCCTACCAAGTATGAGGCCCTGAGTTCAAACCCCAGTGCTGCCAAAAAAAAAAAAAAAAGAACAAACAGTGGGTACATGCAACAACATGGAAGGCAAAAATGCCAAACAGAAGAGTTCCTATTAGGCAATTTCATTCATATAAATTCTACAGTAGACAAAATTAGCCTATAATGACAGAAAACTGATTAGTGATTGTTTGGGAACTGAGATGGGGAGAGGTTGGTTGACTGCAATAAAAAGATGCCAGGAAACTTTTGAGGTGATTAAAATGTATAACAACTTGACTGTGGCAATAGTTACTTGAGCATATTCATTTGTCAGAATTCACTGAACTCCATGAATGAATGAGTACTCTTGCATATAAATTATTCCTCAATGAAGTCCATTAAGCTTTTTCTGTGAAGTGTATCACCTACCTTGTTTAGGAAGGCTAATTTGCTTCCAGAATTTCTTCCTGTCTAGCAAGAAGTACTCTAGTAGCCATTGGACACTATTTCCTCTTATCTTTCCCTCAGTTGAGATAATGAATAGCTCTATGAAATCTTATCTGAAAGAGGTACTTCATGTTCATTGCAGCATCAAGGAAAGTGTGATGTGTATACATGATGGAATACTACTTAGCCACAAAAAAGAATGAGATTCTGTTATTTACAACAACATGGATGGAATGGGAAATCACTGTTAGGTAGAATAAGCCAGGCATAGAAAGGCATATGTGGGATCTAAAAACATCAAACTTACAGAAGCAGAGAGTAGAATGGTGGTTACCAGGGGCTGGGAGTGGGAGGAATAGGGAGATAGTGACCACAGATTACAAACTTTCAGTTAGACACAATGAATAAGCTCTGGCGACCTATTGTATAAGACGGTGACCGTAATTATCAATAATATGCTGAATACTTGAAAATTACTAAGAAGGGAGATCTCAAGTGTTCTCACTACACACACACACACCCCACACACACCCCACACAAAATGAAAAGTATGTGAGGCAATAAAGATATTAATTATCTTTAGTCATTTCATTAAATATACATGTACCAAGACATCATGCTATATACCATAAGAATATAACATTTGTGTCAATTTTCCTCAATAAATCTGGGGGAAAAAGAACAGCTCTTTAAGACACTTAGCCAGGATTTAGTCCCTAAAAATATCCTATAGAGGTTTCCCAAACGGTGAACCATCCCTGCCAACACACCCATTCTCCTTCCTGTGAAATCCTGTATTGCCTTCACCTGAAGCGATGCTTGGGCCAAAGAAAAGGCTTGGGCTGCTGATCACAGATCCGGAAGGAGTCGATGGCCAGGCTCATTCTCATTCCTTCTACTTTCTCCAAGCCTGCTGCATCAGTCACACAATGATGAAGGGCACGTCCACGCCTGGAGCTAATCACACTAATAGCTCTCATTTGTTCAGCGTTACTGCATCCCAGAGGCTGGGTCAAATACTTTAGGCACATTTCATATAAATTAGTCATCATATCAATATCTCCATTCTATGGATGATGAATTGAAGGTCAGGCTGGTCAAGTGGTTTCCCCATTGCCATAGAACCCAGAGTTGTGTGACTGCAGAGCCCCATAAACCATTGTTGTATACTGCTGATCCCTATGTTCAACATGCTGGGACACTAACCATATGGGAAGCAGGGCTCACACCTATTTTAAAGGGCTCTAGAAAGACCCCAATATACCGTTCTCTCTCTAACCTGTGCTTTTTCCATCCAAGAAACCTGGGCCTTTGAGATTAGCAGCATGTTTTAAGAATGATGGGCTGCATGCCTCACAAAGTTTCTGATTCCTGGTTTATGGTGGAAACATTAATGAGACGCTCTTGCAGAGAATTCTTGGAGGAGGAAGCAAGAACATGACATGCATTCACCCATTTCTTCACTTGCTCATTTAACATTCACTTCAACATTACAGAGCAGTTACTGAACCAAGTCATTGTGTTGGTGCTGGGGATGTAGTAGATCCTATTCTCAAAGTATTGTGTTCTAGTAATTATCGCCTCCTATCATGCCTTCCCCTGTCCTTGGCCAGATTCTACCTCCCAATATGAACCATTAATCACAGCCTGACACAGCCAGCCTGGCCCTGGGATGACTCTGAGTTGAGTACTGCTTCCATGATGGGAGCGGGGGTTGGAGGAAGATGGTTCTTTTGACATGGGGTGAGGAGGTCCCTGTGTGTTGGCCAAACAACCATTCAGGAAGTAACAAGTCTCCCCTTTCCTGTTATTCCCCCATGATTCTCAGTGAGTTATAAGGAAATGGTGAAATAATGGGCTGGGATTGATTCACCCCAGGGACCCTTAATAAATTGTTCCTATGCACTGCTCTTGACTTTTAATGGAAAGAAAATGGGAGGAGTAGACTTCTTTCACAATTTCAAAGTAGAATTGAGTTCGGTTGTATAAAATACATTCAAGTTGCATCATCAGTAATGGTATGAGGACATAGACATGGAGCCAAAGAAACATGAACAGCCTGTTCTGGAAAATTCTGTGTGTGAGTGAATATGAACACAGGAGTGTCAGGCTCCCCAGGTGTTGAGAGGCTATATTTCCCTGAAAGGGAAGCTGTCCTGGAAAGGAGACCCTTGGCTCAGGTTTGGGCTGATGGAGAGTCGTTTGCACTGAGCCTCGCACTCAGTAGCACACTCTGGGCTTTTGCAACGGTCCTACTTGATGGTAAGCAATAATTATGCAGGTACACTGTGCCCCTGCATTCAGAATGATTCCTCGTGTAGGGCAGGCATTACAAATTTGTTCTTAATGAATGAAAAAAGATATGTTGTAGAAATCTTTGCTCCACTGCGTGACCATTTAAAAGGCACCACATGGTCCTGTGTGGGGGGAAAAGGTGGATTTTACTAAGATATGCAAATATGTGGATTTTTTTTTCTTTTTTCTTTATTTTTTTGTGGAACTGGGGATTAACTCAGAGCTTTGCGCTCACAAAGCAGGTGCTCTACTGCTTAAGCCACACCTCTTGTTCATTTTGTTCTGGTTATTTTGGAGATGGGATCTCAAGAATCATTTGCCCACATTAACCTTGAATGGAAATCCTCCTAATCTCAGCCTCCCAAGAAGCCAGGATTACAGGCATGAGCCTCTGGTGCCCAGCCAAATGTGTGGACATTTATTGCATTCAGAGCACAAGCTATGGTGGGGACATTGTCAGTGATGACTAACACCTGTTTTCTAGAAGCTACAGCTTAATGTGCATGTTGGGGTAGCAAAGGTAGGTAGGGGTCAGCAGAAAATGCGATATGTAGTATGAAAGAATGCATGGATTCATACAAGAAGAAAATAAATTATTTCTTGGAGATAGTAAAAAGACTTTGGGGGAGGAAGAAACGGAATTGAGCTGAGCTTGAAGGAGAAAATAGGGCAAAGCTTTCAAGAAAAGGGAATCCCTGAGCAAAAGTAGAAAGCTGTGGGAGGAGGAACTTGTTTTTAAAGGCTCCAAGACCCTTTAAAGACACCAGTGAGCCTTCTGTCTTCTCTCTGAAGCGGTGTGTGTCTCAGTGGTCAGAAAAGCAGGGCTACTTAAAGAACTTGGTAAGCCATAAATGTAGAAATTATCCCAGTACCACTCATGTCATTTGAAAATTGTGAAGTACTAAATTACAGACTTTTCATTTCATGCATTCAATATAGCTTGATCTTTTTTAGAAATGCAAACATTAAATGCTTTTAAAAAATTTATTTTAGAGTTTCTGATTTGAGCAATTATACAAGGAGAAGTCTGCTGCAGGAGAGAAAAAAAAAGAACTCTGCACACTCAGTAGTTTAACATCCACGTGTTTGGTTGGGGTAGCATTTCTGGGCAGCTCTCCAAAAGGCAACACAGGGTTTTAGGCTCCTTGTGTCCATTGGTTCTGCCATCTACCAGAACCTCATGGGCTCATTCACTGAGCTCTGCATTTACCTGTGCAAACAGCACATAGATTATGGCAGATTGCACAGAGAGTTCAGAAACTAAGCCTAGATGGGGATACCTCATGCCCACCCATGTTATGTTAACTGTCATCCCCATACTATAGGGAGGCTGAGAAACACAGAGGAGAATATGTGTATTAGTTTCTTATTGCTGCTGTAACAAGTCACCACAAACACAGCAACTTACACAGCACACGTTCATCCTCTTATAGCTCTGCAGATGAACAGTGCAACATGGATTTCACTGATTAAATCAAGGTGTTACCAGGACAGTACTGCTTCTGGAGGATGGCCAGTTTCACAATATTAATTCTGCTGATCCATGAACATGGGAGGTCTTCCCATCTTCTAGGGTCTTCTATTTCTTCAGCACTTTATAATTTTCATTGCAGAGGTCTTTCACTTCCTTAGTTTGTTCATAGGCACCTTTTGTGAGGCTACTGTGACTAGGATTGCTTTCCTGATTTCTTTCTCAGCTTGTCATTGGTATATAGAAAAGCTGCTGAAATCTGCTTCTGTGTGTTTTCCAACTTTTAGAAACTCCTCAAACTCCTTGGTTTGTCAACCTCTTCCTCTTTCTATACAGCCAGCAAAATTACCCCTGCATAAATGTAAATAAATAACTTACGTACCAGATATTGCTTTGATTCTAAGAATCAGGGTTTTGAATTTCTGTGGTTGTTTCACTATGTGAAACATTTCACATTTTAAAAATCAGGCAATATGTCCACAATTGATAGGAAAAGAAAACCCACTAGCTTCCAGGCCATGCTGAAAGCTGGTTGCCCACAGCTGGGCAGACTGAGCTAGCAATGAGGGATTCTCTCTAATTTTACTGATGCCTTATTGAATTATTTTCATTGGTAGCACCAAGCAGGAATGAATTTTATTAAGTTTGGCCCTTAAATATCATTTAAAACATCACCAAAGTATTGCTCATGTCTCAGCATTGAAATGAAAAATTCCCTGTACACAATGATCAGGCAAATACAACTAGCAGAAGAAATCAGTCTGTCAGGAGAGGAGGGAGCAGCTTTCTACTTTTTTTTTTTTTTTTTTTTTTTTGTGAAGCAACAGTTAAGCATCCTTCAGAGCCTAACAAAGGTTTTAATTTGTTGTTGAGAGACACACAGCAAACTTAGAGGCAGAAAAGTTCCAGGTAGGGAAACCTGGATTTACTGACTCATACATCATGAAGGATTGAGTTTCAGACCCCAAGTCTCTGCCAAACTCTGACTGATTTTTCAAGAGAAACTATTTAGCAATCCTCAATATATAATTTAACTAATGAGAAAAAGCTCTGTTTAATCAAATAGGAAATGCAGACAAAGCCCAGGAATTTATATGCCTTATATTAAGCATGCCAAAACACTAAAGCTCCCTAGAAGAGCAGCGCCTCCCCATAGTACTCCACAGAGCTGTCCATGGCCCAAACAAATGCTAAGAATCTTTGAGTATTGAATGTGAAGAAACACATATTTTTCTCTAATGGTAAATAAAATAATTTTCTGCATATGTTTGTCCAATCAGTAAGGTGACATAAAGAAGTTGACCTCAACACATCACAGAAAGAACACTTGACCCCCAGATTACTGGGGTCCCTTCTACCTACAATGTTTCACTATTCTGTGGACCCATTACCAGTGGTGTGCTGCAGCTTGCTTGTGCTAGTCTTCAGAGCCACTGTGAACATGCCTTCACTACTTTGTGTTCAGTGATTTCAGTGATATTTCAGTAGTAGCTTGAGATGACCATGGGAAGAGTATGTATATCAAAGAGACTAGCAAACACAAACGCTTCAAGCCGGTGCTCTATTTTTCAGTTTTCACTTTTTTTTTTGAGAGCCAGTTGTTAAGCATTGACCAGCACAACACTGACCTGTGCTGACATTAAAACCATTTTCAGTATACACAGGCATAATGTGTTATGCTTTGCTTTATTGTGTTTTACAGATACTGCTTTATCTTCAAATTGAAGATTGTGGCAAGGCTGGGTGGAGTGAGTCTGTGTCATCAGTTTTCCAATGGTTCAGATGAGTGTAAGCATTTTGTAGTAAAGTATTTTAATTAAGATATGTACATAGTTTCTCTATATGTAATGCTATCACACACTCGGTAGACACAGTATAATGTAAATGTAACATTTACATGCGCTTGAAAGCCAAGAAAATCCTATGGTTCATCTTGTCATTGCATTTGTTTTACTGCAGTGGTCTGGCCTGAGGTATGCCTGTGCATTGGAGTGTTCTTCTAACAAACTACTTGATGCCACTATTTACAGAGTCTTCAGGATCAGGAGCTGTGATGTCCTGCAGCTTTTAGTGTCCTGACAACAAAACCTATTCATTTCTACCTGCTATTAAAGAAGTGCTTTTATTAGTCATTGCCTGTTTGTTATTCTTGTTTGTTTGTTTTTCCTCCTTTTTTATTAACATATTATTGTTGTACTAAGGGTACATTGTGACACTTACGAAAGTCCTTACAATATATCCTAGTTGAATTCATGTCCTCCATCATTCTCCTTTATCCTCCCTCCCCCTATTATTGTTCTTACTAGAATACAAGAACACAGGGATTTCTTCCCTTTTATTCATTGATGTACCTCAAGAACTGAGCAACACGTAATAGATGCATCATATTTATTGAGTAAATAAAGTTTTTCCAAAGCTTAACCACAGTCGTCCTAGTAGGTAATCCCACCAGGCTTTCTCTGTCATTAGTATTATAAATTCTTCATAAGAAAAAAGTTAATTTCCTCTTAATAACTCCTCTGCATTCTTACAATAATTTACAAAAATACCTATATTATAAAAGTGGTAAGTATCTCTGTTATAATCATCTATTATATATATGAGTGGCTCCACTCTAATAGGACTCCCTAGAAATCAGGGTAAGTGCTTTTTGTTGTAATGTTTATTTCCTTTTTAAAAGCAGCATTTCCTTTCTTGTTTTTTCGTCTCAGGACCATGTCACATAGAGAGCTGGGACTTTTCCTAATCAATCCAGGTCCTGTGCTGCTTAGCAAGACTACAGCCCTTTGTAAGTCACAGGTGTGATGGTCAGAGCTACCCTCCAAGTCTTTCTCCCCCTTGTGTCCTCAGCCTGGAGAGAGTTCAAGCTCAATGCATGTTTTCTGAAGGAATAGGACTGATTTCTTCTTTGAAAGCCTTGAAGAGACTTCAGCAAAGCTGAAGGAAAAGCTGAATTTCCTCCTAAACCATTGCATGGTCTCTGCCCTCTGCATGCATGTAGATGTTTCTAACCTTCAACTTGGCACCAGTCACCTGTCAAAACAAATCTCTTAAAGAGACTTAAGCAGGAGGCCAGCTCAAGGCTTTATTCTGACGGAAGCTGTATGTCTAAGTGAGGCTGATCGTGTCCTTGGCCTTGATTGTCCTCTCTAATGACTCATAAATAACCTGAACTCCTCTGACGTAATAAGCTTTGGGAAGTTATGCCGAAATGATTGACAAATCTTCCCCGAGACAGCCTGAGATGACCAAACAATGTATGATAAACATATTGACAATGTTGATCAAATGTAATACCTTTGAGGTTTTCCTATCACCACTGGTAAAGGCAATAGGGAAACCTGGATCTTGAGAAAAATATGCCTGGAACAATCTTTGGTGGCTTTCTGGGATATTACATTTCTAGTGCTCTAAGAGGCTTTAAGCGCTAATATAAGCACAAGGGCCACCACACTGCAACCACTGTGAAATAAACAGCAAGCTATGACACCAGAGCCAGCACACCCTGAACTTTCTGTGGAAACTCCCTAGGGACCCAAGGTTGCATAAAATCCAACAGGAAAAGACAGCCCAACACCTTCTAATCATTCTTTCCCCACAACAGGGTTCTGAAATCTTTGAACTTGCCAATTGCTGCTTGCGAAATCAATCAACCAGGAACATTCTTCACAGAAAGAAGTTTTTATTGGTATGTGGAACAGCTCCTTCAGGGATGGTTAGAGGTCAGAGGAACGTATGTTCCAGGCTGATCAGCTAAGACACCAGGCAACAATTTCCCAATCAATCAAGGCCAAAGCTTAAGGTGTTTGTTCATAGTGGGGATGAATACTTATGCAAGTTTTGTGTATTTGTTTCTTTAGAGGATTCCTTTCCCTGAGGACAAAGGGAATAATATACTGCCTCCTAGTGGGAAAGACAAGAGACAAGCCATTTAGAAACTGGAGAAGCCCTCTGACCCTAGATGAAAATCCAAACTTTGCTCTCCTGCTTTTTAGAGAAGTGGCTCTATATAAGGCACACACAACATCTCTTTAGAAAGGTCTATAAATCCTCCCTTGGTAGACCATTCAAACCTACCAGCCAACATATTTCTGATAATTTCTTATGGGCTCAAACATGTATCTGGAATCACAGAAGATGCTAAGGAAATAGTAGGCAGGAGTTTTGCTCTCAGAATATGACGTATAATTCAGCAGGAAAAAACAGTTTGTAGCTTAAAGCCCAGCAAGTCTTTGTATGGCTCAGTCAATATGTCAAAGCGAAATTTTTCAGAATCTTCTGCCCACAGAAGCAAGCTCAACCTGGTTTCCCATTCATACCTGCCTAGCCACATTTGTTACTGTTCCTCTGTGACGTTTTGTGTTTCAATCATGACTAGACTTGACTTAAAGGCAGGTCCTCCAAGGATCCAAGCTCTTAAGACGTTCTAAGACATCACTAGATACATAGCAAGGCAGAGAGGACAGAACTGTCAGAACTCCTAAGGGAGAGGACAAGGAGGAATATCCCCATGGAGATGCTTAAGAAACAGCAACACTTCTAAATTCTTTCTAAGGAGAATGGATCCAACTAACTGTATAGCCTCACTTGACTAAACCAAGGAGGTAGTAGCACGCTGGGAAAAGGGGAGAGCACCTTACCTACAGTCATAATACCCAGTTTCTCCACAACCAAAACGAGAGAAAAGCTGTTAAATGGAGCATCCAATTATGAGCCAGCCCAGAGAAGGCTGGCTGTGGGATCCTTATGTGCTCTCATACCTCTGTGCTGTTCCTGAGGTCACCCCACTAATATTCTAAACCAAGTTAATCTCAAAACTCAACAAAAAAAGGAGGGTGTGGCCCAAGTGGTAGAGTGCCTGCCTGGGAAGTATGAGGCCCCTAATTCAAATCCCAGTACCAAAACAAAAGATTTTTTTTTTTTGTACATAATTTGAGTTTATGGGGTCCTGAAGGAAAACTTTTAACAGGCCATACAAACAGACCAAAGTTCACAGCCTGAAAACAACATGCCCAAAGAAGCCAAATGATGATCACAAAGCATGCAAAGAAGGTGGAGGTATAAATGCTTTTGGGGGGTTATTGCTCAGTAAATGAGCAGAATGGGGAGTGAACATGAGGGCAGGTTCTTGGTAAGAACACTCTGCTAAGCACCTGACCCCTTTACTAGACTGGAGGTTTCTTAAACGGACATGTGTTGTATCTTATTTTTCTGTGTACCCCAGCATCTTTCCTACCTCCTGGCCCTTTTAGTATATTGGTGCTGTTTTTTAAGACCAGGGAAAAGAAAATCACAGAGAATGCCTAAGCAGTTGGAGTCATAGAAAAAGATCTGGGTTGGGTCTTAGTCAGTGAGTAAGGAGGACTTGGAGAGACAGGGGTGGGGTCCTTGCCACCAAGACAGCAAGAGTATCTGAAACAAATGGGGGGGGGGATAAAGGAGAATGATGGAGGAGGTGAATTCAACTATGATATATCGTAAGAACGTTTGTAAATGTCACAACAAAAATTAAAAAAGGAATAGCAACAACAATAAAAAGAATATGTGAAACAAACAGTAAATGACACGACCTCAACTGTGAGAGACAAAAGAAGAATTAGATATTCTTCTAAGTATCTAATAAAGATCACACAAAGTCCACCTTCTGTTTCTTCATCCTTCTCACGATGTCAAAGGGATAGGAATATGGTATAAATTTGTCATTAGAATTATGAGCAGACAGAGACTTTGGTTTTAATTTCACCTCTGAAGCCAAGTCTTCTCAGAGGTTATCTTTGAATTCTTCCCATCCTGTGTTCCTCCTCCAACTCCCTGCAGAAGTTATTAAACAGCAAAGTCTTCCTCAGGGAAGTCTTCCTGTGAGGGTGGCCCCAGCATGAGGTGGGAATAGCTAGACTCTAACCAGAATGCTCTTTGGCCTCTGTAACCACCTGCAGGCCTTGCCTTCCTGCTGGTGGTCTGTTCCTCGAGACCCAGGTTGAAGATTATTTTGCAGACAATATAGGGATTACTTTCCAGAGTAGTGACCAGGCTCTGCTATCTGGTTAAGTGGGTGCAGAGTAGAAAGCATTGAGCAATACCTCCTTTTTTGGATGGGGTTATTCTGAAACAGAAAATGTCAGATGACACCACTAGCCAGACTAGAACCTTCTGTTTCTTGAGGTTTTGGAAGGGGAAAGGGGGGTTTAGGGGAAACAAAAGGAGAGACATACTTCCTCTTACGAGAAAAAGTTGAATGGTAAAGATGACAATGGCATGAGGGATTTTTGCCTGGAAAAACTTTTTTTTTTTTCTTTTTTGTTTTTTGGCAGTACTGAGATTTGAGTTCAGGGCCTTGCACTTGCTAAACAGGCACTCTACCACTGAAGCCACATCTCCAACCATTAGAAAAACAACTCTTAGACCATATTGTAAGATAGGAAATATCATATTTATACTCTTAAACTGCTTGACATGGGTCTGCAGAACAGATGAACATATCTTTAGAAAGCCAGCCCTGAGTCTACAAGATTCTTATCAAAAACAATGTCAATTAAATAACTCATAGACCTAAATGTAAGAGCTAATATTACAAAATTCTAGAAGAAAATACTGGAGAAAATCTTTGTGACCTCGAGTTAGGCTAAGATTTCCCAGATTCAACATGAAAAGGATGGATCATAAAAGGAAAAAAAAATCAACTGGACATCATCAAAATTAAAATGTCAGTTACATTGATTATTCTAAATTTTTACTGGACTTTATGTGCCAGCCCCCTTCTAGGTGTCAGATTATGGCAAAGAATTGAATTCCCTTTACTACAGTGGATTGAGACAGGAAAATGAACATTTTAGATTTACAATAATGAATAATACAAAGCTTGAAATTTTTATAAATCAGAATGTATATATTTTTTTCCATTTAAACTCATGGACAGGATCTAAACCAGAAAATCATGTTGAAATGCTGAGAAATGTGTACAGATGAATGTGTACAAAAAGCCCATCTGTAGATCTTTGTTGAATCTCATGCCATGTTAGCAAGAATCCAAAGAATGTGGATGCAGGATAAGTGCATTAGCACTTTGGAGGGTGGTCTGAGACCATGTTGAACCCCAAATTATTGTATTACGGGACTCTAGAATCAAGCAAGCCCATATTTGAAAACTAGGTCCTTCCACCAGCTATGAGATTCCACACTCTGATGAAAATTATGTCTACCTTATAAAGTTGTAAGGATTAATGAGGTGATCAGTGTTAAGTACGTGACACATAACTGGGCCTCAATAAGTGGAAACTACAATGATGAGGGTAACAAAATCCAGCCAGGTTCCAAAAGCCAACCATGACTAGATTACTCACTTGTTTTCTTGAGAAATGTGCCTTCTCCCCCATGATAAGTTTCGGGCCTAAAGGTGGGTGCCCAGGGCAGCAACCCGTGTACCCCAGTATTCTTCAATTGCCCTGGACTGGGTTTCAAATCCTTCTCCAGGAAACCACTGTAAATAAAATGTATCTGTCATTCCTGGTTTAAGGATACAGCAGATATCCCCTCCTGACCAGGAAGAGTGACTGTAGGTTTGTTTTTCCTACAAGGTTAAAGGCCCAAGTCTAGTCTAATTAGAGATGACTGAGGGCTTTAGAAGGGGCTTTACCACACTACGGTACAAGTTTACTTCCTAAACAATCAGTCACTAGTTGGTTTGTTTTTTATTTAGTTTAACTCTGTTCTTCTGTTTGTTCTCCATTTGTAAGTAAACTATTACTCCTTTACTCAACTCATGGGATTTCTTAAGAATGGGTTTGAATTCTCAGATCTTGGAGACATATACTACATATACTCCCTCCCCTATTTTATAATCTCTGACGATGTTCCAAGAGGACCTTGGACTCTTTCTGACCAAATAACAGCCCCATGAGACAGAAAGAAAATCTGGTGTTCAGATTCAGATAAGGCTACTAAGTAGTCTTGACTGAGTAGCTTTTGAAAACCTTGATGACCAGGCAGTAGCCCTACCAAGCACATCAGGGTCTTGTTAGATGATATCAATCAGTATTTTAAAGTTTCTCAGGTCATTTCAATGTGGAGCCAAGACTGAGGCCCTTTGTCCTAGGATGTTTGGGAATTTGAAAAGTATCCCTGGAATTCAATATCAAGGCAGAGGTAGGATTGGGTGTTTTCTTGGTAAGGATGTGGGTTAGATGTTAGAATGCTGTCCGTGCTGGGACAGTTCCCTCACAATGAAAAGTCGTCCCACATTTTGAATGTCCTTGTGGATATTGATATACCTGAGAAACTGATATGGCCTGGAACTTTACCTTATACATGAATGCAAAGTACTTTTGCATGATTTTATTTCATATATATATATATATATATATATATATACATAATTTTCCCAGAATATATCAACATACGTAAGTTGCATTTTATTCTACTTAGAGCTCTAGTACGAGTGTCCAACCTGTTCAGATGGACATTACATCACTGATGAGATGTCAGTACCACTTGTGCTGTTTGAGTGGTTACATTTATGGTTTAGTTTTCATTGTGATGCTGTGTGCACATGCAAGCATCTAATGATCCCATGATACTTGAATGTTTACTTATTGAAATCCATATTCCTTGTGTATATATTTTTATATACGTCGTGTTTCCTTTATATCATATGTTAATTTCAGGGTAATAAATGTGGTGTTGACATAATTTTTTCTTAATGAAAAGGAGCTTTGGAGTTAGTGTAGGGTTAAGAATTTCTAAACTATGGCCAGGCCTAATGGCACATACCTGCAATCTCAACTACTCAGGAAGTGGAGCTAGAAAGATCCTGGTCCAAGAACAGCCTGGGCAAAGTCTGAGACCCTATCTAAAAACAAACTAAAGCAAAAAGAGCCAGATTGGGGGAAGGGGCATGGCTCAAATGGTAGAGCGCCTTTCTAGTGCAAGGCCCTGAGTTCAAATACCAGTACTGTCAAAAAAGAAAAAAATTCAATTTTAGATTCCCTTCTTGCTCTGTAATAAGGAGGTCTCAGTTTGCATCTCTGTTTATTGAGCATGAAGTTTCCAGCAAGCCCATCAGCAGGGCATTAACTTTGAACAAGTTACTTAATGTTGCTACACTTCAGTTTCCTCATTTGTAAAAAAAGCTTAATAATAGCGCTTACCTCACAGCTGTCAAGAGAATTGAATGAGATCAACCATGAAAAGCACTTAGCAAAGTTTCTGGCATGGAGGAAGTGCTGAATCATTGTTACCTTTTTTGATGATGATGATGACAAAGATGACAAAAATGATGAGATGGTGATGTGACAAATTAAGTAGTACAATCCAGAGAGAGACCAAAGACTTTTTAATCCCTTCCCCAGCCAACTATGTCATCTCTACACATTGCTTCTTCTTTCCTCAAGTTGGAATATGGCTCAGAGCAGATACCTGGAACACCCAATCTCTGTTGAAAAACCCTTGCACAATCTCTGCTTTTCATTGCTGCTCTTGTTTTGAGCAGTATCCATGGAGGAAAACTGAGGGGGTGGGGGTTCTGTTAGTGACTAAAAACCTGTTACAGGTTTATTCATGGTGCCAGCATTCTGGGAGCTCAGAGACTGCATCTGGAGATAGACTATTAGGATGCATTTTTCAAAATGGAGCCATCTACCACTTTTTGTTTGGAGCTTTCCCCTATTCTTCACATCACTATCTTATTTTCTTTCATCCTTATCTCCATGAAAACTTCATGAGAGAGCTGTTTTCACTTTGGAAGACTCTAATCTAGATGTTCTATGCTATCATGTGGACAGGGCTGAAACTCCTCTTTTGGGGTGTCAGTAATCTCAATGCCAGGTTCATAGTATTCTCCCAATGTTCTTCCCAACTCCAACTTTGCTTGCCTCTGATATATGCAAGAGACTGTTTTCTCATTCTGAAAATGCACTGTCTGTTGTCACTGCTGGAGTCCATAGTCATCTATGCCACATAAACTGTCAAGTTTTGTAGACATAACAAACCAGATGGGTCTTTGTCCAGGAACAGTCCTCTATGTTAACTGCTGTGAAGACCTTCAGATCCATGATAAGGGTGCTGGGGAGAGGCCTAAAGCCAGCTATAGATTTCTAGTTGAAGAAGCACTGGAAAGGTATCATAATCACCCGGTACTTTGGAGAAAGAAGACTCACAAACCATCCCAGGTAGAGGAGAATCCATCTAAACATTAAAGACCTTCAGAAATGAAGATTCCACAGTCAGTACCTAACTCTGAATGTCCCCTTACTGAAGAAGCATTGGCGTGTATTGGGTAAGCTTTAATAGTCTGGAGTAGAAATCTTAAGCCTTTTACATTCTTTATTAACTAATAATCATGAAAGCCCTTTGAGTTAAGCTCTACTTCAGGGCTTTTCAAACTTTCACACATACCACAACCACTTGGAGGGTTTATTGAAATTCAGATGACTGTGCCTTACCCCAAGAGTTTCTGATTCAATAGGTTCATAGTGGGGAAAAGGGAAAGAATGTGCATTTCTAACAAGTTCCAAGGATGCTGATGCTGCAGATCAGAGGACTACACTTTGAGAACCAAGGCTTGTCCTTAACATATCATTCAACAGCAAGAGCAACTCTAAGAAAAGGCACAGATACCTTTTTCACTCTATGGAGACAAATACAAATTTTCAATAGTTCATGTGTTTGGCTCTGCCTTCCCTCCACCTCATTGTTTCCTCTAGTCCAGGAAGGAATGAAGAAATTATGATGAAGAGAAAGAGTGAAAGGGGAAATGAGGGGGCAGAAAGGCTGGAGGGAGATAGGGACTTGGGCTGAGGTAGATCCCCAGAATTCGGGGTGCTGGAGTATCATGGGAGGTTGTACTCAGGGAAGAAAAGGGCAAGATGGCCTCTTCCTGTTCCCTCAGCTTGGCCTATGCACAGACTAAAGGCCAGTTTTCTCCTTCTTTTCAACAGAGTCCCAAACACATCTTACACAGAAATTGTTTTCTTCTTTGCTTTTTAAGAAGGGAAATGGTGGCTGAAATGAATGTGGCAGTGGACAGTCATAAAACACAAGAATCTTGCATAGCCCCCTTCCTAAGATTCACTCAAGCATTTTCATCCCAAACCTTTCAGGGCACCCGGATTTAAAAAGCAGATGCATGAGACTTGCTGAGTTGCAAGCAGCTGGGAATTTGGAATGTGTCTCTGGAGATTCACACTGAGCCTGGCACAGAACTTCCAAGAAAACTCAGTGGGAGGGAAGGAAAAACAGTGAGTGAAATGACACGATGCCTTGCAGGGCCCGTCTCAGCCTTACTGGATGGCTTAGAGCTCGCATTCCAGCTGCACTGCAGTGACCCAATGTTCCAGTAAACAAGGAGGGGACGGGATGGACAGACCTCAGATCAGGCTACCCCAGAGCTTTTAAATAGACACTGGGGCCCGTGGGGGAGGCCAGGGAGGAGGTTGCTTTTGTGCGTGTCCTTGATCAGAAAGGCACAGCCACACTGCCTACTGGACACATAGACACACACTTACTTGGACAGACACCAAACACTCAGATGTTCTAGCCTCACAAATTCAGAAACTGTATTCTCCTTTAGGACCCTTTGCAGAAATGCCAAAACATGCAAGTGTGCAAGGGGTGAAATAAGGAGACACTGACTCAGGCTGAGCTAGGCCACTGACTAATGGTGTCCACTCTCTCAGCAATACTTCTGCCTTCCAGCACTGCAGCAGACAACCCCAGCCAGTCTGTCCATTTGATTTCATAGCATCGAATCACTGACTGACAATCCTATGATTCTTCAGGCTTATCCTACCCTCCCTGCCTCACCATTTCACATTCCTATTTTCTCCTTGACCACTTCCATTTTATCAGCCAGCAGATGAACTTAAGTGATCATAAGGCAGGCTTGGTACACATATGAGCAAGAGTGTGCTGGCTCAGACAGCAAAGTTTTTGGAAGTTTCTTCTTTTTTTTTTAACTATTGTGCTGAGGGAACATTGTGACATTTACAAAAGTTCTTACAATATATCATAATTGAATTCACCCCCTTGATCATTCTCATTTATCCCCCTCCCCCCATTCCTGGAATAGGAACAGGTCTCATTTTTCCATTTATATACATGTGTAAATAATATTTTCACCATATTCACCCTCCTACTTCTTTTCTTTATAGCCTCCCCCTCCCACTGGTACCAACCCCAGACAGGACCTGTTCTGCCCTCCCGTTCTGTTTTTGAATGGGGTGTTTCATTGTGATATTTCCATATGTGTGTGTATATATATATATATATTTTTTTTTAACCCAAATTGTTCATCCTTTCTACCTTAGTCCCCTTCTTATGTCACCATAAGAACAGGTGACATTTCAACAGGTTTAAAAATTCTGTATAGATTCTTTTATAGGAAGTACACCAACCGTATTGAAAGTTCTTTCTTAAGAGTGTCCCTCTGGATAACCTAAGGCCTCATAGCCCAAATAGCATATATAGAGTCTCCTTCCCACATACATGTGAGCAATATTCTATATTCTGTATGTCTAGGTGATTCAGGACTTCATCATTCACACTGGGACATCTCTAATCATTAAAGTTGGTGTCATTGTAAACAATTCTAGCACAAGAGCAAAGCAATTAACCAGGACCCCCTGCATGAATGGGGGATCTATTTATCATACTTCATTTCCCTCCCACCTTTAGAGCCTGTCCTCCTTTTCAGGTGACTTATTCTTGCTGTGATTGATTTGTTGTTTCCTCTTACTGCTTTTTGAGCAATTATTCCTTCATTTCCCTATATAACAGTTAAATGCAGGCAATAATTGCATCTCTATTTTGAAGTAGGAAAAAGGCAGCATTTGTAAGTTCCCCCACATAAAAAGCTGTATGATTCCTCCATTGAGGCTCCAAGTGGGATGTTCTGGCAGCCTCCGGAGCTGTTTTACTGTCCAGTAAGTATTGTCAGGATTGACTCCCTAAATGGTCACACCCCAGTTTTTGGACAAGCAAAACAGCATGAAAAATGATAATGCTTGCTTGCGTACTCATGGCAGGAAAAGGCCTCACTCTATTTCCTTAATAATAATGATAACAGGACCTGCCTCTGTTCTGTCTCTACAGTATACTTAAGTACCAGGCATATTTTTCTAATGTTTACAGCCACCCTACAAAGTTCCAGTCATGCTGATTTTACTGACTGAGGCTATCATATGAGGCAAGAAAGTGGCAGGGGGAGCCAAATATTTCCCTAACCCAGATCTACCTGGTCTCAAAACCCACATTTGTGCTCCACCAGGTCACACACCTGCTTTGCAAATCCAATTTGACCTTTGAATAACACGTGGTGGACCCTGGCTTACACTTCCGGGACCCATTTTTCTTTCCCACTGATTGTCCACTTTCAATCTGGACTGGTGATAATTTCACACTCCAGCATGCCTTCTCTATTATACACCAGGACATAGGCAACCCCAGAAAAGGACTGAACATGGTTTCTCTTGGGTTGAGAGTTTAGCAATTTCTGTAAGTCATCTAAGCTAAGGTTCAGAGGAGTCAGAAAAGTATGAACCCAGTGATGAGGTGGGGTTGAGGAGGGAGGTTTAATGACCTGGGGACTAAGCAGCTTCAACAAACAAGAGCACTAGGCACCAAGCCGAGCTCTTCCAGGCAAGCTCCTTTCAGAGCAGGACTCCATGTGTGGAAGTAAGCCACACATTTGCCTAAAGAGTATAGTTGGGGTGACTAGGGTGGGGCTTTAATTATATGCTTCTTCCAAACACCTCTTCTCTTCCCAATTGACTTATCTCTGGTCTACTAAGTCTAAAGATTTGTCTTACCCTATTTTTTCTTATTAATTCAATTGATTTTTAACTGGTACCTTACAAAGGAAAATTGCACATAGCATATGACATTGAGATGACCCCATCTGACAATTTCTTCCATCTTCTGTCCATCCTTCCCCCTAAATATAACATAGGGGATGCATGGGCATCCAAGTTCATGCTTCTGACTTCTCTGAGCCTCAGCCATATCTATAAAACAGGGATAATAATCAGACATTCATAGACTTGTTGCAAGGATTAACATAAATGAAGTTATAGTCCACCTCACTTAGAGTATGCAGTCAATAAGTGAACATCATTGACTTTGGACCTGTTACTGTTGCTAGAGATGGGAATGGGCATGTCCCTCCTCTGAAATCAGCTAGTCTTAGAATAATAGCAACACAGGGATGTTAGAGGTAGAGAACCCTGGTATTTGTCTAGCCCTATTTCATTTGGGAAGGAACCTGAGGTTCAGAAGAAGTTAATTAAGTCACTCAAGTTTATGTGCCTTACTACTTCCAACCTTCAAAGAAGGAAATTCATTCAATGGAACAGTAGAAAGCTTTGGCTTTGAAGCTACACATATGTGAATTTTAATTCTACCTGCCAGTTTGGTGGCTTTAGACAAGCGACTGGCCTGATTCTGCTTCATTTCTTGTGTGCAAAATTGGAATAATAGAGCCAGCCTCACAGGATGGGGAAGCAGGGAAGACTAAATGGGATAATGGGTATCAGGTGTCCAGGGAGCCCTAGTCACTTGTTGGGGCTCCTGCTGGTTCCTCCCATCATTAACACATTCCAGGGCTGGTTAGAGAAGGGAAAAACCCAGCAGGAGGAAGCAAATAGAGTTTAAAAACATAATAAGCTTTGCCTGGATGCTGAAATAGGGACATTTAGGAATAATTTTTGCTTGCTAATCCCCAAATGCCAATTTACAGCAGAGTTTGATACATTGATTGGGGGGGAAGGGGGAGAATTCTTAGTGACAAGGCCAAAAGCAAAGACTGAAAAGGTCATCTGATGCAGACCTGAGGTCTAAAGTCAGAGGGCAGCAGTGTGTACCCAGGGGAGGTGGGTATTGAAGGAAGATGATCCTGAGGTTTTTAAATAACCTTCTAGAATGTCTTCCAAAACAATTTTGAAAGCACCCTGGTTTCTAGACACAAATTATATTTTGAACTGGCAACACAAAGTGGGAGGTAGCTTTGAGCTGGGGGATAACCTTCTAGAATGTCTTCCAAAACAATTTTGAAAGCACCCTGGTTTCTAGACACAAATTATATTTTGAACTGGCAACACAAAGTGGGAGGTAGCTTTGAGCTGGGGGAGGGGACATTTTTCAGATGCATTCCCCGAAGAGGTTTTGAAATAGGTGCAGAGGCAAGTTTTGCAATGAAAAGTGAGTTTTGGTGTCTGCTTTTTCTGAGATGAAAAATGGACGAGGGTGCTGAGACACTCCACAGTAGGCTCAGTCCCTGAATGATCCAGTTACAATGTTTGAAATGGACCCAGAAGCAGAATTTAGAAACCTAAATGGAAAGTCAAAGGAGAGATAATTTTGCAGCTGGACAAATGATCATCTTCAAAATGTCCCTTGGAGAGAAGAGAGTTTGGAAATGTTGTATAAGCAGCTTCTAAATGCCCCATGGGAATAAGGATTGACTTCTCTAGGAATAATTAGGGTGAAGTTGATTGGGGCTTGTCTTAGTCTGTTTATGCTCATTGAGTAATTTATATAGAAATTTAGTAGTGCTGGGGACGTGGCTCAAATAGTAGAGTACTGCCTAGCAAATGTGAGGCCTGGAGTTCAACCCTAGTACCAAAAAAAAAAGAAAAAATTTAAGCCAGGCATAGTGACTCATGTCTATAATCCTAGCAACTTGGGAGGTGGAGATCAGGAGGACTGTGATTGGAGGTCAACCCAGGCAAAAAGTTCTCAAGACCATATCTCAACCAATAAAAGCTGGGCATGGTGGTACACATTTGTCATTCTAAGTTCTCAAGACCATATCTCAACCAATAAAAGCTGGGCATGGTGGTACACATTTGTCATTCTAGCTATACAAGAAGTGAAAATAGTAGGATTGTAGTTCAAGGCTGGCTAGTCATAAACTCAAGACCCTATTCAAAAAATAGCTAAAGCAGAAAGGGCTGGGGACATGGCTCAAGTGGTACAGTTCCTGCTTAGTAATGTGAGGTCCTAAGTTCAAACCCCAGTAACATGAAAAAAAAATTATGTGTGTGTGTGTGTGTGTGTGTGTGTGTGTGTTTATATTTCTCACAGTTTTGGATACTGGAAGTTCAAGGTATGTGCTTCTAAGATAGCACCCCGAATGCTGCAACCTCTGTATGGTAGGAACATTGTTCCTCGTGTGGCAGAAGAGGACAGAGAACCCACTCCTATAAGACCTTTCATAGTGGCATTAATCCACTCATGAGGCTGGAGCCCTCATGACCTAAGCATTAGGTCTTCCCACACCACAGTGTTGCACTGGGGTTTAAGTTTCCATCACGTGAAATCTGGAGGCAATAAAAATATTCAAACCAGAGCACAGTCTGAGGGAGGACTACAGTATTATACTGGCAATACACTGGGATGCCTGGGCAACCTGTACCATGGAAAGCAATGGCAAGTGCCATAAGCAGAAGCAAAGCATGTAGCTTAACAAACACCACTGCAGAGCAATGTGTTCAAAACTTTGAAATTCTTAAGAACTGGGCCAAAGCCAGGCACTGGTGACTCACGCCTGTAATCCTAGTTACTCAGGAGACAGAGATCAGGAGGAACACGGTTCGAAGCCAGCCCAGGCAAATAGTTCTGGAGATCCTATCTCCAAAAAACCCTTCGCAAAAAAAGGTCTGGTAGAGTGGTTCAAGGTATAGGCCCTGAGTTCAAGCCCCAGTACTACAAAAAAAAAAAAAAAAAAAAGAACTGGGCCAAAATTTTTGTCACCTTGTATTCTAGTGACTGGCAGAGAGGATGTATTCAAAATATATTTAATAAATCAATAGCATAGAACATATTTAAGCAGTAGCTACTTAGCAGGAACTGTATATAGGTTTTCAAGTTTCTTTGGAATGTGAATGATTAGGGTACTTAGCAAGCCGATGACTGAGGATATCTAACATAGCACATCAACTCCCTGAGACAGTTGGATCTGATTTGAACACTGGGTCATAATGCACGGGACTAAGGAAAACAAATCAAAGTCAAAGAGTTGTCCTGGTGGGAGACTAACTATTCTAACCTTCCATTTTTCTCTGAGTCTGCAATCTAGAATCTTTAGGCAAGATGAACTTTGTGCCTTCACTATGCATGCATATAGACCACTCCAGAGTGTTCTACTTGCCCTCTCAAGTCCACTAGGGCCAAGGCCACTGGCCGATCACAATCTCATTTCCTCTTCATCCTGAGAAAAGAGAGAGTCCACATCTTCCAGTCTCCTTTGAGTTAAAGGTGGCCACAGGCCTGAGTTCGAACCAATGGAAAAATGAGAAGATGTGATATGTGCCACTTTCAGTCTTGCAACAATTCTCCCACGTGCAATCTCCCTCCATCTTTCTTCATCTGCACACTCGGGGCACTGCTGGTAGCTATAAATTGAAGGTGGCGGAGCCCATAGCTCCCTGACTTCCTGCATCCTTTCTACTCGGTGGGTACTCAGTAGGCTTGAGATGAAATAGAAATAAACTTTTATTGTGTTAAGCTGTTACAGCAGCTCACATACCTTAAGTCCTACATTAACCTTGTTTTGTCTTCCTCTACAGCTTCTTTCTCTTCACTTTATTCTCTGAAGTGGTAAAGACTCGGAGATGCAGGTGAGAACATTACCAAGGTGATTAGACTGCTGGGTGGTGAAGCTAGACTTCTCAAGTGGCCTTAGTCTCTCTTCTGCCTGAAATGTCATTCTTGGAGTGTCCTCACTCCTGAAGCAGATGGAGGAGTAGGGTAGCTGGTTCCAAAGTTTTGTAACAGAAGAGCCAACATATAAGCCTCAGGTCCTCCCTGCAGCAAACAACCCTTGCCACTTCCTAGTTTTCCTTGTATACCAGCTCTTCCACCATTTTCCACAGTTTATGAAAGGTGGAGAAGGAAGACTCGGATCCCCTCGTTTGGCTGCAACCATAAGACTAAATGCCTTGGTCTTCTATCTTCTTCTGTCCCTCTCATATTTTAAGAGTCACCAGCAATCTCTCACAATATAACTATATATAAGAAAGCAAATTGTAAGCATATGGTTTGATTGGAGTGCTGGTTTGGACACTTCAATTTTCCCTTCTTCTTGTTTAGATTTTCCTGGTTCTGCATCCTCTCTGCTAAGTGGCTGAAGTTCACTGTTTTCTAATAGTCTTCCAACTGTGCTAAGTCTATATGAGGTCCTAAGTCTTTCTCTCTTTCCTTGTTGGACATGCCTTTCCATTTTCATACCAAACCAAAACCTCTGCCTTTCCCCAAGATGCTGATTACTTCCAAGTTACAGATCAAATAGACAATGATCTTGACTCCATTTCAAGATAGCAAGTCTGTTCTTCAATTTTTGTACCTCTCCCAAGTTAACCCTTTTGGGGACTTCTGCTCTAACAGTCTGTAATATGTGCCCCAATTTCTGGTCTTCTCTTGCTCCTCAGGAGTAGAGCTCTGTAGCCATCTAAAATAAAACTGTATGTGATAGATCACCTTGCAGGTGGATATTACCAAAAGACTAAGTTCTCACAGATGGACTAGAAGTAATGAGTGACTGCCATCTTGGATCATGATACAAACTTGACAGCAGAGTCATGCAGGACAGAGTAACCAAACAGGAGCTCAGGTCCCTGATATTCCATTGGAGCCATAGATGAACATGACCAATTTCTAGACTTTCACTTGAGAGAATAATAAGCCTCAAACTTGTTTAATTTACCATTATGTTGGGTTATCTGGCAATTATAGTTAAATGAATTCTTTTAAACTACTCATCTCTGATAGTAAAAGTTAACCAATTGTTTAATTGTTTTCCTCCTTCCCCCTCTCTCTTCCGTCCTCACAGTCTGTCTCCCACCCTTCCTTCTTTCTCCTCTTTTGGAATCATATTACACTAAAACAGGGAGATCTGACTTGTTAACTCACACCAGCCCCCATCCCTGAATTTCACAGTAGGGAAACTGAGAACCCCAGAGAAAAAGACTTGCTGAAGAGGACTGAGCCAAGGGCACAAAACCAGGACTCCTGAATCTCTGGACCTATTCTTCTGCTACTCCAAACACCTGTCTTTAACTAAGCCAGTCCCTTCTTGGCATGTAACATCTTCCCCACAATGATATGGTACTTTCAGTTCTCTTTCCTTCTAGATCAACTTATACTCATAATGATTTACTTTTTGTGAACTTCAGACTTGATAGACAAAGAAACAGGAAGATCATAGCTTAAAGTAGTTAATTTTTTCCTTCTAATGTAAATATTGATTGTATTTTACATTTCTAGCTTCTATGCCATTTGCTTCTTCTGCTCAGAGGACACTGCTCCTAAGGGTGGCCCCCAGGCCTAAGAATCTAGGCAGGACTCAGGCATTGGCTTACAGCTGCCCTAAGGGATGGAGGGCCATGCTGCTAATTGTTCCTGAATGAAGAATGTCCCTACTGGTTGGGCTCTGATCTCCCTCCCTTGCCTTCTAGGATACCCCAGCCCCTACACTGAGGTAAAATTCTGACCTGGATTTCATACTCAACTCCCATCTTCTCAGAAAAGGAGCACCCCTGCCCTCCCACTGTTCATGGAAGAGGATATTTCCCTGACCAACCTGCACAGCATTGTAGAGAGAATGCAGGAAGGAATGAAGTTTGCTATAACTTCTGTCCTAAAGGGATGATTAGGAACCTGCTTTCTAAAAACAAATGAATATTCAAAGTACAATTCCTCATGGAGTAACCACAGTCTTGGTAGCTAACACTCTGATGGTGTAAACATCCATCCATTCAGTAAAAACTTAAGGAATTCCTGTCACATGGGCATTCAGCTTTGAGCAAAACAAGCAGGCCTCTCACTTCCTGGAACTTGTCATCTACTGGAAACCTACAATTACTCAAATAAATGTCATAATGAAAAACTATGGCAAAGGCTATAAAGGAATAGAGAGGACAGTCTGAGGAGTATAGCTGGACAAGGAAGAATTGGCCAGATGTCAAGCATTCTGGGCAGCAGGAATAGCTGGAGTAAAAGCCCTTTGGTAGGAAAGACAATGAGCAAGGTTACAAAGTGAAAGTAGGTGGCTGGAGGTGAAGGCAGAGCCGGATCACACAGACTAAGGGGCCATGGTGAGGGTGTTAGATTGCACCTAAGAGTGATGGAAAAGCATAAACAAATTTTTGATTGAATATTCACCTGCTGTGATTTATATTGTAAAAGATCCCCTAGAACAAGGTGTTTTCTGGAAGGGAGCCCTCCAATTAACTCAGTCAGGCAACCAATCAATCAAAAATATCTTTGAAAATATTTTATGGGTCTAGCTAACAGGAAGAATAAAATCCTCCTTTATGGTTTGGATATATGTTCCCCTAAAAGGCTCATGTATTAAAAGGTTGGTTCTCGGTTGGTAGTGTTATTTTAGGAGATGGAGCCTAGCTGGAGGAGATAGGTCACTTAGGGGAGTCATCTTGGAGACCAGGGACCATATCTTGTCCCAGACCCCTTTCTGTCACTCTTTCTGCCTTCTGTCTGCTGTGCGGTAAGTAGCTCTTGCCACCATGTGTTCTATCTCTCCATAGGTCAAAATCAACAGAGCCAAGGACTATAGACTGAACCCTCTGAAACCATGAGCGAAAATAAACTTTTTCTCCTTTTTAAGTTGTTCTGTCTCATACTTGTCATGGCAACCAAAAGTCTGACTACCACACACTCCCATTCACTGGTTGTGAACTAAGCTATAGAATAATTCCATGTAGATCCCTGCACAGAGCTTCAAAATCTGCATCTCAACTCCACTTCTGAAAAGAGCAAGGCAGGAACAGTTTCTAGAAATATCAGTCAGAACTTTAAGGGGACAGCCCAAGTGCATGTGCAGAGAATATGGTTTTACTACACTAATCAGGAAAAAGAGAAAACCACTAACTACATCAAAAGAAAGTAATTGTTCTCAGATGAGACAGATTCTAAAATTTAATTGGTTGATATTCCATAACTCCTGTGATGGGTGACGCATACAGTTTCTTAAGAGTTTATTTGTGACTAATTTATTCCAGTGGCCCGTGAGGAAGCAATGCTACCTAGAACTAGACTGAATCCAGGTTTTTTTTTTCATTAATAAGCTTTATTGAGATATAATTCACATACCTTAAAGATTCGCAAGTGCACAACTCAGCAATTTTTAGCAAAATCACACAGTTCTGTAACAGCTGTCATCTAAGTTCAGAATATTTTCAGCCCTCTGTACCATTATCCATTAGCAGTCATTCCTCATTCCCACCTCCCTCCATCCCCAAGCAACCACCATCCACTTCATGTCTCTGAGTTTGCCTACGCAAGACAGTCATGAAAGTGCACTTAACACAATTTGTAGTCCTTTGTGACTAGCTTCTCTCACTTGGCATAATGTTTTCAAGGTTCACTTGTGTTGTAGCATGTATCAGTATTTCAGTTCTTTTCATGGCTGAATAAAATTCCATGTGTGGTGGCACACTTCTCTAATCCAATATTCAGGAAGCTGAGGCAGGAGAAGTGTATGCTGTATATATAGATGAGGAATTTCATGGCTAGGAAAAATTAAGTTCTAGTTGACATAATCTTTCATGAAAGTTGCTTTTTTTAAAAAAGGAATACTAAGAACAAAAATATGCAGTTAGAAAAATGTGAAGGGCTGGCGGAATGGCTCAAGCGGTAGAGCGCCTGACTAGCAAGCGTGAGGCTTTGAGATCAAACCCCAATACCACCGAAATAAAATAATTAAAATAAAATAAATTCAATAAAATAAAATTAAATAAAAAAGTGTGAGGGGGAACACTCTCTTACACTGATTACAGAAATATAATTCTATATAAACTTTTGAAAGGAAGGAGTACAATAAGCAGCAAAAGCTTTAAAAATGGGCATTAAGTATGATTCAACAATTTTGCTCCTGGGAATTTATCCTACCAGTTACCACAATTATATGCAGAGATGAATTAAATTTGTTTCTCACATCTTTATAGAGATAAGAAAGTTTAAACCCCAAAGTTCTAGAGTAAGGAGATATTTAATTAATTAATTTAATTGTGATATATCCATATGAATTAGAAAAATACCTATAATCTATTCATTAGTGGAGAAAAAGCCACTAAACATTGTGTGTCATCTGAATCAAAACACATATGGCTCAGTGCACATATAAATAGTATACCAAAGTATAAGTTATCTTGGGTGGTAGCATTAAAAGTGATTGTCATTGTTTAAATGAAGTTTTCTATTTTTCTCCAAGTTTTCTACATTGGCATACATTGTCTCTACAATCAAAAAACAGAAATGCATGAAAATGTCATAACAATATCAATTTCATCTCATTAAACAATTATCAATGAAATTCTAGGTTTCATGTTCTCAATTAGCAAGATCCCATGTTTGCAGAATTTCACAAATACAAATGTGGTGGTGAACTGACTTTTCTATAAACCCAATCATTTCACCTGTCTGAAAATTGAGCAAATACCTTACTTAAGGAGAGTTGCAAAACAAGGTAAAGTCTGCAAAGGGTGACAAATTCTTCATTTTTTAAAAATATAAAAAAAGAGGAAATAATAGATAAGGTCAATTTACCTCCCCCATGGTCTTCATACCATATTCTTAGGCCCGACTGAAGTTCTGTTTTGCTTTTCATCCACAACTGACTGTTTCTGACCAGTACGCTTGACAATGCATGACATGAGTTGCTACATGTCATGATGAGGTCCTCTCTGTCAGTTGAGACACAGTTGGATGACTGGTGTTCAGAGCTATCATAGCCAATGAGGCCCAGAAGGTGGTAATTACACCACTGGAGACACGAGATGCTGTATAGGGGATAACTTTTTAATAATTTTTACTTTAACATGAATTTAAAAGATACTAGTTTTCCATTTATAGTAATATAAAATTTGATTTTAAAATAAATTTAAGAAAAAGCATTTAGATAGAACTTGAGTGAATAAACTATGAGAAAAAAATCCTGAATAACAAAAATTACCATGGTAAAAGGTCTTTAAAATCTTTGAAGCCTCTTTAAACTTGAAGATGCTCTATATCCCATAGTACTGGGCCCCTGCCTTCTAGAAGTTAACCATCTGTTGGGGGAAACAAGAGATGCATCTGAAAAGATCAGAACCTTAAAGTTTTATGTGATAATAGAGCAAGAGCACACAAGGAAGGTATGAGGATAGTTAAGACACCCAAAAAACTAGATAGCATTTGTTGCCCTCAACGCAGAGAAACTAATGCAGATACTTTAAAGCAGCTGAGGCCAATAGGAGAAGGGGACCAGGAACTAGAGAAAAGGTTAGTTGGAGAAGAATTAACTTAGAGGGTAACACACAAAAAAAAGTTTTATGTGATAGTTTCCTGATAACTCTTTCATATGTTTAAGCTTTCTGTGTCTAAGGGAGTGAATTTGGAAAAGAGCATTTTATGAAAAAGTTATTTGCACAATTTTCAAGATAGTGTCATTAAAAATTCTGCTTAAGTTTTTATTTTGTGCTTTATCCTTCCTCTTGATAAGATCAGCTGATAGTTTATCTACTTTAATGATTTTAGAAGAATGATCAGTTTTTACTTATTAGTAATACTTATTTTCTATTTCTCTCTCATCTGCTTTTTTTTTTTTTCTTTTTGGCAGTACTGGGGTTTGAACTCAGGGCTTCACACTTGCTAAGCAGGTGCTCTACCACTTGAGCCACTTGCCAGCCCTCATCTGCTTTCTTTCTTTAGCTTACAATGCTGATCTTTTTCCTGAGGCAAGTTTCTTCACATGTGTTAGAACTAAATCTAATAAGGCATAATAAAATGATCACCCACAACCTACCCGTTCAAATCAATAGAACATTAGCAATACTGTTACTTTAAGCCCTCAAAACACTCAGGCTCTGGCAACTTCTGAGCTGCTTTCCATCACTGTAGTTTTACCTTATTTTAAAACTTCAAATAAATGAAATCAGAAACTATGAAATCTCTTTTGCCTGTGTTTTTTCACTTAACGTAATGCTTTTGAGGTTCATCTGTGTTATTTTGGGCATGGAAGAGTACTTTTATTCTTGAGAAGTAGTTTAGTCCGTTTGTACTGCTATTTAAAAAAAAAAAAAAACCTCCTGAGAATGGGTGATTATAAGGAAAAGAAGTTTGCTTCCCACAGTTCTAGCAGCTGAGAAGTGCAAGACCAAGACACCAGCAGACTTGGTACCTGGCAAAGACTTGCTCTGTACTTCCAAGATAAAGCCTCTGGATGCATTCTCACATGGCAACAGGCATAATGACTGTGTCTTTACATGGTAGAAGGGAACAAAGAGCCATAAAATTCTCTGAAGCCTGTTCTATAAGGGCATTTATCCCTTTCATGAGGCAAAAGCATCCTGGCCTAATCACCGCCTAAGGGATTTACCTTTTAATACCATAACCTTGAAGGTTAAGTTCCAACTTATGAATTTTGGAGGGACACAAACAGTCAAACCTTAGCAAGAAGTATTCCACTAAATGGATATGCCAAACCTATTTGTCCACTTACCAGTTGGTGGAAATTGGGGCTGCTTTATGCCTCAGGCCACTAAGAATAAGGTTGCTATGAATATCTGAATATGTCTGGGTAGATAATAGTTTTTTCTCTTGAGTAAGCACAGATTAGTGGAAATTCCCAAAAGTATGGCAAGTATATGTCTAACTTTAGGAGGAACTGACAAATAGTTTTCCAAAGTGGTCATACCATTTTACATTCTGCCAGCTTTCAGTTGTACCACATTCTTGTCCATATTTGGCATTGTCAATTTTCTAAGTTTGACCATTCAGGAAAATATACAGTGTCTCATTGTGGTTTTAATGCGTTCTCCTGGTATTGAAAATCTTTTCATATGTTTATTTGCCATTGGATAACAGGCTGCATCTATTCAAATTGTTCATTTTTCTTAATTCAGTGGCCTGTCTTCCTGTTTTCTGGTTGTACAGTTATTTCTATATTCTGGATACATGGTTTTTTTGTCTTGCGGTAGGGATCAAATCCAGGGCCTTGCCTGTGTTGGGCAAGTGTTCTACTCTTTACATATGTTAATTTTTTAAATCAGATTAAGTTTTTCAACTATTTTCTCCCAATGACTAATTTTTAACTGAAATTTTAATATTGTCTTTTAAAAAAAAGACTTTTTATTTTAATGAAGAACATTAATTTGTTTCATGCTTTTTGTGATTTAAAAAAATATTGTATACCCACCTTATTTTTGACAAAGGTGCTAAAAATATACAATGGAGAACAAAAGTTGTTGGGAAAAGTGGTTAGCCATCTACAAAAAAACTGAAACTAGATCCATGTTTATCACCCTGTACTAGTATCAACTCAAAATGGATCAAGGACCTTAATATCAGACCCCAAACTCTAAAGCTGGTATAGGAAAGAGTAGGAAACACTTTGGAAGTAATAGGTATAGGCAAGGACTTCCTCAATAGAACCCCAGCAGCTCAGCAACTAAGAGAAAGTATGGACAAATGGGACTTTATAAAATTAAAAAGCTTCTGCACAACAAAATAAGTGGTCTCTAAACTGAACAGACCACCCTCAGAGTGTGAGAAAATATTTGCCAGCTACACATCAGACAAAGGACTAATAACCAGAATATATAGGGAACTCAAAAAACTAAACTCTCCCAAAATTAATGAACCAATTAAGAAATAGGCAAGTGAACTAAACAGAACTTTCTCAAAAGAAGAAATTCAAATGGCCAAAAAACACATGAAAAAATGCTCACCATATCTAGCCATAAAGGAAATGCAAATCAAAACCACACTAAGATTCCACCTCACCCCTGTTAGAATAGCCACCATTAGAAAACACCACCAACAACAGGTATTGGCGAGGATGTGGGGAAAAAGGAACCCTCATACACTGCTGGTGGGAATGCAAACTAGTACAACCACTCTGGAAAAAAATTTGGAGGCTACTTAAAAGTCTAAACATAGATCTGTCATATGATCCAGCAATACCACTCTTGGGGATATACCCAAAAGACTGTGACACAGGTTACTCCAGAGACACTTTCACACCCATGTTTATTGCAGCGCTATTCACAATAGCCAAGTTATGGAAACAGCCAAGATGCCCTACTACTGACGAATGGATTAAGAAAATGTGGTATCTATACACAATGGAATTTTACTCAGTCATGAAGAAGAATGAAATCTTATCATTCGCAAGTAAATGAATGGAACTGGAGAACATCATCCTGAGTGAGGTTAGCCAGGCTCAGAAGACCAAAAATTGTATGTTCTCCCTCATATGCGAACTTTAGATCAAGGGCAAATACAGCAAGGGGATTGGACTTTGGCCACATGATAAGGTGAGAGCACAAAAGGGAGGTATGAGGATAGGTAAGAAACCCAAAAAACATGATAGTTTTTGATGTCCTCAATGCAAAGGAACTAATGCAGAAACTTTAAGGTGACAGAGGCCAATAGTAGAAGGGGCTCAGAAACTAGAGAAAAGGTCAGTTTGAGAAGAATCAACTTAAAATGTAACACATTTGTACATGGAAAAGCAGTGCTAGGAATCTCCCTGTATAGCTATCCTTATCTCAACTAGCAAAAACGCTTTGTCCTTCTTATTATTGTTCATACTCTCTCTTCAACAAAATTAGAGATAAGGGCAGAACAGATTATGCCTGGAAGTGAAGGGGGTGAGGGGGAGAGGGAGGGGACATTGGAGAAGGCAGGGGGTGGGGGGAGAAATGACCCAAACATTATGTGCATAAACAAAAAATAAATAAATAAATTGCAATATTCAAGATACAGCAATTTATTGTATTTATAGACTAAAAAAGAAAATCAATATGATGTCTATAACCACAGAAAAAGCATTTGATCCCGTCTTATCTTAGGTTTTTAAAAAATGTTTTCTTTGAGAAGTTTTATAATTTTAAATTTTATACAAGTTTATGATCTATTTTGAGTTAATTTTCACATAGGTTATAGTTTTAGGTAAAGATTGAGGGTCCAATTATTTAAACACCATTTGGTTTTAAGATTGTTTTTTCCCTATTCAAAGATGCAATTATCTTGGCACCTTTGTTGAAAAATCTACATACATGTGAACTTATTTCTGGACTCCACTTTATTGATCTCTGTGTCCATCTCTATATCAACACTACACTGTCTTGTGACTTTAGCTTTAGAGGAGCTCTTAAACTCTGGTTGTTTTTCTTCTACAAAGTTGGCTTGATTGTTCTAAGGCCTTTACCTTTCCACGTAAGTTTTTAAATAAGCCTGTCAAAAACCTCTCATCCTCTCTCCCCAAAAATGAGCCTGCTGAGATATTGATTGAACTTGTGTTGAATCAGCAGATCATTTTGAAAAGAACTGATATATTTATCAGATTAGAACTTCCAATTCATAATCACAGAATAATTCTCTCTTTCATTTGGCATTTTTTCATTTCTCCCAGTAAAATTTTATAGCTTTCAGTGTACAGATATTTTATTTAAATTTAATTCCAAGTACTCCAGATTTTTTCATGCTAATAATAAATGATATTTTATTTCAATTTCCAATTTTTCATTGCTAGTATGTAGAAATACACTTGATTTTTAAAAATTCCTATTGTTTAACATCCAAAGTGACTTTGTATTCTACCACTTTGTGAAATTCATTTATTGGGTCTTGGTTTTTGGTTTTGTGTTTTTTGTAGATTTCTTGTAGTTTTCTGCATAGATGAGCATTTCATCTATTTCATCTGTGAATAAACAGTTGCACTTTCCACTGGCTAAGACCTCTAATGTAAAGTTAAGCATAATTGCTGAGATTATAAATACTTAGCTTGAGTCTTAATTTTAAGGAGATAATGCTCAGTTTTGAGCATAGATATAATATTAACTATAGATTTTTCTTAGATGATGGTATCAGGTTGAGGAAGTTTGTTTCTATTCCTAGCTTGTTGAGAATTTTTATATGAATGAGTATTGAATTTTATCAAATACTTTCTATATAGGTGTGTGTGTGTGTGTGTGTGTTACTGCAGTTCCTAACCCAGAGCCTGGCACTTGCCATGCAGGCACCCTATCACTTAAGCCCCAGTGCTTTTTGGGCTTTAGTTATTTTTCAGACAAGGTTTCATGTTTTTCTCCAGGCAGACATTAGACTACGCATGATCCTCCTACCTGTTCTTCCCTGTAGCTGGGACCACAGGTACACACCATCATCACCATGATCCTCGATTGTTTGTCGAGATGGGGGTCTCACTTTTTGCCTAGGCTGGTTGTGATGGCAATTCTCCAAGTCTCTGCCTCCTAAGTACTGGCATTATAGGTGTTAGCCACTGTGCCAGCTGTTTTTTTTCAATTATTATATTTTAATCTACATTTAAGGTAGATTATAAAGGTTGACTTTCAAATCTTAAAGCAACATTGCATTTCCATGATACAGCTCATTTGGTCATTATGTATCATCCTTATTATCCTTATTTGTTTCTGGTTTTGATATGTGATATATAGATATAGATATAGATTTTTTTGGAGACAGGGTCTTGCTACATAGCCCAGGCTGGCCTTGAAGTGTTTTTTTTCAGGTTTTTAAAATAACCTTTTTTTTTTTAAGTTAACATGTGTATTACAGGAAACAAACACACGAAGCAAAGAACAAAATCATCCATAGCCGCAAGCAGTTCAGTCAAAATGTCCTAAATCCATTTAGGTAACTGAGATCGTATAGTCTGGGTCGTTCTTTCCCACACGTTGTGAATACTCACCAACTCAAAATCCCAAAGCCACATGAATATTTTGATAACCAAGAACACACTACACCCACTCAATCTGTTAAGAAAAAAGTATAATTCTGCCTTTCTTGGGTGGCCTTGAACTTTCAGTCCTCCTGTCTCATCTTCCTGAGTGTTGGGATTACAGGGCTACAACAACCCACCCAGCTTCAATCTGTGAAATTTTAAGAATTTTTGCATCTATGTTTATAAGACATATTGGTCTATAATTTGTTTTTAATGTTTCATCAGAGTTTGGTTTCAGAGTAATTCAAGGCTCATAACATGACTTTCTGAAAGTATTTATGCAGAATTGTGATTATTTATTCTTAAATGCTTGGTAGAACTGTCCAAATCAGGAAAATATTAACAATACCACTAAAATGTAGACATTCCTTATCACATCTCCTTGTCTCACTCTCAACCCTGAAATTACTGCCATGTTGATATTTGAATTTTTTTATTCTGCTTCACACACTTTCATAAAAAGCATACTCTGAGCCATTTACTTTTTCTTAAACAGGTTTGAAAATTAATTCATATTGTTGTATGGAGTTGAAGTTCTTATTTTTATGCTGTATTATAGTCCAACATATTCACACACCACAATTTAGTAATTCTGGCTTCCAAAAGACATTTTGGAACTAAGAACAACAATGCCGTGAGCGTTCTTGCATTATGGCCTGGCACATGTGGTGGAGAGGAGATGACACTTAGGAGACACTGAGGAGACACTCAGGAGATACTTAGGAGACACTTAGGAGAGACTTAGGAGCAGAATTGCTGTGTCATAGAGCGTGGGAAACCATTTCAAAGTAGTTTTACCAATTTACACCCCAACTACAGTGTCTAAATTTTCCTATTGTTGCACATTCCTATAAACAGTTGGCATTAACACTTATCTTGATTTTTGTCAATCTAGTAGGTGTATGAAATAGTATTTCATTGTATTCTTAATTACATTTCCATATTTGCTGATAATGTTGAATAGATCATGAGATGTTTATTTGACAAGTATGTTTTCTTTTATGGAAATACTTTTTCATGTCTTATGCTCATTTTTCAGTTGCATTACAGTTTATATTCTGTTATGAATTCTAGATTCTAATACTTTGTCAATTATATGTGTTGTGAATATCTTCTCTTAGATTGTCATTTTTTCTTTTTAATTAGCGTATATTCATTGTACAGGGGGATTCGTTGTGACAATTTTAGGTTGTCATTTATCTTTCCTTTATGCTGTTTTTATGACAGATTTTTGAATTTTAAGGTAATTAAATTTAGAAAATCTATTCTAATTAGGAAATGTTATGTTTTGTTCGAGGTATCTTTCTCTCTTCTGAGTCAATAAAGATCCTTCTATCTTCTAAAACTTTTGTGGTTCTGCTTTTGCATCTAATTTTTTTAATGTATTAAACCTGCTAAGTTTTTAAGTATTAAGCCTGCTAAGACTTGATTTTCTGTGTGGGTGCTCCAATTTCATTGTTTTTCCATTGGGATAGCCAATTTCCCAACTCATTTACTGAATAACTCATCATATCCCCTGTGCGGAGCATTGTATATTCTCTTATAAGCCAGAATTTCATATATTTATAGCTCTGCTTCTTAGACTTCTATTTTATTTATTTCCTAATTTGTCTATTACTCAGAAAACACTATTATTTCAGTATGTACTCTAATTTGTGTGAGCATCAACATTTCATAGGGCAAGTCCATCTATCTTATTCTACTTTTCAAGAGTGTCTTTACTATTCTTGATCTTAAATTTTTCATATAGATTTTAGAAACACACAGTCTATCTTTTCAGCATTTTGGTTTGAATTTCATTAAAGCCCCAAATAATAGCTACTTAAATAAGATAGTTATTCATTTCCTGGGCAGAATAAAAGGAATGTAACCCAGGCTGACTTTCTGCTCTAACATACAAATGAGTGACTCCCACTCTCAAGGTCAATTTAAAGGCCAATATGGCTACTGGAGCACTAACCATTATGCTATGGCTGCCTTCTCATAAGCCCCATGAAACACCTTCTTTACATGTCATTGACCAGAGCTTAGTAACACAACCTCATCTAGCTGCAAAACAGGCATAGGAGTACAGTCCTTTAACTCAGTAAACTGCTACATAGAACAAAATTATATTCTTCAAGAAGTTTCTTAGTAGAAGAAACTAAATAAAGCTTTAATGCCATCTTCTATCCTCCCAAGACCAAGACCTAAGAGAAGAGCAGTTAAGGGTTAGGGTTTAGTTTGGGTTGCATTAGGTTCTTCTTTACTAAGGACAGAGTAGAGGGTTAACATTATCCCTATCAAGGAAATGGTTGGAGAGGAGAGAGAACATTTTTCCTGTGTATTAAGCAAGAGTCTAATCTCTATGTACAGTATTATTTCAACCACGTTTCATTTTATATATCTATATATATATCCAAATATATATAGTTTTTATAGACTAGAAGGAAATGATACCTACAATAGATCTGAATTTGTTTTTGTTTCTGTTTTTTGACACAGACGCTCGAAATGTGGCAGTCTGCCATGAGTCCTCACTGCTGATCACTGCCCACTAAAACTGATCCTCATGGAGAAGGAAAATACACACAAAGAAATCTAGGGAGGCATCTCAGATGGCCATGAAACCGTGAACAAAATGCCAAATGGCCACCCACCGAGGAGAAAATGAGGATCATTTTATGTCATATTCCAATTGAAAGTAATGACCTTGGAAGAAAAAAGGAGATGCTGGAAGGGAAGTGCTAGTTTCACAAATAAGTTGAAAAACAAGTTTGATTTTCCTGGACTATGGCTTATAATAATAAAGTGAAATGGGCTCTTGGCAAGAGACAGAACAGGAAAGGAGCAGTTTGGCAGGAGATTAATTAACAAAGGGCTTTATATTAACATTTGATTAAGAGAAAAAGATTCAGATAATATATGGAAGTACTTATGATGGAGAGCCTCAGGTGATAAAATAGAAATAACAATAATGGTGGCTATCCCCGGTTGATCTTAGGAGAAAATGGGAAAATTTTGATGGCAAAACATATGATGTGAGATATGTGTTAAGTACATGTTATGGTTTGGATCTTAAATGTACCACAAAGCTCATGTATTAAAGGTTTGGTCCCCAGCTAATAGGACTATTGAACACTTTAGGAGGTGGGCCCTAGCTAGAAGTTAGATTACTGGAAATGTCCTGAAAGGGATATGGGAGCCTGGCTCCTTGTCTCTTTCTTTCTCTCTCCCTTTGCTTCCTGACCACCATAAAAAGAGCAGATTTGCTTTAACACACATGACCGCTCCCCCATATCATTTTCCCTTGCTATAAGCTCAAAGCAATGGAGCCAAGCCATCATGGACTGAAACTTCTGAAACCATGAGTTAAAATATGCTTTTTAAATTGATTACCTTAGGAATTTTGTCACAGTAATGGAAACACGACTAACACAGTATAGTTAATAAACGTAAATGTGATGGTTTGATAAAAAGAAAAAGATGGTTTCAAAAAGGAGAATTTGACTTTTAGAAAGTGATTCAAGGATAAAATATATTCTCTGCCATGTTAGGGTATGTACCACATGACAGAGCCTTCTTTAGAGTCCTAAAGAAGCCCAACTAATTGAAGGGTAGAATTTTCTACACCTTAGACATCGATAGCTAGGAAATAAAAACTTTAGAAGGAGAACTAAACACTACAGAATCAGAAGGATAAAATTGTGGAAGCACTTAAGGATATAGAAGACACTTTGAAAATATAGATTAGGCGAGGTGCCTTGCTTATCCCCTAGTTTCCTCATCTATAAGGTTGAGAAAGAATTAAAAGAGGTAATTCTCATCACATGTGAACACTTAATAAGTATTATTTTTTATAATTAAAGTATTGATTACTATGATCAAATGTTATGACTTCAATAAATATATTATTGTTTCTAGTAATCCTTTTGTGCTATTGTTTTTATTATTGTTTTTAAGAATTGAATGATGTTCATTCAAGCAAGTTAACTAGTACAAAATACAAACCTAGTAATAAAGAGCCTGAAAACCCAACCTAGATCTATCTGACTCCTCAGCCCAATTACTAACCTACCTTCTCAAGACTGGTGAATCTTAAAGGCCATATAGTTAATAAGGAATGGTGACTCATGCCTGTAATCCCAGCTACTTGGGAGGTAAAGGCAGAAGGACAAGGACTGCAAGTTCCAGGCCAGCCAGAGCAAAGGTGCAGTGAGACCCTGTTCTAAAAACAAAAGGGCTAGAGGTGTGGCTCAAGTGGTAGAGTGTTTGCCTAACATACACAAGGTCCTGGGTTCAATCCCTAACAACGCACAAAAAAAAAAAATGTAGTTAAGAAAGAGAACTCTAGGGAAATCAAACTAGAAAAGTAGATTTCATAAATGGAGAAGAAAGAATACTCCTGTGGACAGTATTTCTAAAAGACAGACCATTTCCAGGGACTTGAAGGATCATAAAAATTGACATTTACATAAGCAATCCAAATTTTATGTGTGTGTGTTTACACGCAAAAAATAATACAGAGAAATTAACAATTTGATTGTTCAGTGCACTCAGATTTTGCCAGAATGAGCACAAAAAATATGAGACCCCCCAAATTACAGTGTTGGTAAAAGCTGGGAGTTATAAAAATACTAAGGACAAGAAAGATTATTTTAGCTGTGTTCAGAGCAGGAAGAACAAAAATAACCTAGGCGACTGCTGGAGACAGAGGCAGGTGGTGTAATACTGTGAACAAGGTCCAAAATGCTAGAAGTCAACATGGGATTAATAAAAAAGAGTCCCATCAAATACTCATTTGCATTTTTGATGGAATTACCAAACAGGTAATGCAATGTACCTTTTTCTGAGCACATCTTTCCACCAAAACTCATAACATTCTCATAATGGGTAAGGTGGGGAAACATAAGGTAACTTCCTAACTCACTAAGCAACTAAGCCCAAAAAGGCTTAAGTGGGCTATGTTAGTCTGAAGACCAGGCGTGTCTCAATGCTCTGACCTCTTCAGCACTTGAAATTGAAATTTGCTCTGAGAGTCCATGTTATTACCCTCAGAGATGACCAGAAGTTGGGAGAGGCATTTAATATGTTAAATAACAGCTCAAATGGCAGAACTATATGGCAAGCTGAAGCTAGCAAGACAAATTTGATGCACATCTATAAATTCCTTGCTGTCAAAAATCATTTGGGCTAGTACAAGATGTGGGAGCTTTAACTTTCAGTATTCACTTGAAAAGGATCTCATCTTAATAAGCTCACAGAAAAACCATCTACAAGGACAGACCATACCAAAGAGTCTCTGTAGTCTTTGGTTGCATTCCTAGATGTATGTCATCCAAATTAAGGAAGAAAGTATTTTCACTGTTTCTATACATATGTTCCATATTTGAAGTAATATTTTGGGTGGAGGGGGTAGGACTGGGGTTTGAACCCAGGGCTTCACACTTGCAAAGCAGATGCTCTACCCCTTGAGCCAGACCTCCAGTCTACTTTGCTCTGGTTATTTTGGAGATGGGGAGTCTCATGAACTATTTGCCCAGGTTAGCCTTGAACCATGATCCTCTCAATCTCAGCCTCCCAAGTAGCTAGGATGACAGGCATGAGCTACCAGTGTCCAACAGTGAAATAATATTTTAATTAAAAGAAGTAAATTATTCAAGAATCTAGCAAATAAAAGAAATTGTTGATAGCAAAGTGTGTTACTTTTTCAGTTGGTGTGATAAAATACCTGAGATAACTTAAAATGATGACTTGTTTTGACTCACTGTTTCAAAAATTTCAATCCATGGCCACTTGACTCTATCACTTTGGGCCTATGGAGAGGAAGACCATTATGGCGGGAGCCCATGGTGGATCACAGCTGCTCACTTCATGAAGGCTGGGAAGCAGAGAGAGATAAGAAGGGCAGCCCCCAGCGACTTGGTTCCTCCAATTAGGCCCTACTTCCTAAATTTTCCACCACCTCCCAATAGCACCTGGAGACTAAGCCTTCAGTACGCAAGCTGGTGGGAAGCATTTAAAATCCAAACCATAATGCAAAGATTTAATATTGTATCTTGGAATCAGAAAACCTACCACTTAAAATTAGTAGAAAAAAATGGACATAATTAGCTTTGAAAGAAAGAAGCTGTAGGAATTCTGATCCTGACCAAGCTCAGCATCCTGTAGAGTTTCCCATTGTACCACTATCTATCACATTACCCTGTGCACAGTCTATGTAGAATTTATCACCATCTGAAATTACCTTGCTTTGTTTTTGTCTGTGTCCCCTTCATATAACAAAAGATCCTGTAGAGAAATAGCCTTACCTGATAGTTCACTATTTTATCTATAGGACTTAGCACAGTGTCTGATGAATGATGCTGTCACCACTTCTAGGACTTATATGGTAAAAAAGTAGAGTGGTTACTGCCACCTACATTGTAGAAGAGGTAGGTATAGGAGAGAGCAAAACAGGCAGAAGTTTAAAACAATAATCACAAAGAAAAGGGAAAGACTGTCTCAATACACCTTACAGAAAGTCTCCATGTGCCAGATGGGTGGATCAGGGTACTGTAATGGAGGAGGGGATTAAGAATTAAGGTATCAGCCCACTGGGAATGAAAATGGTCTACCCAAGAGCTATGGTGCCAGGAAAAAGACTTATATCCCAGCTCCAGTCACTGGTGACCACAGCTAAATCTCCATATGCACATTTCCTGGTTTTTGTTTCATCTTTTCCCTAGTTGTAATACTGCTGTGGGCAAAGAGGAGAAAGACTGAGAATTCCTCTTTTCCCAGTTTTGGTCAAAACACTAAACAAATTTAGTTTTCTATTTTTATACAAATTATGTCATTGTCTCTTAACATGGATGAGTGTTTGGATCCAGAATCAGGCTTTATGGCCAGCTCTTGTAATAGTTTTCATGGTATCACGGCCTAACTTTCAGCAGGGCAGGTCTTTAGAAAGGCCTCTAAGATAAAACCCTAAATCATGCTGGCAGAGTGGCTCAAGCAGTAGAGCACCTGCTTAAGCAAGTGTGAGGCTCTGATTTCAAACCCCAGTACCATCAAAAAAGCAAAACAGAAGCCCTAAATCATCTCACTAAGTATAAGGGAACTTGTAGTTTGAGCTTAAGTTTTGGCTGACCACTGCTGAGACTCCAGGCATGTCTGGACATGCAGAGAACCAGCAGGTAAGGCTTGATATGAGTTCATTTGCATAGGACTAAAGAGACTGCTGGGGGTGGGCGGTGCTCAAGCTGTGTCCCCTGCTGGATTTCCCATTTGTCTGTGTATCCCTTGTGATCTGGTGGGAGAGTTAGTCATTTACTTGCTGGCATGGATGTGATGAAACCAGATCACTCATGCATTGGTACAGAAGCTCTAGAAAACAGACTGGCAAATTTTTAAAACTAATCATGAAACCACCATATGACCCAGTAATTACACTTCTATACATCTGTTCACACAAAAGTCTGTAAAATAACAGATGCATTCCTAACAGTCAAGAGCTAGAAATAAACCAGATGTCTTTTAACAAAGTGAGTGGTAAGACAAACTGATATATCCCTACCATGGAATACTACTTAGCGATAAATAAAACAACTTCAACAAAACTCCAAAGAGTTAGAGAATTATGTGGAGTGAAGAAATTCAATTCTAAAAAGTCACATACTGTATAAGATTCTATTGGTGTACTTTTCATGAAATGGCAAAATTCTAGAAATAGAGAACAGATTAGTGGTTTCCCTAGACCAAGGCTTGTGGGGGAGGGAGTAGCTTCAAAAGGTAGTATGAAGGGTTCTTGTGTGATGCAAATGTCCTGTTTCTTGACAGTGTCAATGTCAGTATCACAGTTGTGGTATTGTACTATAGTTTTGCAAGATGCTGAGTGATTCACAGTATCTCTCTGTATTATTTCTTTCAACTGCTCATGAATCTGTAATTATCGCAAAGTGAAAAATTAAGTTTAAATTGCTTCTTTTCAAGCAGTGGGATGGAAGATAGGGGGAAGAGAGTGAATAATCTAGAATAGTCTCCAAGGAAATATTTATCATAAACAAACAGACACAACAAAATGAGCACCCACGACATTGACCAGCCAGACTATAGGATCTCAGAGAATAGTAACAGCCTCAACTACTGGATCACTACTGCCTCAACTCCACTGCCTGACTAATCAGTGGCTGAGGGTAAGTGTTCTTCTCTATCCAGATAACAGCATGTAGATCTGAGAAACGAAGAGCTATGCGGCTCTTCCTTCCTCAGTTTTGAACAACAAAGGATTTATCAAAAAATGCACTGGACTTCATGGGGATCCTGAGTTTGGACTGAGAAACTCATGAACTGAGAGACTGGAACTGAAGCCATACAGCAGAAATATTAAATGGAACTTAGTACAGTGTCATGGCTAAGTTCATTGGTGCCAAGTCCTGGGCTCTGTGAGCTTTTTCAATGGTCAACAGGAATGAATTCCACAGGCATCTGAATGTCTTGGGATCTGCAATGACTCATCTGACACAAGGACATGCAGATCCAGGGCTCCGGAATTGTGATTGAGAAATAGGCCACTGAAGCATTGAGGTACTCCCAACATCATAAGGAAGTTGTGAGCCCTTGCCAAGGTGGAAGGCTCCTGGCCCACAGCCTTTCTTCAGTGTTTTTCATGCTGCACTGTAGCTACTTGTTGACCTGAATGCATCCTTGTTGAAGCATGAACTCCTCCAGAGAACTGACAGTAGACTGGAAAGGTTAGGCCCTTAGCCTTCGAGGCAGAGAGACCTAGGTTCATGCCCTGATTAGGTCCCTTAAGGGCTGCACGATTTGCTGGGAAAATGGAATTAGATACCATGTGTAAAAATCTGAATTTATGATATAACCAGCATGTGGTAACTGCTATTATTTTCATTTGTGCTTCCATATACAAATAATAATTGTGTCTATCAGGATCATCAAACAGAAATTGCTTAATTTATATTAAATAGAGAGGAATTTAATCAAAGAATTTGGTGTTTTCAAAAATATCAGAAGGACCAAAGAAGCAAATTCTAACAATACAGAATATACTCAACAATACAGAAATGACCTAGGGTGTTCTGGGCACTGCTGCAGAAACCTTCACAAGTCCATGATGCCCTGCTAACAAAAATAGCTCAAAAAGGGAGGATTTGCACATCTTATGTTGAGTGCAGCTACTTGATAGAAGGTTTGCTTGTAGAACCCTGACTGCAAAGGACTCTGGGAAACATAGTTTCCAACTCCACCCCCACCCTCACCCCACACACCCACACACACCCACACACACCCCAAGGAGACTGGAGTGAACGTGGAGCCAATCCACACACTGAATTGAATGTCATGTCTCAGGTACTTGACTGCATACACACTGTAGGCCAGGTTAGTGACCCAGCTACCCAGTAGGACAAGTACTTATGGTACATATTAGGAAGCAGAACCTTAGGTCACAGAGTAAAGAGTGAGGATGGGATGAGAATGGATCTGTCTTATTCTAAAATGTGTTCTTTTTGTTTTGTTTTGGTGTATTGGGGTTTGAACTCACGTTTGGTAAGCAGACACTCTACCACTTAAGCCACACCTCCAGCCTAAGTGAGGCTCTTAATCACCAGTCTATTCTTCTCTCTGTACCTAAACCCAGTGTGTGGCTGCACTTACTTGATGAATGTTAGAGGAGCTCACTTATGGGACTAAACGAAAACTAAATGTGGTATGCTGTGCCTTAAAAACAGTGTCTTCACTGTCCAAGCCGTGCCCAGGTGAGGGGCAAGAGGCTGGCTGTGAGGTACATGAAAGAGATACGTGCACTTGTGTGGCAGGAGGCAGTTGTGTACATAGCAAGTAGGAAACTGGGGTTGGGATATAGGGGAAAGGCCATGTTGGAGATCTGGATGCAAGCCACCTCTTCTGGTCTCTGCAAGAGAATCAGATGGCATTGATATGGACAAGTCTAATGAGAATGGCAGATTCACCCCACAGATATCTTCTTTTCCTGTTTTTCTTTTTTCTTTTAATAGAGAATAAAAATATATCTTAGAAAGAAAACACATAGCGCATGAAGTCAGGCACTCTGGTGCCTGTGATAATGGCACTGGAGTGTACTGACTCTGTTGATAACCGCAGACACAGTCCTTGCAGAAGCTGCTGTGTGTCACACCCCCAGGCACACAGTGATAGTGCAGGTTCTCAAGTTCCTGCCGTGAGAAGTGCCTTCTCACTTCCTGCCGGGCCTGGGAAGTCTCATTTTCTGGCATAGGTGCTGAGGGCTGAGAGGGAAGCTCAGAACACAGACCTAAGGGGCTGGAGTTGGCATACAGAAGTGAACACACACAGAGAACACGCACACACAACACATGCTCATACACAGACCACATAAACACACAGAGACAGAAACATACACACCACAAACATGTACAGAAATATATATGCCACAAACACACAGCAACACTCACATATACTGCACACATACACACAGAGACAAAGATAATATTGCACACACAATACACAAAAACCACATACATTGCATATATATACCACAGAGACACAAAGGTACACACTGCACACATAACACATCTACCACACAGAGAACACATACACATCATACACACACCATGCCACACACAAAGAGACATATACCATATACACATATATACAAGACACAAACATACACAGTACACACACATTTCATACATGCATACACTCTACTTCTCAAAGTGTCTCACTACAATACAACCACTTCATAGAAGGCTTTAAACAGTAGTTATGTGGTCTATGAAATAGGAGGTATATATACAAAACACTACAAGTATAAAAAGTAGCAAAAATGGTATATACATAAAGACACAGTTGTTGAAATGCCTGTATGATATTTATTAGGACAGGAGGGCAAGACACACCACACAAAGCATTGGTGTGTAATAATCTTTAGATTATTCTTGACTCTAACAGTGAATTTTTTCAAGTGACTGTTCTTTAGCCGCTCACTATGTGGCTACTGAGTTATTTCCATGGGCAGTATCTGTTTGGTCCCCAGTTTATCTCCCTCCATTCTGACCCCATCTATAGTTTGAAAGGACAGCCCTGCAGAGCTTCTGCAGTGCTTGTTCCATGCAGAGCTTGTCACCATTCCCTCTTGTCTTCCCAAGCTCCATCCCTGCCCCAGTCAGGAAAGTCCCCCTCTGCTTGCCTCATAGAACAAACAGGGAAGTTCACAGATTTGGTGCTGACCTTACATATCAACTTCCCAGAATCATGGGTTTTTCCAAGATTGTCACAGTTCATCTCTGTGTGCCTAGGGGGCGCTCAGGCCCAGGAATTGGAAACTTCAGATGTTCCCTTAGGTATTTCTAAGATCCAGTAGGGAGGGGCTGGGAATTAAAATTAAGGGATCCAGCAGGTGAAGAAGATGGCTGGTGGTTATTGACCAAGAATGAGAAGGGAAGAGGACCAATTGTGAATAGACATCCAAAATCCATCATATCTCTGAGCTTCAAAGCTAGAAAGGATTGTATAGACCATTAGGTATAACTTCTTCATTTCCCAAATGCTGAGTCGGAAGCCAGCAGATTGAAGTGATATGTTTAAGGTCAAAACTAATTAGATGAAATTCTATGCCATCAAATGTAGAATTCATCTCTGATGGAGCAATGGTTACCACTTTCTATCTTCTTATTGCACAATGTTGTTTCACTGATTCAAGGTATGGTCCAAGATATTCTGGATATGGGATTTCATTAGAAAAACCAATCAACTTAATACACTTCATTAGATGAATGTAGAATACTATCATAGAAAAGACACAAGTGAGTGCCTCACAAGTGAGTTGTTCAAAGCAAGTATGTCCTGCTTTAGAAAGCTCAAAAAGGGGTGGGGGGGGGGAGCGGGGGGGGGAAGGGGGGAGAGGTGGCCCAAACAATGTATACACATAAATGTAAAAACAATAAAAAAAGAAAGCTCAAAATACAAACACCCAAATTTAAAAATACATTAAAGTATTATTGCTTCATTAGAAAACATGTCATTTACTAGGGTCTTGTTTTATTTTGGCTTGTGTAATGGGAAGTTCTTACTACATATTTCAGCACTGAAGTTTTCATGGGAAAAAACTCAAGAAAAATGAGGAATCTATGTGTACTTTTTGGCCTCTTGATAATTCACAAGTATGTATGTTTTATTGTGTTCATTAAAACAGAAAAAACAGAACAGGGAAGATGTGTGGATTAGCAATGGGAAAGCAGAGGCTTGATCCTACATTTGCCACTACTTCTAGACCTTGCATAATACTCTCTTAACTTTGTGAACCTTCATCTCTTCCTCTAGAAAACAACAGGCCTGGATAGATAAGATTGTGGGTTCTTCTAAGGATACCAAGCAGAGTAAGTGTTGTGGAGACCTCATGACATGGAAGCCAGCCCAACTTGAGCAGGCTCATCTCCGTATTTAACTCTTTGGGCAGGTCCCTTGTCTCACGAGCACTGCAGATCCCTCTAGGATAGAAAATGTATACCATCCCAAGCAGGGTTTTAGGAATGTTAAATAAATTAAAGAACACATGGTGTCTTGACATTGCCAGCCTCATCACTGGCACTTGGTTATTTTAATTTTATCCCTACCTCCAATTTTGCCATTCTACCATTTAATAACCACATTACTATCATCAAGAATTCATAGACTAGTCATGGTGGTACACACCTGTAATCTCAATATTTGGGAGGCTGAGACAGAAAGATCATGAGTTTGAGGGCAGCCTGGGCTACATCTCAAGACTCTGTCTCAAAAAAAAATTAAAAAAAAAAGAATTTGTAGTAGGGTACCATTTTGGGCATGCATAGTGATGGACTTGACTTCCTGCTTCCCCAAAAAGCCAATTGCCCTTAGTGTGAGCAGGGCAGAAGCCAGGATGGGTGGAGCCTCCCTTGCACATGCTTTCCCCCACAGTTGGCAGCTTTCAGGAGCAGATTTCTGCCCTGCTGTGAGACTGGTTTGATTTTTGCCTTGGCTTTTCTTTATTTAGTTTTGCTTACTTGCTCTTTACTGCAGGTTTCATTTCTTTGAGATTTACTTTTTCACCTGCCTCCCTCGTCACTCATGCTATTATTTCCTGCTTAAATTGTTTCCTCCAGCTCTCCACCCGATCCCCCAACCCCCTGCATCTGGCTAATCCCTCAGGACTCAGCTTTCCTCATGGAAATTTTTCTGAGCCCCTTCGCCACTCTTGCTATTTGTGTTTCTTCTTCCTAGCACTTCCCACAATTACCATTGCATAATTTACTTGCGTCACATTATTCTATCTCCTCCACCAGACTGCAAGCTCCAAGCAAGCAGGGGGCTTGTCTATTTTGCCCATCAATTTACCCTTAACACTAGAGTCCTAACCAGGCACCAATGGCTCACTTTAATCCTAGCTACTCAGGAGGCAGAGATCAAGAGGATCCTGTTTAGAAGCCAGCCCTGGGTAAATAGTTTGAGAGACCTTATCTCAAAAAAACCCATCACACAAAAGGGCTGGAGTGGCTCAAGTGGTAAGAGCACCTGCCTAGAACGCATAAGGCCCCGAATCTAAACCCTGGTGCTGCCAAAAAAGAAAAAAAACAAAACACTGCACTCCTTAGCAAGTCACAGGGACTCCACGAATGTGTATTGAATGAATGGATGGATAAATTAATGAAAAATGACTCCCAGAAGTCACTGTGGTCGATATGAGCGGACTTGATCACGAGTAACAGGTCTTTCCTTTCCTCATTTCACATTTAGTTTCATTTTCACTCTTCCTCTTTGTAGGATTCCTCCCTAGCTCCCACCTACATGCTTTTAAAAATGGAATTGACTTATTAGTAACATGAAAAATTCAACCAGAGCATCTTGAAAGGTCATGATTCTAGATTTTTTTTTTTTCCAGCACTGGGGCTTGAACTCAGGGCTAGACAGGCACTCTACCACTTAGAGCCATTCCACCAGCCTATGATTCTAGAGAAATTTAATCTTGCTCAAACTTTACCTTAAATACTCATCCACACTCTCTAACGGGACATCAAAATCTACTTTTGGGCAGTTCACGTGATTATCAAAAGACGCACCAGCACTAAAGCATCTTATTGGTGACCCATTCTAGATCCCATGCTGTCAGTCTTTCCAGACCAAAAATTCTAAAGCAAAGATTCTGGTCACCCTCCTGGGTCCTCTGTCTCTGAGATTTCTGATACTCATTGGAAATCCAGTTAATCACATAAGCAGGTAAGTAGGTAGGAACTCTTTAATAGCAAGACGTGTATTTGAAGAGAATTGAAGAGCCTTCACGTATTATTGCTTCATTAGAAAAAGTGTCATTTAGTAGGGTTTTGTTTTATTTTATTTTGTATGATAGGAAGTTCTTGTTACATATTTCAACACTGAACTTTTGTGGAAATAAAAAATAAAAATGAGGAATTTATGTATACTTTTTGGCATCCTGATCATTCACAAGTATGTGTGTTTTACTATGTTTATTGGAACAGCAAGAAGCAGGGAAAATGTATGGATTAGCAATGGGAAAGAGAGGTCTAGTCCTATATTCGCTAGCAATTCCTAAACCTTGCATGGAGTTTTTTCACATCTGCCCATACAGCTAAAACAGCTCTTGAGCTTAAGAAAGAGAAGTTGAGGAGAAAGCAGAGTGAGGGCCAAACAGTGTGTTTCTTCTCAGTTGTGGATCACACTATTATGCTTATTTTTCTCTTTGTTTTCCTTTTTCTAGTACAATAGCAATATGAAGGCTTCTTGGCTGAATACATAGTTTTCTTCTTCTAGTCCAATCTGACTAAGAATCAGGGTGAACAACCATAGGCAGCAATGCAGGAAATATTTTCCAGAATAATTTTCTGTAGCTCTGCTGTGTTTAGGTCAGCACTCAGGCTTCCTGACAATATAGCTTTGTTCTCTTTTCCTCCTGATACCTGATAGGCACTGTGCATTGTGCTGAGCAGACTTGTGTGCCCCTTCTCAAACCCCCAGAGGAGAGCTGTCATTATGAAGGAAACAATAGCCCACGCTCATGTGTGGAGGGTATGTATTCAAGGACAGTGTGTTTGATTTCCCTGCTTCCATGAACAGTCTTCAAGATGAATAGTTTCAAATTCCTGTGATTTTTCTTTTCTTAAAAAAAGACATGAGAGTCCCCCCACCCACTTCATCCAAAATAGTGCTCATTTCAGCAATTTAGAACTATGTGGGTATGTGTGACCAAAAGATAGGGCAAGAGTCACTTCAGAAGGGGATTCCAGTGGCAGTAGTGTAGACTCTGAAGTGGAATGGAGTTGGACTTCTCAGACAACAGCAGACCCTTGGCTGCAGGGAAAGAGGAGCTGCAAACTGGAGTGACAGCGGCCATCTTTGAGAAGTTGGAGAGGAGGAAATCTGAGTGACTTGATGCCAGGTGACGAAGTGGGAAGGAACACTGTCTGCTTCTGTATTGATGCGGCATTTGGGGTCCACTGTGTTCTTCTGGGACTACAACAGCTCCATGGTCTGTAGATTTGGGGAGACTGGGGACAGCAGCATAGGCAGACATCGGTGCCATCAGTGAGGACACTGGCAGCAGAGCTGTTGGGGACCTTCTAGTGGCTTCTAAGGCAGTAAATGACCCTGTTTGAACCCAAGAGAGCTGTAGCACAAGAAAAGCACAGGTTACAGTAAATTATAAAACATCTGTGCTGAGAAGGATCCCAGAAATTATCTAGTCAAAAGTCCCTCAGCATTCAGGTGATGATAACAAGGCCCAAACAGGGGAAGCTACCTGCCCCTGTTTCATAACCAGTTAAAAACATAGCCAGGATAGGACCTAGTGTCCTCACCAGCCCAGAACACTTGGTGGACTCCTGACATTGTCCTGAGATGTCTGAAGGGCACTGGAGGCTTCTGCTGTCTATGGGAAGGAAGGGTCTTCATGGAGGAAAGTCTCAGGTGACTTAAGTCAAATGGAACTTGTGCTGGGGATTTCTGTATAGAAGTACACCTTGGGGAAGAGCTTGTTTGGTGGAATTCTCCCAGCACTTATTGTAAGAAGGCATAGTTTCAACTGTGACTTGGTAATTTCACAAAGGGGAATGTGTGACTTCCTAGACACAGAACACTAGTTGGTTCTTGGTATATTCAATCTGTTCACCTAACTATATCCATACCCTTGCAGATAGGTGGTTTTTTTTCTATTCCACACTTAGTAGGGTACTCAGTAGACTCTAGGGCACTAAGAAGGACACTTTTTATTTTTTTGCTTCATTGGGTTTTTCCTTTTCTAAATCAAAATTCTCTCCATGCTGTTTCAGTTCATTTACTCTTCATTTCACCTGAGCAAATTTGAAATCACGTGTTATTGCTGTTTAACATTTCTTCATGAAATATGCTTATCTCTCAGCCTTACCAAGAAGAAACAGCCCAACTCCTTTATCCATTGCCCCTTCAGAAGCTGGAATCAATATGGTCTCTTAAAAGGAAATGTTCCAGAAGAGGAAGAGACACAATATCTCAAATCCATAGCATTCATTTCAGTTATTCACCCTCATTACAGTGATAAATTTAATCTACCTTGGAGTGCTTAGGAGATGTCTCCTGACTTACCAAAGATGTATATTGCTTTGTTGTATAATTTACAATTTAATGTTTAGAATGTGCATATATCTTTAACTGAAAAAATATGCATGTACAATATTTAAAAACACTCACTCAATAAAAACATAATATCTCTCACTGTATGGTTGGGGAAATTTTGATTAGAATGAACAAATGGCTATCTGAGTCCATTCTAGAATTATGCAGACATCCCCATTTCTCTGCTTACAGCATTCCTGTCAAGGGCCCAAACACTGTCTGGTGACAGCTTTCACAACTTCCAAGTTCTCTTTCTTTTTCTCACTCTGAAGTCCTTTCCATATTTGACCCCTTCATTTGGCTTGCTGTTTTAGTGTCATAAGTGACCATAACAATAATGTGAGAACTTGTTTCAAACTGTTTGTGATGACTCCTTCCCGTGTTGGCCCCACAGGAAGGCCTGCATCTGCAAGCCAGAGTGTCTCTCAAGAAGCCACATTGACCTTGTGGGAAATAGACTATCTAGAGCCATAATTTTGCAGCATGCCACTAGGGCTGAGAAAGGGAAAAAGCTTCAGGATGTTTCTGACGGAGCTGCATCCCCCACCCAATGCAGCCGGGATACTCTGGGATCTGCTTAATGACAAAACGTTCTTTTGGGCCTAGCTGTAGATTTGCATGCCTGAACTCCTACCCAAAACCCCTATGAGAAAGTTTGCTCTAGCAGAAGTACCAGGCACCCTGTCCTTGCAGCTAGCTTCCTTCCTAGCTGAGAGGAATGCCAAGGGTGAGTCAGAGGGAGGAGATGTAGTTAGAAGAGAAAAAAACACAGGACTTTAGGTCACATGTGCATGGAGACAGGTGTGTGTGAGGGAGGGAGAGTTTCAGGAAAAAGAGAGTTATCTAAATGTGAACGAGTAGAGATGTCAAGGGTACTTTCAGACAGATGAAAATATTAAAGACCACTGTTTAATATAAAGCGTATTCACTAGTTCAGGAATTACCATCAAGGTTTTAACTTTTTGTCTTGACCTTATCTGTCATTCATACCATTTTGGTACCATATTTTCCCATATTTAAAATATAGAAATGATACATTTCCTATTTGTAAAAGAAAAAAAGTAGACCTTTTTGAATGTTAATAAATAGTAGTTTTAAATCCATTTTTTTTCTATTTCTTCCCACCTGTTCCCTCATGAGTCTTTTTATCTTCCAACCAAAATCAAAGCACCTGGGGTAACTGAGTGTACTTTTTAAATGCTTTACTATGTCTTCTTCACCGTGGAAACTTCTTCAACACTACAGGACATCGTATTCCTCTCCATAGCCCCAGGGCCTGGCCTTTAGTAAGCAGTGAAATATTTGTTAAAGGAATGAGTGAATCCCTGGGCATTCCATCATTACTTCATTGTAACCCCTCACTAAACTTTTTGAGTTTAAATTAATATTTTGAGAAAACAAAGAATGAGTAGTGAGGATGGTGTTTGAGCAGATTCTTTATTTAAAGCATCAATTTTTTAAAAATCTAAAACAAAATGCATCTGTAAGCTAAATTTTAGCCTCTGGACTTCTATTTTATAACTTTTAAAAGATACCATAGGTTTCGTTATTCCCACTTACCAAGTAGGAAACAGGCTAACTTATCCATGGTCACACATACAGTTACTTACTAACTCAGAATAATCAATCTGGTTTTCAGGGTTAGCCCACAGTTCTCGTCTCAAGTATGTAGCTGTCTGAAGCGAGCTTAGCAATTAGTGGGCTGCAAGGGCTAGAAAGTTTCAAATTTCCCTGAGTATCTTAGTTCCTTTCTGTGCTGCTATAACAGAATACCTGAGACTGAACAGAAATTTATGCCTCATAGATCTGGAAACTAGGAAGGCCAACATCGAGGGGCCAGCATCTGGCAATGGCCTTTGTGTAGTGTCATCCTACGGCTGAAGGCTGAAGGGCAAGAGAGGTGAGAGAGATGAAGAGAGGGTTGAACTTGTCCTTTTATAAGGCATGCATATTCTGTGATAACAGCACTAATCAGTCATGAGTCTGGTACCTCTCACTAGGCCTTACTTCCCAACACCACCATATTGGGGATCAAGTTTTCAAACCATAGCACTGATGATCAATAAACATCATTCTTTACTGTCTTGTTCCTGCCTTTCTACACTTTACCTGACCAATTCTGACACTCTGGAGCGGGGAAGCCACCCAAAGGGTATGGAAGGAGGAATTTAGTTGAACAAGAGACAATACACAATGGTGTTTTCAGTGAAGTAACTAAAAGGAAGCATGCAGGGAAGCAAACTCAATGAAGACTCCCTGGAAGTCGTTTGGCAGGTCTCAGATTTGAGAGGGATGGAATGGAGTTAGAGCTATCATTATCATAACGAATCAGGTCATAGTTTTTTCACAGAGGCTGCCCTGTTTCCTTTAGCACCTCTGTTACTCAGGTTGGGACCAGCACTTCATGATCTTATCAACTTAGAAGACTGGTTTGTACCAACATCACAGACATACGTGCCTCAGTTTGAAAAGTGTTTTCATATTCACTCTCTCATCCCATGCCCTCTGGCTACAGTTCTATTGTTTGGGATCGGGTATAATAAAAAACCACTGGATTTTGTTTGGTCCTTAAAGACAGCGTGTTATATAGTGTGAGACCAGAGATGAGGTTAGAAAAAATACTATTGGATAACCTATGAAAGAGACACTTTAATTTGGTCTTCCAGAGTCATTTTGGTTAGACTACATGTTTGTTATTTCTGTTACTTTCTTATTACTGAAATAAGGATGCTAACCAAAATAAAAACAGGATATTAGTAGTGGAAGATCATAATAAGGAGAATAATTTTCCAAATTTTCCTTTTGTGAAATAAGACTAAGAATCACCAAGCCAAGTCATATGTGGAATGAAAATATAATAAAATAGTAGCAAATAACAGTAATACAAATAAACATTTGGCCCTTTGAAAATGTTTTTATTTAATATCACAACTATTTTTTCAGTTATGAAGAATCATTATCATCCCCATTTTAAGGCTGAAAAAGAGTCTCAGATAAATAACTCACTGCCTTGAGTGTATCAGAAACAAAGATCTGTCACATAACTTCTGGATCAATATGATATCTACATGGGCTGCCACAGCCTAGTGTGTCTTCTAAGACCCCTGTAAGAGTATCCACAGAAGAGCGGGCTTCTTTTTTTTCCTCTCTGTTTGGAACACACAGTAGGGAATTTTCTTGTCAGTTTACAGAATTCAAATAAAAGGAATTATAACATGCTAACCTTATTTTTATAGTCTAATTATTAACAAATAATTTTTTTAACAAATAATTTTGACATAAATACTTGTAAAGTGAATTTTTATATGATGTGTTTTGAAAGTTTCCCAGGATTGTTGTTGATGTAGAGACTCATGGGCTGTCATTAAAAAAAACTTTTATGTTGTCTACAGACCTCGTTTTGATGGTTCTTCTAGCATGCATGTGCGCGTGCACACACACACACACACAGAGTGGATATTCTTCCATGGGGATGGGAATCACCTGGTGGTAGGTCAAGGTCTAGTTGAGTGACTATACCCAGGTTGCACATATGCCTAGCCTCCTTTCCCAGAGTTATTAAGTCTGACTCTCAGGGACTAGAACCCAGATATTTGTGTCTTTTAAATCTTCCTGAGTGTCTGTATAAAGAAAAGATTGGGGCTGGTGGAGTGGCTCAAGTGGTAAGAGCACCAGCCTAGCAAGTGTGAGGCCTTGAGTTCACAAAAAAAGAAAGAAAAGGCTGTAAGCCAGAGATAATAGTTTACTTTATTATTTCTAACATTACAATTATGATTGCCATCATTAATCTTGCATGTTTATGTGCCAATTTTATAAAAATTTTATAGTGCATTAAATATATACAATATTTGCCAACTATATTTCAACAAGTAATTTTTAAATTAAAAAAAAAAAGGAATTTATGGCAACAAAGACACCATCTTCTGGCTCCTCCTGCCTTTTTTAAATTGTGCTTTCCTAGGGCTTGGAGGTCGCTGAAGAACCAGAAGAAGAACGTGTCATGGCTTTCTAGGCCAGTCTGTCTGTGATTAAGAAATGGCTGAAAGCTTGTGCAAGGCCCTGGGTCCCAGCACCAAAAAAGAAAATAAAAAAAAAAGAAGGAAATGGCTGAAGGGGGAGGAAGGAGGAGAGATAACGATGGAGGGGGTAAATCTAGCTAAGATACCTTGTAAGCACATATGTAAATATCTCAATGTATCCCCCTGTACAACTATTACATGCTAATAAAGTTGTTTAAAAAAAAGAAATAGTAGTTCTTGGTTAAATAAAAATTTCAGAGGATCTCATTTTAGTTCTTCATTCTTCCCTAATCTGACTGTGGACTGAAATATTTAAATTATATAATCAGCCAAGTGGCTAATTGAAGAATCTCTTCCTTCTTATTCTCCCCCAGTTGCTTCACCAGTTATAAGTAGAAATTTAAGCATACTTTCCCCATGTCTCAAGGTATGCTTACAGTGGATTTGCGTTATTCTAAGCTAATCCAGAACAGAAAACCACGAGTCCATGTTCAGGGTTCTTGGAAGTCTAGGACTGAGAATTCTGAGCTAGGCCGGGGCCTAACTCAGAGCTGGAGATAGAGTTTCAGAAGCCACTTTTTTGGTTTGTTTGTTTTGCCTTTAGAAGCCACTTGTTTTTGGCATGTTATCTATGTGGACTCTGTGTTCCTTGCGTCCTGGACCATTGAGTCCCTAGGAGAGAGAGTGGGCTTACAAAGCCCATAAGAGGCCCTAGACAAGCCAGATCAGTCCTGGAACCAGATCTGGCACAAAGCAAAGCAAAACCTCCCCAACAGAACAAAGCTTAATCTTTACAAAGTAAAATCAAAACCCCAGACTTATAAGGTGGGTGACGCACCAGAGCTTTTCTGTAACAATCATACTCCAGTACAGGAGGATATAGTGCAACCTCTGCTGCTTTTCTCTCCACACAAAGAGGATGACCATGTGCACTGCTCAAACCTCTGGTCTGTAGAAGGATTTTCTCCCACCCCTACCTTTTTCAAGGTCAGGACTAAGTGATCAGTCCTGGAACCAGATCTGGCACAAAGCAAAGCAAAACCTCCCCAACAGAACAAAGCTTAATCTTTACAAAGTAAAATCAAAACCCCAGACTTATAAGGTGGGTGACGCACCAGAGCTTTTCTGTAACAATCATACTCCAGTACAGGAGGATATAGTGCAACCTCTGCTGCTTTTCTCTCCACACAAAGAGGATGACCATGTGCACTGCTCAAACCTCTGGTCTGTAGAAGGATTTTCTCCCACCCCTACCTTTTTCAAGGTCAGGACTAAGTGAGACAGCTGTCATCAACATTCAACTTGCACCAAATACCAAGCCAAGCCATCCAGAAAGCAAGCATGGGCTTCTTGACCTCCTTTTTAGCTGGTTGTTAACAACCACCTGCCCAGCCCTGGAAGTTCACGGAGGGGAGAAAGAAGGGGGGTGCTGTGTGACAATGTGGGTGCCTTGGCGTCTCAACTCTCTTGCGCATCCTGCCATGCCCTCTGTCATGCTGTGTGCCACTTACTTTGATTGGATAATGAATTATTGCTGGGCCTACCTACCTTATAACTTGATGGATATGGCAGAATCTAGCTCAGGTCAGCAGTCCTGACACTCACTTGGTGTGACATAGTCAGGCATTCTGCTTCCATCAGAGTCCAGTACCACACCTGGGGAGCATGTAATTCACCAACAAATTCTATGGCCTTGATCCACATTGCAAAGTGCAGATGGTACAATTGTGCCAGTGGACCTCATGCGGCCATCATAAGGAGCAATTAAGACAAGACAGGTGAAAGTGTTACACATGCCAACATTGTTACTGCAGAAAATACGGTACTTTGGATGTCGTTTAGAAATATATTGTCATGGGCAGGAATTTGAAACTTTTATTTTATTCTGGCTCCTATGATGTTGGTCTTATTTATAAGAAGACTCTACTTTAAACAAAACAAAAGCAAACACTGAGCATGGTGGTACAATCCTATACAAAATCTCAGCACACAAGAGAAAGAGGAAGGAGGATCTCGAGTTTGATGCCAGCCTGGGCTGAATAGTGAGACCCTGTCTCAAAAGAAAGGAAGGAAGCAAGACAGGGAGAGAAGGGGAAAAGGGGAAAAGAGAGAAGAAGGGAGGGAAGAAAACGAAGGAGGAAGGAAGAAAGGAAGGAAGGGAGAGAAAGGAGAAAAGAAACAGTAATTTTAATAACAGCCTTAATTAATAGATATGAATTATCAATAATTCATTAACAGATAATGAATTATCTGACCAGACTGGAAGCAACCTTTCTTGCATGCTTTATGTTTTTGTTGGTGGTGACAGTGGCCCAGAGAGACCTATGGATAAAAAGCCTGCGTCCTCCACTCACACCCACCCACCAGAAGTCGAGAACACCTCCTATCTTAAATAAATGGATCACGCCATGTTCTAGAAATGGATTTTTAAAATATATATTTAATTGCATGATCTGAATTGGTGTCTGTTAAAGAAGTGTCCATTACAGCTCGACTACAGATTGAAGAAGAATGTGCAAGATGGCTCAAATCACCAAGCCAGCTGTGAGGGGTGGGGAATAGGGAGATAATATCTGAGCTCTCTCCAGAAAGACAAAATTATTTTGAATATATGTATATATATAATGAATTGCATTTTACTTTTTAATTATTAATACTTTTGTCCAAATTATCAGCAGTCTGGGAACCCTCTCATTTCTCCCACTAGCAGATGGGGCCTTATCAGAATCCCCAATGTGAGAGTCAAATGATAATCCCTGACTGAACACAACAGTGTTGAGACCCCAGTCCTAGTCCCCTAACTCACAGGCCCAGTTCCAGGGCTTGGATCCATCCAACCTCTCACAATAACCAGCTCTAACTGGTTATTAGAGGAGTTATTATATAACTCCTCAGGTTTTCAGTCTGGGAAGAGTTTCTACTTGAGGCAGGAGAGTGGCAGAAGCCATTTTCAGAATCAAAGGCTTTGGTGAGTGATGGTTGGTCCAGAGCTTGTCTCGCCTGTCTGGCCATAGTTTTCTTCATCCAAATTAGCTTGACCTGTTAGACTTGCTTGAAGAAGACCTGTAAGTTAAATGTATATATAAGTATATATTGTCATATATATAAATATATTTATATACATGTGTATAGTAAGAGAGAGAACAAGATTGTATTAGTGGGTCTGTCTGAGGGAACTACAAGAGGTGGGAGAGGGAAAGAAAATGTTAGAGAATGAAAAATATTGAAATAATCCATCCACATATGAATATAACATAATGCACCGTAAGCTGGTAAACATCGGGAGCATGGTGATAGACAAAGGGTAAGTAATGGGGGGAGTTAATTTTATTAAAGCACAATACATACAGGCCTGAAGTGCCAAGATGAAACCCCCTTGGACTATTAATATGCACTTTAAAAAAATGAAGGACGGGGAGTAAAACAAGTTTTTTCCAGGGATGGGTACCAGTGGGAGGCTGGTGGGCACAAGGAAAAGCAGAACAAGGGTGGATATGTTTTGTATCCGTATATGAAAATAGAAGAATAAAACCTGTTGAAGTTGTTCTAAGAAGGGGAGAAGGGAGGAGCAGGGAGAACAATGGAAGGGGTAAATCCAACTAAGACATACCTTAAGAACTTATGTAAATATCACAACGTGCCCCCTGTACAACTATTGCATACTAATAAAAAAAATAGGTGGTACTCCTTAGAGGCTATGCCTGGCCCAGTACTTTTGGTATATGTAAGACAGAGCCAAACCACCAGGGTTTCCCCCTCTCAATGTATGCAGTCAGATGGTCAGGTATAGCGGAAGTAAGAGACAGGGTGCTGGACATGTACCTAGATGGATTTAGATGGATCTGATCAGTAGATAAAGAACCAGTTTTTTTATGTTGGTTTTAATGCAGTGTTTTCAGCAAACCCCATAGAGCTTGCTGTATCAGGAAACATTTGCCAGAGATGTAGCTGGAGAAATTACTTGGTCTCCTTCTCTCTCAATCTCTCTCTCTCTCTCTCTCTCCCTCCCTTTCCTTCTCTCCCTCTTTTCTTCTTTCCTCCTCTCTTTCTCTTTCTTGAAAAGGTATAAAAATTTCAGAACTCCGGTGACTTGGTGTCAGCTTCTTCATCCTGGAGTTTATAGTCATGTGTGGCTAGCTGGCTAAATTGTCCAGAAATGCAAAACAGTGGTCACAGGACCTCATGCTAAGTCTCTTGCAGAACTTAGCTCTGGTCTATGACCCAGACTGTTCCCTTTTCCTTCATAATCAGCCACCCTTTTTCATCACAGAACAGCCTGTAGTTCCTCCACTCTCATGTCCCACATGACCTCACAAGGGCTGGGTGGCAGTACTTGCTATAAGCCAGCACAGCATAGCACTAGCAAATAAGCTTGCATGATTGCCCTCCATCGGGCTACTGGGTTCCTGTGTGCTTCAAATTGTTAGAAAGAAGAATGTCAACATGAATACAATAGCCACAGGCTGTGGCTGGGTCTGACAGTTGTTCCCTGCAGTCACTGTGCCAATTATAGGGGGACCTCAAACAGTTAAGACCTGGGGCTCTGTTCTAACAACCTCCCTTGAACATTTCTCTTAACCTCATGAGTATGCAGAAGCAGGCTGGCAAGTGTCCAAGAACAAGCCATCTTATGAGACTGCCTGTACTCCCTTCAGCCGCTGTCCTGGCTGCCCAGGCCACATGTCCCCCATAAAAGCCTTTCTCATGGTAGGTCAGCCCTTTTGCTGTGGCAGATGCCGGATGTGTGGGACATGAAAAAGTGAAATAATTAAGAGTAAATATATTCTCCACTTCTGTTTTGTTTTGCTTTGCATTTTATTGTTACTGTTATTGCTCTGAAGGGGAAAGAGGTTGGAGGAGAAGGTATTGGGGGAAAAGGCAATGATCTGAAAAATTAAGCTGTAGGCTCATGTAAAGTTGCAAAGAGGGCTTACAGGGTGTTACAAGTGGCCATGCCATTATGGAATTAGCCCCCTGGGTATGCAGCTCTCTTGATCATATAGTTGAGTCACAGCATTACCCAAGTCAACTAATACCCAAGTTCTATCCCTCCATTTCCCCATTCCCGCCAGCATGAAGCTCATTGCCTACAACTGTCTCATGTCCGGGAGGGAATCGCCAAGTTCAGGGCAGTGGGGAATCTTGTCAGTCTTGTAGGCCCCACCAGCAGATGGCTCAGACTGTGCTGGAGAGATGAGAAACTCGTAATGTTCAATAGATTCATTTAATATCCCAATGCCCAGGAAAGTATACCCAACTGATGTTTATGGAGTCTGTGAATAAAGACAATTTTTGGCTGATGTTAATATTAAAGAAAGATAGTTATTTTAAAGCAAAATAGACATGTTCTTTATTGCCCATAGGATAACCTCTGGCCTTGCTCTTTGTTCACTGTCTAGAGAGAACCCATAAGTGAGTTTCCCTAATTACACACCCATACTGAGTGCTTGCACTTTTTTTAAGATGATAGTTTGGACAGTAAGCAGGGTGGTCACACTACATGAGAAGTTCCCTGGCCTGTGTATCTTTTCAAAACCTCAATCTGAAGCTAGAGCTAACCAGAGACCTGTGGTCAAGCTGACATAACTTTGGCACCTTGAGCCAAGGGCCTATGAGACCACAACAGCTATAAAATGCCCACAGTCATTCCAGAAACTTTTGAGGGAAATTCATGAGACTTACAGTTCTATTTGATATTTCACCCCAAAGAGTTCAACAAATTAATTTAAATTTCTTTCCAAGATTGATCTGTGGCCTCTTAGCTGTCTGAAAGCTGGAATATATTCTCCACTTTTATTTGGGTCTGTGTTATTATACCTTTTGTAGTAGTCCCAACTACAAAATCCTGATGGCATCCCTCCTGTCTTCCTCCTTTCTCTCCTAGAGAGATGATTACTGAGTTACCATGAAAGAGTCAAGAACACCCTTCAGGTTTCATAAATATTTACTGAGCACCTAGTCTGTACAAGCCTTCCTTTAAGAACTGCAGGGAACAGGAAGTTTTAAGTCCGCTATAGTGGAGATTAATGGTAAGAAAGACATAAACAAAGGTAATTAGAGTAAAGCAAAACATGTAAAGTGCCAATAAGGCAAAAGTAAAGTGCTATGGAGGTCTGGGTAACAGAAGACTGCATCTATTTGTGGAAATTAGGAAATAAGTCATTAATCCCATGCCAAGTTTTAAATAATAGAGATAGGAAGAAGATATATCTAGAAGGTGCAGGGTGACCCATGGTATAGGGGTGGGAAATTTACTGATGTTTTTGAAGAGAAGGAAGACAGTTTGTCTAAGGTATATGAGCACATGTAAGAGAGTCATAATAGGTAACAGAAGAAGCATCTGGGTTCACTTTGGGAAGATCTGAGTGTCAGAGAGGCGTCTGCAGTCACAGGTGTTTGAATTTAAATTAGTACTACAGGGAATCAAAGAAGCGCTTTGTGTAAGCCATTCTTTAAGGAAGAAGATGGCTATGAGAGTTAAGGTAGAGAAAACCATATCTATTGCAGTAGGCTGCGAAAGCAGCAATGAAGGCACAGGCTAAGACAGTGCCTGTGGGTATTGGAAGGAGGATCCTGATTCAAGAGAGAGAGCTGAGAGACCTTGACCACTACAAGGGTCAAGATTGAAGATGTGAGACTGATAGTGCCTAGCAGAATGGTGGAAGCCAGTAACACAGACCAAAGGAAAATAGAGAAGATGAAAGAGTATGAAGAGTCTAGTTTTGCTCCCCATTCTTCTAGTCCACCCCACCTGGGTAACCATTTTGAGGACAGCTGTTTATAAGGTTTATAAGAGGTTGGAATGCTTTCAAGAAATTTCTGACTCAGTTTCTGACCATTTGATTATAATTTCTGGTTCCTTAACTTCCTTAGGGAAAACCATCACAAAATGAGTTTTCTAATTCATTTGCCAAATGATCTCAGTAATATGAGTTCATTGGTTCAAGTAGTAAAAATAATCTCTGCATACCAGTAGTACCACTCTTGGTGTATATAAACTTGAACTATGAATTTCTTATTTCACATTGGAGAAGAATATAAAAATTACTCTACTTGAGGGTTTCACAATTTCAGTAGTGAAATTACAAGCTCCCAAACTCACTGGCAGATATCATTATTCTGAGATTCCCCTGGTTTACTTCAAAGGTAAAAAGATTTTAAAAAAAAATAGTTTTTTTTTCATGATATGAGCCCTGAAAATTACAGTGTATTTAAAAGTTGAAGTTTCAACAATGTTTTTTAACTTCTTATATAATTAAATTTAATTTCTGTTCAATTAACAAAGCTTCAGATAATAACGTGATAATGATAACCATGTATCAGTCCACAATTATACTTTGGATCAAACAGTAAAAAAAAAAAAAAATACAGTCAAGCCCTATTATTCACACACAGATTTGCCTTCTCACTAAAATTTATTTGTAACCTTAAACAATATTTATGACACTTTGCTGGTCATTCACATAAATGTCCCAAGTTTTGTTTGTTTGTTTGCAGTCCTGGGTTTGAACTCAGGGCCTACACCTTGAGCCACTCTAACAGCCCTTTGTTTTGTGAAGGGTTTTTTCAAGATAGGGTCTCACGGAACTATTTGTCTGGGCTGGCTTCAAACAACTGGCTTATCTCTGCCTCCTGAGTAGCTAGGATTACAAGCATGAGCCACCAGCACCCAAGAGATTTTAAAAAATTTGAGTTGCTGTACATGCATGCTCCCAGTTAAGACAGATCAAGTGATGCTTTGCCTTCTTGTTTCGGCTCTGATGCTATAAGCAGGTGTCATTCTCCAGTCATTTTATGTCCCTTTTTTAACAATATTTTTGTGCTTTTTCTTACCAATTTTGCTGTTTAAAATGGCCCTAAGCATGGAACTAAATTGCTGTCCAGTGTTCATAAGTATAAGAAAGCTATAATGATGACAGAGAGATTAAATTCAACTATAATATATAGTAAGAACTTTTGTAAATGTCACAATTTACTCCCAGTACAACAATAATAAAAATAAACAAATAAATAAATAAAAATTAAAGGCTATAACGTGCCCTATGGAGAAAATACATGTGTTGAGTAAGCTTGGTTCAAGAATGGACTATAGTGCTGTTGACTGTAAGTTTGATGACTCAAAAATATATATTAAATTCGGTGTCTTTAAACAGAAATATACATAAAATGCATGTACATATCAACTGGTTGATAAAAATTTTATGAGCAGAGGCTCAGGGACATAACATTCCTATATTTCTCCTAAGAACAATGATTCAGCAATCATCAATTCAGTGCTTTTTGGCAACTTTATAGAGCATTACTACTGCAAACAAGACTGTGGTCTTTTCCAAAACCGTAGCCACATGCTAAAACCCAAGAAGAAAGTCACAGATGAGCTTTGAGTTTATCTAAGCTGAAACTATTCCAGACAGGAAGGAAAAGTTTATCCCAAACTAAAGATGAAAGAGATATCATTACCTCTGTCCCTTCACCATTGTTTACACACACACACACACACACACACACACACACACACACACACACACATATATATGCCTTATCCAAAATAGATAAGGCATATCCAAAATAGATTTAAGGTAACTTAGAAAAATGATAACATAAACCAGAACCAGGTAAAATAAAAAATGTTAGAGAAAGTGAAAAAGGACACACAGATTTGAGCACAAGATAGTACCCAGAATGAAGTTAATACAAATTTCAGTGTCTTCATCTGTTCAGGTTACTGTAACAAATATACCTTAGGCTGGATGGCTTAAACATCAGACATCCTCACAATTTTGGAGGGTGACAAGTCCATAATCAAGATGCCAGTAGATCTGATGTCTGGTGAGAACTTGCTTCCTGGTTTTCATTTAGCAGTCTTCTCCTCATATCCTCACCTGGAAGAGAAGAGAGAAAGCAAGCAAGCTTCACCAGCTAAATTTACAGAGCACACATGCATTCCATCCATTGCATGTAGGATCCAAGACAAGCTTTTGAGCAGGTGATGAGAAAAGGAAACAGCTGAAGATGTACAGCTCATAGGGTTAACAAAACAAATGTGTTCATCCATAGCAGCCCCAGATGTGTTTCTAAGTTCTGGCAGCTTCCCTCCGCACCTACAATTCCTGCAGGTCCTTACTGGTACCTCAGACCTCAGCAGCTAGCAGCTCCCTTCCTCCTCACTGCTCTTCAGTCACTCTAGTCTCCTTTTTGCTCCTCTCACATGCCAAGTTACTCAAGGACTTGAGATCTTTGCATCCTGTGTTTGCTCTTTCCTCAGCTCTTTGCATGTCTAACTTGTTCTTGTCATCCAGGTCTCAGCTGAAAGTCCCATCTTCGGTGAAGTGGTTTCTGACTGCCCAGTTGAAAGCAATTGCCCCTCTCTAACCCCAAAGAAAGATAACTTCACCTTGTTTCTTTCTCTCTCTCTCTCTTTTTTTTTTTTTTGGCAGTACTCAGGGCCTCATGCTTGCTAGACAGGTGCTCTACCACTTGAGCCACTATGCCAGCCTTTTTTTTGTGATGGATCTTTTTGAGATAGGGTCTTATGAACTGTTTGCCTGAGGCTGGCTTCGAACCACCATCCTCCTGATCTCTGTGTGCTGAGTAGCTAGGATTACCTTCACCTTCTTTGTTGTTTTTCCATAGCAACTACTCACCACAGAAAGAATTTCTTTTTACTTGTGTGAAAGTTTGTTTCTGATGGCATTTTCCCATCATATAAGATCCATGACCACAAGGACCTGGCCTGTAACTCGTGGGATAATATCTGGAACATATTAAAAGCCTCAGTGGCTTTGTGTTTAATAATTGAACAAAAATGATACTAAAACTAGGGAAAACTTTTCCTGAAGGATACTCATAAAAGGGACACTGAGTGATTTAATGGACAGACATATCCTCAGCAGCACCCTTACAGCACACACAGCAAGCAGTCCTCAAAGACTCCTCATGCAGGTTGACTCAGAGCAGGAAGACAGAGGAGTCCCACAGAGAGCAGTTCTAGTTGCACTTTCTCCTAGTTTTCCTTTCTCTCAGACTGAAATCACTCTTGCCGCACAGAGATGGCACAGAACTTGCAGTCAAAAGACTTGGCTCAACTCATCTGATTGCTTATGCATCTGTTCCTCCACCTACAAAATTTAGAACCATCAATAAACCAATCAGTAAATTCCCACGATATGCTCAGAACTAAATTGTAGTCTGGTGACTGTTGCACACTTGCTTAATGACCTTGCTCTCCACTTAAAAGCAAGAGCCCATAATCATTAATCTGGTAAATTTTGGTCCTATTGTAGCTTTTCATTTTCATCTCAGTGATAAGCCTCCTAGACAAATGTGTGCGTGCACAACTCATACACTCAACATCTAATAGCATTCCATCACACATACAGCATAAAAACAAGAAGTCCTTACTATGATCTATATGACCTTCTGCCCCTCCCATTGCCTCCTTGATTTCATCAGCTAACATCCTCCTCCCTCACCCATCTTCAGCCACACTGGTTTACTAGTACTAGATGGTGTCTGACCTTGTCCTACTTCAGGACTTTTTCACTTGTTCTTTGGTCAATCATGCTCTTCCCTAGACAACCACATGTCTGGCTCCCTCACTTCCTTCAGCACTTTACTCAATGACCCCTTCTCAGTGGAGCCTCCCCTGAACATGTCATCTAAAAATACCAACCTCCACCCTGACATTTCACATACTTCTTGTCTATGTTTTCTCTTATCTCCCACTCTTATCACTATCAACCTTCAAAATGTATCTCAGAATATGGAGAGGGAAAATATGACTTAAAAAAATTTAATACACTAAAAAAAGCCAGTTAAACAAGATGTGACATTCTGATCTATAATTAATAATAAGAAGCTGGTGGTACACATCTGTAAAATCCCAGCTTCTTCAGAGACCAAGATAGGAAGATTAAGAGTTCAGGGCCAGCCCAGGTAAAGTTAGTGAGACTTCGTCTCAAAAACAAAAACAAAATAAAATAAAAACAAAAGGACTAGGGACATAGCTCAAGTGATAGAGAACTTGCCCAGCAAGCATGAAGTCCTACATTCAGTTCCCAGTACTGTGAAAGATAAGAGAGAGAGAGAGAGAGAGAGAGAGAGAGAGAGAGAGAGTAAAATTCTGGCCAAAAGCAGAGTAAATCAAATCAGAACCAGGAACAGAAAGGATTTACATGAACAGAGGGTTTTCTAGCAATATCTGAATGATTAGAAGACATTCTTAGGTAAAAGTACAAAATCAGATTCTATGGAGGCTACAAATAAAGACCACAGAAAATGAGAAGAGTGCAGTCATAAATGAGTTCAATGGTATTACCAGAGTTTAATAAAATGAACTGTAAATTTCCATATGAGAATGCAAAAACAGGACTAGAGATGTGACTCAAGTGAGCCTGCTTTGCAAGCATAAAACCCTGAATTCAAATCCCAGTCCCATAAAAAAATGCAAATACAACCTTAAGTATTTTCCAGAGAGTTAAAGACAATGTCTGATGACTGCCACATGGCCGATGTGGGTGTTTTTTTGTAGATTTGTCAGACTTAGTGGAGCCTTGTCGACCCATGAATTCAAAGATGGAGCCCAGAAAAGAAAACTTTAAGAGATGTCTAAAGACGAGGGAAAACAGTGGTAGTAACATGGCTGAACTGAGAATGATGCTATATCTTAGTGGCAGGGAAAATGTGGAAGTGATCAGCAGTTGCTTTCGTATATCTGCAAATCTGCTGCAAGTCTCATTTTTTTTTTCTGAAAGCAGAACTCTAAACTCTTCTCTTGCATACAGAATTGAGGAAGTAATAAAGAAACTGCTATTCTAGGCTTAATTTTGACCAACAAGTAAAGAGTCATCAGGATTGCAGAGATGAGAAAAACTTTAGGAAAAAATAACCATAATGGCCAAAACAAGTAAATGGTAAATTTTGGACTCCCAACTCCTGAAGGGCAGATTAAAGCCTAGAGAAAAGGACCTCTCATCCCATGGCCAGAGCTCATTCAACAGAATTGATCCTATGGCTAGGAATATAGCAAGCTTCCTATCCCACACACAGGAAATCAATGTGAGTCAATGCCCTGTATAGCTATCCTTATCTCAACCAGCAAAACCCCTTGTTCCTTCCTATTATTGCTTATACTCTCTCTACAACAAAATTAGAGATAAGGGCAAAATAGTTTCTGCTGGGTATTGAGGGGGGGAGCGGGAGGGGGTGGAGTGGGTGGTAAGGGAGGGGGTGGGGGCAGGGGGGAGAAATGAACCAAGCCTTGTATGCACATATGAATAATAAAAGAAAAATGAAAAAAAAAAAAAAAAAAAAAAACAACAGAATTGATCCTATGGCTAGGAATATAGCAAGCTTCCTATCCTCATGGAACATGCAGTACAGTTGGGGGAAGGAGGAACAAAAAGAAAATATACGAGTAAGTGTATCTATAATGTGAGGTAGTTATAAGTATTATTTAAAAAAATAGAACAAGCTCTTTGGAGAAATGGCTGATTCTAAGACTAGAGCAGGAAACATACAAGATAAGTTCAAAATGTCTCACAGTGCTAAAAAGCAAGGAACTGCTCAAAACCAAAAATAAAAGAAAAAAGAGAAACATTCACTTAGTTGGGAATTTGGAGAACGAACACTGGAGCAAACTGAGAGACCTCTCAATGGCCAAAGCTGGAACAATTTGAGCAACAGCATAAATAAAGTAGAATTGAATTATAAATCAATGTACAGAGAAAATAACCATGACTCCATATGGAAATACATACATTTATTGAATATATAAATAAATGGCAGAGAAGAGAGGACTCTCATGCAGAATAATTCCAAATAATTTATGTAGATAATGTACTCACAAGGAGGTAGAAAATGACTCCCTTACCTTTAAGTGAAGGCTGTGCGTAGTGACTTCCTTCCAAAGAATATAGTATGAAAACGATTGGTGGTGAATAACTTGAATGATTTTACAGTAGAGAACATGACTGCCTTCAGCCAGAGGATCAAGGCCAATATCAATATCATGATAAATTTATGTGACAGTATGTACCCTTGTTCTGATGCAATGAAAATCACACTTTACTTCTCTGATCTTCCCCACTAAAACACCTTATTCAGTCTAACCATGAGAAAAACAGAAAAATCCCCAAATAGAGACATTCTATAAAATGCCTAGCTAGTACACCTCAAAACTGTCAAGGTCATCAAAACCAATGAATGTCTGATAAACTATGACAGCTAGGAGATACTTAAGGAGACATAAAAATTACATGTAACATAGAATCCTGAAGCAGAATCGGGACAAAAAGAACTAAGGAAATCCGAATAGGGTGTAGACTTCAGTTAGTAATTATGCATGGTCATATATCACATCAAAATAAAATGCCAATAATTGTAGGAACCCAGTTGGGGTACATGGAAACCCTATTAGGTTTGTAATGTTTTTGCAAATCTAAAGCAGTTCTAAAATGCAAAATTTATTTTAAAAATAATAAAGCAAGGCCAGGAGATAATGGCAGGAATGAAGGCTGCTATTTAAGTGGTGAGGGAAGGTCTGTCTGAGCAGAATACATTTAAGCAGACTTAATGAGGCCAAGACAAGAGTCAGTCTGCAGGCAGACTATTTTGGACAGAGAGATGGGCAGGATATAAGGTGCTGCTGCAGGAGGGTATGATGCAGGAGGGAGATGATGCAGGAAGGAGTTGATGCAGGAGGGAGCTGGAACAGAAGTGAACTGGTGCAGGAGAAAGCTAATTCAGTAGGGTGCTGGGGCAGAATATAACTGATGCTGTAGGGCACAGCTGTGTTCCAAAGCATATAAAAAAACAGCAAGTGCCAGGTACCGGTGGTTCACACCTATAATCCTAGCTACTCAGGAGGCAGAGATCATCAAAAAAAGGCTGGTGGAGTGGCTCAAGCAGTAAGAGTGCCTGCTTAGCAAGCATGAGGCCATGAATTCAAACTCCAGTGCCAAAACACACACACAGCAAGTATCTCAGTATATGGAGGGGGACAAGTAGTATGAAATGGGGTCTAAGACATACTAGGACTAGATGGTGCTGTCCTTTAAGCCATATGAGAGTTTAAATTGGTTTAGCATCTAAATTAATGGTGGACCATTTTACTGATATAGGGAACATCTAGGGAAGAAGTTTTTCTTTGTTGCTCATTAGTTTTTTGTTGTTGTTGGAAGGTATATTAAGAAATATTAAGAAAGGTTCCAGGGTAAAATGGTGGAACAGAAGCTTCTGTGAGACTTCATGAATAAGGAGAGTTAGGGTTATAAGGACAGAGTATATATCAAAGAGATAAAGAAAGGAAGAGCATCAGGAATCACAAAAGAGGTGACAGGTTAGCTGAAAAGCCACTGAAAAATAGAAAGGCTATACAGAGAAAAATAGAAAATAGCCACAGCTCCATCTCTGGCTTCCTAGTGAATAGGAAAGCCAAAAACCATAACCACAAGGTAAGCCAGGCATCCCTGGTGCAAAAAGACTGAGAATCCTAACTACAGGGAGGCCCACATTCTCACAAGACTTAAATCCAGTGGGGGGATCTGGTGTGACAGTGACTCCTCTTGTGTGGGAGGCTAGAATTAGAGAAGAAAGCCATTTTGTTGCTCCCCACATCTCAGTGTCCTATTGCCAGGCATGATCTTGAGAGGGGGAATATTGTTTAAGATTGTGATACTCTGAGGACCTGAAAACAAGGAATGATCAGAGCTCAAGAAGCCTAGGAATATACCATGACAGTGTACAAATGGGAGATAGACCTAAGAGGTGGTCATGGAGAGGGGGAAGATCTGATATGAATCAACTGAGAAATTTAGCAGGGAGCTCATAGAGGGAAGGGTATGGTGGCCAATGACCCTGCCCTCTGTAATAAGAAGTAAGCCCCATTTCATGTGGGTTACAGCAGAACTGAGAGCTCTGACCCTGTGACTGGTAGATTGCCCAGCCTCTGGAGATATCTTCTTTCTGTTTTAGGTTTCCTGCCTTAGACCTGAGCCCAAGTCCCTTGGATCACTTGATTTCCCCAGCCTACTCCCACAAGGTGCTTAACTGAAGAGTAGGGTCTGAAAAGTAGGCAGAATGCTGTTTTCCTCAGTTCTCCCTCTTCAGTGCAGAACTCCATGCTCTGTTTGCTTCCCTCACTCTCTGATACATTTGGAGGACATCCTTAGGCTTGGAGGCTTGCTGCTCACAAGAGCATAAACTAGGGACCCTGTGGAGAAAGTGGAAATCTGCCAGGCCCACTGGCTGCAAAACTCATTTTTGTCAGCAGCAGCTCCTGGTGTACCAAGAAGGGAAGTTGCTGAAGTACAGCCCTAAGATGACAACTGACCCTTAACTGGCCCACTCCTCAAATCACATTCAGCACCAGACTGAATGATAGGAACTAACAGAGACACTTGCTATTTTCTTCTCACTGAGTGGTGCTAGGGATCAGGCCCAGATCTCTGAGCATATAAGCAAATGTTTGGCTACTGAGCTATACCTCCAGTACAGTGATGAGAAACTGCACTACCCAGTCCTGCCTAAACATTGAGAACACTTCAACAGAAATGATATAGGTGATTAAAACCTTCAACCAATGGCTTAACCTCAGATGTTTAAATCCAAATAGAGAAACACAAAAAAGGTAAAACAAAGGCAGCACAACTCTTCTAAAAGTGAACAATTCCATAATGGACTCAAAAAATTGAAATTCAAAAAAGAATTAAAAATGATTTTAAGAGTGATCAACAAAATTAAAGAAGACACAAATAAACAACTGAATGAGTTTAAGAATACAAATAAATACCTAAGTGAATTCAAAAAGAATACAAATAAACACTGAATGAAATAAGATAGACAATGCAAGACATAGAAGATGAATTCAAAAAAGATATTGGAATACTCCCTCCAAAAAAATAAAATTGAAATCAAATTTTCATTTCCAAATAAAAAGTTCAATAATTCAAAAAAGCTCAGTTGAAAAAATCTCATAAATAGACTAGATCAAGTAGAAGACATAATACAAGAGCCTGAAGACCAGGTACATGAATTAGAACATTCAGACAATGGTTAGTTAAAAAAATAAGAAAGTATGAAAGGAACATATTAGACCTGGGACACCACTAAAAGACAAAGCCTATAGCTATACTCATATCTGACAAAGGAGACTTCAAACCAAAATTAGGCAGAAGAGCTAAAGAAGGTAACTTCCTATTGATAACAATATTGGAGCAATCCAACAAGAGGATATAACAATTGTAAACACCAGCACACCCACTTTAACAAAACAAATACTACTGGAGATAAAAGCACTAATAAACACACTGTGTGACTTCAGTACCCTACTCTTACCAATAGATAGGTCATTCAGACCAAAAATAAATAAATAAAAATAAACTTCAGAATTAAATGACATTGTAAATCAAATGAACTTAATTGACATTTACAGTATATTCCACCCCACAAAAATGCAGAATATACATTCTTCTCAATAACCCATGGAAGTTTCTCCAAAATAGATCACATTTTAGGGCATAAAGCAAGTCCTAAAATATTTTCTTATGTTAACAAATATAAGAAAATTGAAATACAGTAAGCCTGCCTTATTTGTGGATTTATTACACACCGTTTTGACAAGAGTGTGGTAAAAAAAATTAATTTAAAAAATCAAAATAAATTTTTTTTTTCATTACTGGGGCTTGAACTCAAGGCCTACACCTTGAGCCACTCCACCAGCCCTGTTTTGTGAAGGGTTTTATCGAGATAGGGTCTCGTAAACTATTTGCCCAGGCTGGCTTGGAAACCATGATCCTCTTGATCTCTGCTACTGAGCAGTGAAGATGACAAGTCTAAGCTACCCGCACCAGGCAAAGGAAATTTCAAAAACAAAAGTTTAATTTCTCACTTGTGCATTATGTAGCTCAGTTGGTGCAGAGACACTCTCAGTCAGTACCATGTTATCGCTAGTTATGTTGATATCATTGTGTAATCTGCTAAGTGTCTCTCCCCTTAATTTTCTGAAAACCTGCCTCCAAAAAAGAAATGTCCAAAAAGCAAGGTAAAAGCTATAGTAATCATATCAAGCCAAAAAAAGGGGGGGGGGCATGTAATGTGTTTAATTTAAAAATATAAAGTGAAGTTTTTAGGTTTGTTGAAAGGTGGCATGTATTTAGGAGAAGTTGGTGGTATTACAGGAAAATGAATACAGTATTTGAAGTATTTGAGATAAAGAGCATGAAATAAGATCTACTTTTGCTGAACAGTATTAATGTGTACAACAGGATTTTTTGTGACACTAATGTAATCTATACCATGTAGTTTTAAGTTATGGATGTTCAGACCTGCTGCACATACAGTATCGATAAATCTGAGTAATTTTAGTGTACTGAACTCTGTGCACCCTAAGCATTCAGTTTTTCCTCAATGGTCATGTCCTGGGAACCATATACCTCCAGATACCAAGGGTATATTTTAACTTCTTGCACTTTATCAGACCACAGTGAAATAAAGCTAGAAATCAACAAGAAAAACTACAGAAAACATGCAAACACATGAAGTCTGAACAATATACTTTTGATGACCAGGTGGTAATTGAAGAAATGAGGGGAAAATGAAAAACTTTTTAGAGAAAGTGAAAATGAAAACCAGCTTATCAGAACCTATGAGATACAATGAAGGCAACTCCTAAGAGGAAAGTTCACAGCTATAAATGCCTATTATTTAATAAATCAGACTTATCTCAAATGAGTAATCTAATGATATACTTCAAATTCTAAGAAAACAAGAACAAGCCAACCACAAAATTAGTAAAAGGAAAATATAATAAAATCGGAGTTGAACTTAAGAAATGGAGACTAGTCACTATGAACCTCCCCTTGTATAATGAATATATCCTAATAAAAATTATTTTAAAAGAAACGGAGACTACAGTAACAACACAAAGGATTAATGAAACAGAATTGGTTCCTTGAAAGAATAAACAAAATTGACAAACTTTTAGCTGAACTAACCAAAAGAAAGAAAGAGGAGACCCATGTTAATATAGGTAGAGAAAACAACGGTAACATTACGAAAGATACCATGGAAATCCAGAGGATCATTAGGTAATATTTTGAAAACTTGATTGGATAATCTGGAAAAAATGACTAATGATTGGAAAATCTGGAAAATGATTGGAAAAATGGCTCCAATGATTGGAAAAATGGCTAAATTCATAGACAAAGATAACCTACCAAAATTGAAGAAGACACAAATAACTTATACAGATCAATAGTGAATAAATGAGATTGAAAACCTCAAATGGGTTAAATGCTAGAGTGCTTGTCTAACAAGTGCAGTACCACCAAAGCAAAAAGACTATCAACAAAGAAATACTGTTCTACCAGGCCTTTAAAGAACACCAATGCTCCTTAAATGTTTCCACAAAATACAAAGGGAAGCAATACTTCCAAATGCATTCCATGAAGCCAGTATACCCTGACATCAAAGCTGGATAAGGACACAATAAAAAAAAGGAAAACTATAGCCAATTTCCTTGGTGACCATAGATGTAAAAATCCTCAATAAAATCTTGTAAACCAAATTCAACAACACATTAAGAAGATCATATAAGTCATGATCAAATTGGCTTCATTCCAGGGATACAAGGTTGGTTCAATATATGCAAATCTAAAAACATAATGCAGGATAGAAATAGAAACAAAGACAAATAATCTCAATAGATGCAGACAAAAACCTTTGACAAAACCCAACATTCCTTCATAATAAAATCCCTGAAGAAACTAGGAATAGAAGGATCATCCCTCAACATAACAAAAGCAATATATGACAAACCTATAGCCAACATTATACTAAATGGGAAAAAACTGAAAGCACTTCCTCTAAAATCAAATGGATTAAGAAAATGTGGTATTTATACACAATGCAATTTTATGCAGCCATGAAGAAGAACAAAATGTTATCATTTGCTGGTAAATGGATGGAATTAGAGAACATCATTCTGAGTGAGGTCAGCCTGGCCCAAAAGACCAAAAACATATGTTCTCCCTCATATGCAGACATTAGATCAAGGGCAAACACAACAAGGGAATTGGGCTTTGATCACATGATAAAGCAAGAACACACAAGGGAGGTATGAGGATAGGTAAGACACCCAAAAAACTAGATAGCATTTGTTGCCCTCAACGCAGAGAAACTAAAGCAGATACTTTAAAGCAACTGAGGCCAATAGGAGAAGGGGACCAGGAACTAGAGAAAAGGTTAGTTCAAGAAGAATTAACTTAGAAGGCTTATACTCTCTCTTCAACAAAATTAGAGATAAGGGCAGAATAGTTTCTGCCCGGTAGCGAGGGGTAAAGGGGGGTAAGGGAGGGAGCAGGGGAGGGGGGTAAAGGAGGGGGGCAGGGGGAGGGGGGAGAAATGACCCAAACAATGTATGCACATATGAATAAAAATAAAAATTAAAAAAAATGAACTCGCTGAAAAAGAAGTCAGGAAAGCGATCCCATTCACAGTAGCCTCAAAAAAAAAAATTTTAAGCATAACTTAACCACAGATATTAGAGACCTCTACAATGACAATATATAGCACTGAAGAAACTGTAAAAGACACTAGAAAATGGATCTCTCATGTTCATGAATCAGCAGAGTACATGTTATAATGACCATACTTCCAAAAGCGATATACAAATTTAATTCAATGCCCATCAAACTTCTAAGGACACTCTTCACAGAAATAGAAAAAACAGTCCTATAATTCATACAGAAACACAAAAGACTCTGAATAGCCAAAGCAATCCTGAGCAATAAAAGAAAACAATGCCGGAGGAGGGTAGGGAAAAAAAAAAAAACAATGCTGGAGGTATCACAATACCTGACTTCAAACTATGCTACAGAGCCATAGTAATAAAAAGAGCATGGTGCTGGCACACACACACACACACACACACACACACACACACAGACAGACATATAACCAATGGAATAAAATAGAAGATCCAGGACTAGGGCATGGCTCAAGTGGCGGCAGAGTGCTTATTGAGCAAGCACCAAGCTGAGTTCAATCCTCAGCACTGCAAATATAATTTTTTTAAAAGGGTCCAGAAATAAACCCAAGCAGGCATCACCATCTAATTCTTGACAAAGGTGCTAAAAACACACATTAGGAACAAGCGGTACTTGGAAAACTGTATATCCACATGTAGAAGACTGAGATTAGATCCCTGTACAAAAATCAACTCAAAATCGATCAAAGCTCTTAATACAAGACTTGAAACTTTGAAACTACTAAAGGAAAACATACAAGAAATGCCTCAAGACATAGGTACAGACAAGGACTTTCTGAACAGGACATCAATTGCTCAGGAAATTAAAGCAAGAGCTGACAAATGGGTTTGCATTGGAAAGCTTCAGAACAGCAAAAGAAACAATGGAGTAAAGGGGCAGCCTACAGAATGGGAGAACATCTTTGCCAGCTATTCATTCAAATAGGATTAACATCCATTTTATATATAAAGAACTCAAAAAATTAAACACCAAAATAACAAATAATCCAGTCAATAAATGGACAAGTAAGCTGAGCAGATACTTTTCAAATGAAGAAGTACAAATGACCAATCAATACATGAAAAAATGTTCACCATCCTTAACCACCAGGGAAATGCAAATCAAAACTACATTGAGATTCCACCTCACTGAATTCAGAATGGTTATCATCAAGAAAACAAATAACAATTAATGGTGAGGATGTGGGGGAAAGGAACTTTTATTCACTACTAGGGGGATATGAATTAACATAGCTACTATATAAATCAGTATGGAGTTTCCTCAGAAAATTAAAAATAAAACTACCATGTGATCCAGTCATACCATTTCTGGGTATATGCCCAAAAGAACGGAAGTCAGTTTACTAAGATACTTGGACAGCCATGCCTATCACGGCACTATACACAAGAGCCAAAGTATGAAACCAGCCCAGGTGCCCATCAATGAAGAATGGATGGAGAAAGTGTGGTAAACACATAATGTAGTTTTACTTAATCCTTAAGAAGAATGAAATGATGTCATTTGCTGGAAAAGAGATGGAACTGGAGATCATTGTATTAACCGAAAGACAAGTATTGCACATTTTCTCTCATTTGTGGAAGATAGAGGGAAACAAAACAAAACAACCAAGGTCATGAGAGTAAAAGAGAGGATACTAGGGAGGTAGAAAAGGAGAAGGGGGGTGAAAAAAAGGGGATAAGAGAGTAACAGAGGAGGTGACTATGACCACATCCATTATATGCACATATGTAAATGTCATGTGACTATTGACCAGGTGCCAGTGGCTCACACATGTAATCCTAGCTACTTGGGAGGCAAAGATCAGGAGGATTGTGGTTCAAGGCCAGCCCAGGCAAAAAGTTGGACCCTATCTCAAAAATACCCAACACATAATAAAAATGGGGACTGACAGAGTGGCTCAAATGGTAGAGTGCCTGTCTAGCAAACATGAGGCCCTGAGTTCAAATCCAAGTACTGCCAAAAAAAAAGAAAAAAAAGATGTGATTATTGAAGGACTTCTTTGTACTATCATTTCAACTTCCTGTGAATTTGTCATTATTTCAAAATTAAAAGTGTTTTATAAGTTAGTGTTGTTCAGGAAAATGAAATAACCTCAGATATTATAAAGATTTCAGTTGACTAGGAGACATTGTGAGTTTAAACTGTGACCACATGAGATCCCAGTGAGAAGCAAAGAAATCTGCCAGAGAGCCTTCACCAAGAACCCAACCATGTTGCCATCCTGATGCCAAACCTCCATCCTCCAAAATTGTGAGAAATGAATGTTTGTGGTATAAGGTAAAAAAACCAAAAAAACCCTATGATGTGGAGCAGGGTGCCAGTAACTCACTTCTTTAATCCTAGCTACTTGGGAAGCAGAGATCAGGAGGATTGCAGTTTGAAGTCAGCTCCTGGCAAATAGTTCAGAGACCCTATCTGGAAAATACTCAACACAAAACTGGGCTGGCAGAGTGGTTCAAGTGGTAGAGCGCCTGACTAGCAAGCATGAGACCCTGGGTTCAAGCGCCAGTAACATAAAAACAAAGAGAAAAAGCAAATATGATATGGTTGACAAACTAATGTGGATGTGGCTAGGATCAATAGAAATGAAATTATTAAAAGGGAGTGGGGTAAGCACATTTACTTTGTCCATCTGAAAGGGCAAATTCATTTCTGAGTGCCATCCTTTCAGACTTACAAGCACACTGTAAGACACCTAGGCAAGACACAAAATTGGGCTCCATGTCACCTAAGAAATCTTTAAGGAGGTTGTGATATTTAGTCAAGAAAATACAGCTATCTCCAAACTTGACAAAGTATCATTTGGGAATAAAATTTACATGAGTGTTTGACATGCCTTTAGCTACAATAATCTTAGACTTTCTTTTTATAAAGTGCCAGAAGTATTTTTAAGAACTCTTACAGAAATAATTTTAACTACATTAAAACTTCTGATTCTAAAACCTCTAAAGGAGAATAAACCTGGAACATCAAAATGTTCTCTCAACTAAATCTAAACTATTGCTTCATTTAGTCTGCAGCTGGATCATTAACTTTACTTTATAACAACCCCCTGCACCTACCACTTCCTACAACTTTCTCAGGGTTGTCCCCACAGGTCTGTGACTTGTGCTTAGGAGTCCTATGGCTATCAGCCTCATTTGAGATGGGGACCAAGAAGTTTGAACTGAATATTTGCCTTGAGCATCACTATATGGCTGGAAAGAAAGATGGGTTTAATACTGCCAAGTTAATATTGTTTTATATTACTCACTGTAATGAAGATCAGAAGAATTTTAAAGAAATTATTTTACTTTTTGCTGCAAGCAAAAAAAGGCTATAAAAAGCATGAAAATAATACTCAGTGAAAAGCTAGGCAGTAGAGTATTTGCCTAGCATACTCAAAGCCCTGGGTATAAATTTGTGGTTCTGCATGTCTGTAATCCCAATACTCAGGAGGCTGAGGCTGGAGGATCTTGAGATCAAGATCAGCCTGGGCTACATAGCAAGATTCTGTCCCCAAACAAACAGAAAACCTCAATGAAAAAAAGCAGTGTCACTATTGTGCACCTATTCACTCTGCTGTTAAATTTATTTATAATTGTGTCTATGAACTTTCCATCACCAAGACAAAATGCCTAAGACAATTAACTTAAAAAGAGGAAAGGTTTACTTTAACTCACTGCTTCAGAGCTTTTGGTTCATGGGCACTTGGCCCTGTTTCTTTATGTCTGTGGTGGCACAGTACATTACAGCAGGAGTGTGTGCTGGAGAAAATCTGTTCACAGAGAGAGAGAACACAGGTGGGGAGGTGGGGTCCCAATGTTCCCTTCAAGAGTGTGCCTCCAATGACCTAACTTCTGCCACTAGCCCCCACCTCCTAACATTTCTTCTACCTCCTAATAGCACCACAGGGGACCAAGTCTTTAACACATGAGACAAATGTTCTACTTGAGCCAATAAAAGTAAAACAAAATGCAGAACATCATTATGAACTAGAAACAAATAAGACTATTATTCTTCCTTCACACAAAACCAAATTCATTCCACCTGGAATGAAAAGAGTATGTTGTTCTAGATCCTGACTCTCTGGAAAGACTCTCACAGGGAAAGAATGAAGGGGGGGAGGTTTTTGTGGGAGGGGAGAGAGAATAAAGGAGATTACGGTGAGGGAATATAGTTGATGAACTTTATATACTTATATGAAAGAACAATGTAACCTCTTGCAATTGCTTCAAGTGGGACAGGGAAGGGGTCGAGGGGAAGAGACAGTGCGGTGATCTAACCAATGTACAACAAAGCCTATTTGGAATTGTCACAATGAATTTCCCCTGTACAATGAATATATTCTAATAAAAAAAATAAAAAATAAAAGAATGAAGCCAGGAAGGGTATTCACACTCTTAGGATGTGCCAGGCACCATACCAAGGGAACTTCATTTGCATTATTTTACTTAAGCCTCATGACAACCCTAAAGAGGAGGGTAGTTCTATATTTTTCTTCTTTAGCAGACAAGGAGCTGGGTTTAGCAAGGTGAAATAACTTGCCACAGTCCATCAAACCAGAAAGTCATGGGATTGAGACTCACATATGTCTGGATTCCAAAGTCCACGCTCTTAAGTACCACGTTCTATAAAATAATCACTGAATGTTAATTAGCATTTAGTCCATTATCCCCAGTCTTTACCTGGAGAACCAGAAATTTGCAAAGTTGAGGAGATGGAATTGAGTTTGAACCAAAGTCTTCTGACTCCCAGGCCAGACTATTCTTGTGCTATACTATGGGGCCATTCAGTTCAAAGAGTAAAAATTGGTGGAGAAATGACCCAAACAATGCATGCACATGTAAATAAATGAACAAAAAAAAAGAGTAAAAATTGAGACAGGATATAACTAAACTCAAGAAAATCACGAGGGATAAGGAATAAGTAGACTTAGAAACATCCAATAGTGTACAAATTCTAGAACTCGGAACCATTCTGGAAACGTGAGAGAGATGCGTTTACAATAAGAGGGAGGACTGGCATGATGCACATGTGGCAATGGGCCTCATCACCCCTAAGAAGCAGCAGGGGTTGAGCTCAAGGATTCCAGCAAAACACTAAACCACAGCATTAGGTGCTTGTTATAGCCTGAATTGTGTTTCCTCAAAAAAAAAAAAAAATGTATGTTGAAGCTTTAACACCCATAACCTCTAAATACAACTGTGTTTAAAGACAGGGCCTTTAAAGGAGATGATTAAGTTAAAATGAGTCCTAGCCTGTAATCCTAGCTACTCCAGAGGCGAGATCAGGAAGATCCTGGTTCGAAGCCAGCCCCAAGCAAATAGTTCATGAGACCCTATCTCAGAAAAAACCCATCGAGAAAAAGGGCTGAGAAGTGGCTCAAGCAGGCGTGAGGCCCAGAGTTCAAACCCCAGTGCTGGGTTAAAAAAAAAAAAAGATGGCCCTGTCCAATCTGACCAGTATCCTTCAAATAAGAAATTGGCACACAGAGGCATCAGGTATACAGAGAAAAGACGTGAGAAGACACAGTGAGAAGACAACCATCTGTAACCAAGGAGAAAGGCCTCAGAAGAAACAAACCCTTCTGAGACTTAAACTTGGACTTCTACCCTCCAGAACTATGAGAAATAAATTCCTACTGTTTAAGCCACCCAGTCTATGGTACCCTGTTATGGCAGGCCTTGCAAATCAACAGTGCTTTCATGACAAACAAACATATCTCACACATTACTTTGCTTGATGTCTCTGGACCAGGAAGACAGAGGGTGCAATCTAGTGTGACTAGTCATGTGGGTTTAGGAGATGAGTGAGGAAGATCCCCCAAATAGTGCACAATAGAAAGAAAGGACAGAGCCAGACCACTGGACTGGTTACCAGAACACCTGGGGCCAAATTCAGTCTCCAGGGCTCTCTTAATCTCCAGGTACTCTGAGTAATTTAATCTCTAAATCTGTTTTCTAACCTGTGAAAAGGAATTACTTGCCTACTACTTTTCAGTGTCATTTTAATTGTATAACATTTTATAACATAATGCTGCATTAGAGCTATCTTTAATATCACTGTGCCTAGCACAGTTTTTTCTGCATTATTGCTCCTCAAAAAGAGTTCAAAGCCTTAAAAAAAAAAAAGATGGTGTGGGGGAAAGGTGACCCAAATAATGTATACACATGTAAGTAGATATGAAAACAAAAAAATAAAATTTAAAAAAATCATAAACCAATGAAATAGGATGGAAGATCCAGAACACAGCTACAGCCATCTGATTCTTGCAAAGATACATATTGGAGAAGAAACAGCCTCTTCAACAAATGGTGCTGGAAAAACTGGATATCCACATGTAGAAGACTGAAACTAAATCCCTGTCTCTCACCCTGTACAAAAAATCAACTCATAATGGGTCATAGACCTTAATGTAAGACCTAAAACTTTGAAACAACAAGAGAAAGATTTAGGGAAACACTTTAAGATCTAGGCATAGACAAAGACTTTCTGAATAGGACTCCAATAGCTCAGAAAATTCAAGCAAGAACTGACAAATCAAAAACTTCTGTGTAGCAAAGGAAGCAATTACCAGAAAGAACAGGCAAGCCCCTTGGATATGACCAAATGAGAAAAAAAATCTTTATCAGCTATTCTTCTGACAGTGTGACAAAGGATTAATATCCAGAATACATAAAGAACTCAAAAAGAAAATCACCTAAAGAATAAGTAATTCAATAAATAGGCAAATGAACTAAAAAATCACTTTTCAAAAGAAGTACAGATGGGGCTAGGGGTATGGCTCAAGTGGTAAAAACACTTACCTACCATGCATGAATCCCTGGGTGAAATCCTCGGTACTGCAAAGAGAAAAAAGAAAGATAGATAGATAGCCAATAAATACATGACAAGTGCTCAACATCTTTAGCCATTGAGGAAATCAAATCAAAACTACATTGAATAGACCAAAAGGAAATAATAATCATCAACCTGTATGCACCCAATGTCAACGTACCCAATTTCATCAAACATGCCCTGAAAGACCTAAAAGCATATATAAACGCCAACACAGTGGTTGTGGGAGACTTTAACACCCCATTATCATCAATAGATAGGTCATCCAAACAAAAACTCAATAAAGAAATCCAAGATCTAAAATATGCAATAGATCAAATGGGCCTACTTGATGTCTACAGAACATTTCATCCAACTTCTACACAATATACATTATTCTCAGCAGCCCATGGAACCTTCTCCAAAATAGATCATATCCTAGGGCACAAAGCAAGTCTCAGCAAATATAAGAAAATAGAAATTATACTGTGCATACTATCTGACCACAATGCAGTAAAAGTAGAACTCAACAACAAAAGTAAAGACAAAAAACATGCAAACAGCTGGAAACTAAATAACTCATTACTTAATGAACCATGGGTCATTGATGAAATAAAAGAGGAAATTAAAAAGTTCCTGGAAGTCAATGAAAATGAAAACACAACCTACCGGAACCTATGGGACACAGCTAAGGCAGTCCTGAGAGGAAAGTTTATAGCCATGAGTGCATATATTAAAAAGACTGAAAGATCCCAAATCAATGACCTAATGATACATCTCAAACTCCTAGAAAAACAAGAACAAGCAAATCCTAAAACAAATAGAAGGAGAGAAATAATAAAAATAAGAGCTGAAATCAACAAAATAGAAACCAAAAAAACCATACAAAGAATTAATGAAACAAAAAATTGGTTCTTTGAAAAAATAAACAAGATCGATAGACCCCTGGCAAACCTGACTAAAATGAGGAGAGAAAAAACCCAAATTAGTAGAATTAGGAATGCAAAAGGGAAGATAACAACAAACACCATGGAAGTCCAGGAAATCATCAGAGACTACTTTGAGAACCTATATTCAAATAAATTTGAAAATCTTAAAGAAATGGGCAGATTTCTAGATACATATGACCATCCAAAACTGAACCAAGAGGAAATTAATCACCTGAATAGACCTATAACACAAAATGAAATTGAAGCAGCAATCAAGAGTCTCCCCAAAAAGAAAAGTCCAGGACCTGATGGATTCTCTGCTGAATTCTATCAGACCTTTAAAGAAGAACTGATACCAACCCTCCTTAAACTGTTCCACGAAATAGAAAGGGAAGGAAAAATGCCTAATACATTTTATGAAGCCAGTATTACACTTATCCCAAAACCAGGCAAAGATACCTCCAAAAAGGAGAACTATAGGCCAATCTCCTTCATGAACATTGACGCAAAAATCCTCAACAAAATAATGGCAACCAAATTCAACAACACATCAAAAAGATTATTCACCACCCCAGAGATGCAGGGGTGGTTCAACATATGAAAATCAATAAACGTAATAAACCACATTAACAGAAGCAAAGACAAAAACCACTTGATCATCTCAATAGATGCAGAAAAAGCCTTTGATAAGATCCAACACCATTTCATGATAAAAGCTCTAAGAAAACTAGGAATAGAAGGAAAGTACCTCAACATTATAAAAGCTATATATGACAAACCTACAGCCAGCATTATACTTAACGGAGAAAAACTGAAACCATTCCCTCTAAAATCAGGAACCAGACAAGGATGCCCACTATCTCCACTCCTATTCAACAGAGTACTGGAATTCCTAGCCAGAGCAATTAGGCAAGAAGAAGGAATAAAAGGAATACAAATAGGTAAAGAAACTGTCAAAATATCCCTATTTGCAGACGACGTGATCCTATATCTTAAAGACGCAAAAAACTCTACTCAGAAGCTCTAGACATCATCAATAGCTACAGCAAGGTAGCAGGATATAAAATCAACATAGAAAAATCATTAGCATTTCTATACACTAACAATGAGCAAACTGAAAAAGAATGTATGAAAACAATTCCATTTACAACAGCCTCAAAAAAAATCAAATACCTAGGTGTAAACCTAAAAAGATGTGAAAGACCTCTACAAGGAAAACTATACACTTCTGAAGAAAGAGATTGAGGAAGACTGTAGAAAGTGGAGAGATCTCCCATGCTCATGGATTGGTAGAATCAACATAGTAAAAATGTCGATACTTCCAAAAGTAATCTACATGTTTAATGCAATTCCCAACAAAATCCAATGACATTCATTAAAGAGATTGAAAAATCTACTGTTAAATTTATATGGAAACACAGGAAGCCACGAATAGCCAAGGCAATACTCAGTCAAAAGAACAATGCAGGAGGTATCACAATTCCTAACTTCAAACTATATTACAAAGCAATAACGATAACAACAGCATGGTACTGGCACAAAAACAGACAAGAAGACCAGTGGAACAGAATAGAGGACCCAGATATGAAGCCACACAACTATAACCAACTTGTCTTTGACAAAGGCGCTAAAAATATACGATGGAGAAATAGCAGCCTCTTCAACAAAAACTGCTGGGAAAACTGGTTAGCAGTCTGCAAAAAAACTGAAACTATACCCATGTATATCACCCTATACCAATATTAACTCAAAATGGATCAAGGATCTTAATATCAGACCACAAACTCTAAAGTTGATACAGGAAAGAGTAGGAAATACTCTGGAGTTAGTAGGTATAGGGAAGAACTTTCTCAACGAAACCCCAGCAGCACAGCAACTAAGAGATAGCATAGATAAATGGGACCTCATAAAACTAAAAAGCTTCTGTTCATCAAAAGAAATGGTCTCTAAACTGAAGAGAACACCCACAGAATGGGAGAAAATATTTGCCAGCTACACATCAGAAAAAGGACTGATAACCAGAATATATAGGGAACTTAAAAAACTAAATTCTCCCAAAACTAATGAACCAATAAAGAAATGGGCAAGTGAACTAAACAGAACTTTCTCAAAAGAAGAAATTCAAATGGCCAAAAAACACATGAAAAAACGCTCATCATCTCTAGCAATAAAGGAAATGCAAATTAAAACCACACTAAGATTCCACCTCACCCCTGTGTGCAACACCACGAACAACAGGTGTTGGCGAGGATTCGGGGAAAAAGGAACCCTCTTACACTGTTGGTGGGAATGTAAACTAGTACAACCACTCTGGAAAAAAATTTGGAGGCTACTTAAAAAGCTAGACATTGATCTACCATTTGATCCAGCAATACCACTCTTGGGGATATACCCAAAAGACTGTGACACAGGTTACTCCAGAGGCACCTGCACACCCATGTTTATTGCGGCACTATTCACAATAGCCAAGTTATGGAAACAGCCAAGATGCCCCAGCACTGACAAATGGATTAAGAAAATGTGGTATCTATACACAATGGAATTTTATGCAGCCATGAAGAAGAACGAAATGTTATCATTCGCTGGTAAATGGATGGAATTGGAGAACATCATTCTGAGTGAGGTTAGCCTGGCCCAAAAGACCAAAAATCGTATGTTCTCCCTTATATGTGGACATTGGATCAAGGGCAAACACAACAAGGGGATTGGACTTTGAGCACATGATAAAGCAAGAGCACACAAGGGAGGGGTGAGGATAGGTAAGACACCTAAAAAACTAGCTAGCATTTGTTGCCCTTAACACAGAGGAACTAAAGCAGATACCTTAAAAGCAACTGAGGCCAATAGGAAAAGGGGACCAGGAACTAGAGAAAAGGTTAGATCAAAAAGAATTAACCTAGAAGGTAACACCCACGCACAGGAAATCAATGTGAGTCAACTCCCTGTGTAGCTATCCTTATCTCAACCGGCAAAAACCCTTGGTCCTTCCTCTTATTGCTTATACTCTCTCTACAACAAAATTAGAAATAAGGGCAAAATAGTTTTCTGCTGGGTATTGAGGGGGTAAGGGGGAGAGGGAGGGGGTGGGGGCAGGGGGAGAAATGACCCAAGCCCTGTATGCACATATGAATAATAAAAAAAAAAGTTAAAAAAAAAACTACATTGAGATTTTATCACAACCCGAAAGAGTGGCTATCATCAAGAAAATAAACAACACCATATTGGCACCCTGTAATCCTAGCTACTCAGAAGGCAGAGATCAGGATTGAGGTTTGAAGCCAACCATGGGCAAATAGTTCAAGACACCCTGTCTTGAAAACCCATCACAAAAAAAGGGCTGGTGGAGTGGCTCAAGCATTAAGAGTGCCTGCCTAGCAAGTGTGAAGCCCTGAGTTCAAACTATAGTGCCTCCAAAAAAAACAAAGAAAGAAACAACAAATGTTGGCAAGATGTGGCAGTGTGTGGAGAAACCCTTATACACTGTTGGTGGGACTATAAAATAGATTAGTCCAGTAGAACTACCGATCCAACTCTACCACTCTTGGACATATAACTGAAAGAATGTAAGTCAGCATACAATAGAGGCACCTGCACACCCATGTTTACTGCAGCACTGTTCACAATAGCCAAGCTATGGAATCAGACTGTGTGCCCATCAACAGAAGAATGAGGAAAGAAAATGTGATAGATAAATATTTAGACAGACAGATAGATAGATAGATAGATAGATAGATAGATAGATTCACACACAGAGAATAGAGTATTATTCAGCCACAAAGAAGAGCAAAATCAGGGAAATGAGTGAATCCAAAGATCATGATGTTAAGCATGACATATTAAGCAGACTCAGAAAGTCAAGTATCAAGTGATTTCGTTTTATGTAGAATCTAAAAAAACAACATGATAAGGGAAACAAGAAGAAGGGTAGGGGAGTTAACAGAGGATAATGGAGGCGAATACGATCAAAGTACATTACATGCATGTATGGAACATCACAATGAAACCCATTATTTGCACAATATGCACCAATAAAGTTGAAAAAGTGAAATGAATGCATACGAAAGCACTTAGCAAATTGTGCAAACACAATGGAGTTTTGATTAACACAAACAAAGACCATCTGATGCCTTTTCTTTCTTTCAGCCCTGGTTTCTAAACATTGGAAAGTGAAAACTCAAGAAACAAAAGCATATGAAAGATTACCACCTTCTTAGGACCAAAGTGGCCTCTAGGGAGTTGTAGAGCAGAGAATCATGTTCTCCCCCTGAGGTGCAGCATTCAGGCCCTAACCTGGCAGTTTGCATCCTCAGCTTTCTCTTCCTGGGCACTTGAATGATAGTTGTCCCCATGTCATCTTCATCTGTAATGTTGCACTGTCTTTTTCCAGGAGTCTTCCATACCTGACAATCATAAAAGGGCCCAGGAGGGAGCCAGGAGAGCTGGAACTAAAGCCTGTGTTCATGTCTTTTACCGGGCAGCCCCAAATCCCTTCTCCTTGGAAATGATGGGTCCCCAGGACTGAGGAGTCTACTTTTCCTTCTTCATCCATCATTTTGTCAGGGGAAGAGCACTGTTACACCCAGAATAACATTTCCCCTTGCTTACAGGGTATGGGACAAGCTTCTAGCAGCCTAACCATTGTGCCATAACCAATAGCAGAGCTCATGCATGTTTGTTTATTCATCAACTCACCATTCATCAAATATTTATTGAGTGTCTTCTATGTGCCAAGCACTGTTACGGGAGCTGGGGATACAGCAGAGTACAAAGCAGACAAAAATCCCTGTTAGAAAGCAACTTCTGTCACTCTGACACAAGGAGGAGACAATAAACAAATAAACAAAAACATGTAGAAGATATAACTCTGTAAGTGTGACAAGTATTATGCAGAAAAATGAACCAAGAAAGAAGGAAAGAGCCAGGCACTGGTGGCTCACACCTGTAATCCTAGCCACTTGAAAAGGCTGAATCAGAAGGATCAAGGTTCGAGGCAAGCCTGGCCAAATAGTTCTCAAAACCCCATCTCCAGAATAATCAGAGCAAAATGGACTAGAGGTGCAGCTCAAGCGGTAAAGTGCCTGCTTTGTACGTGGAAAGCCCTGAGTTCAAACTCCAGTCCTACCAAAAAAAAAAAAAAGAAAGAGAATATTAAGGTAAAGATGCAAAGATAAAAAAGTAAAATAAGTAAAAATCTGAGTGAAGAACAGTCCAGGAAGAAGTACAAGTTGGGAGTGTGCCTGGAATATTCTAGAAACAGAAAAGGGTGGACAAAACTGAAACAGAGCTAGCCAGGAGACAAATCAGAGAGCTCACATGTGGCCAGGTCATACAGAAGCTTGTAGGCTATTGTAAGAATTTTGGCTTTAATTTGACCAAGATGGGAATTGTTGGGGGCTCTAAGCAGTTGGAGGAGCCAGGTCAAAATCATAATTTTATGGGACCCTCCTCACTTCATTGCTGAGCATAGACTGGGTAGAAGAAAAGGGGTGCAGAAGTAAAAGCAGAACAGTCAGAAAACTATCGTCATAATCTAGGTAAGGACAGATGATGGCTTAGAACAGGGAGCAAAGTCATTGAGTAAGAAGAAGTGATTGGGTCTGAGACACATTTAAAATCAATAGGATTTGCCAGTGGTTTGTTGTAAGGTATGACAATGTTGAAGTTGCTATTAGCAGAGACGAGACGAGGAAGACTAGATCCAAGCAAGTGTGAGGATGGAAGATATCAGAAGCTCATTCTGGGATGCTTAGCTTGACACGACCTTCAATATTCAGCTGGAGATGGTGAGCACACGGCTGAATATATCAGGCTGGAATTTAGGAGACAGATATGGGCTCTGGGGTAGAAACTGGGACTGGCCAGTGTTTAGATGAACCACATAGCCACAGGACTGATGAGAACACTAAGAGTTCGGGTTTAAGAGCTGAGCTGTGAAGCAGGCAGCCTTAAACATCAGAGATGAGAAGCAACTAGACAAAGAGAAGGAAAGGAAAAGGCCAGAGGGTAGGAGACAAATCAAAAGAGAGACCACAGGTCTTCTTTCCCTTCCTGCTCTTTCTCTCTCATGTTCCTCTTTTGGTCTCATTCCACCTCATAGGTAAATAAAGACTTTTTTTTTTTTTTACCAAAGTTCATGAGCCAAAATAGATATTTACTAGGTAAATACCATGCTTTAAATTGAGTGATTCTTTTAAACATGCACACAGTTCTCTCTCTAGTCAGTGTATTAGTTACAATAAGTGAATCGCCCAGAACATCAAATTACCCGACTCTTGGCATAGTGCCTGCCGAGCGGTATTGAAGATATTCTCATTGTTGCTGATGTTATTGTTCAGGGAGGCTTCAGCCCTCGCTGCACCCCTCCCTTCTTTCCTCTCCCACTCCCCACCCCCAGATCCAGAGAGCAATGAATGCTCACATCATTTCACTTTGGTCCAGCTGCCAGGCTGGGGAACAGATGTTGTATTGTTAACACAAAGGAGAAAACAAACAGCTCCACTCTCCTGTATTCTCCCACCCTCTACTCCTCCCCCCACCCTCTGTGAGCCCCCTGGTGAAAATGGGCAAACATTGTTGGGGAGAGGATAGGGTTCCATGAGTAATGCCCTTCTCCCTGCCAAGGCTGAGCTTTGGGCCCAAGGGAGGCACACAGAGTGTCCTCAGGGGCAGTGTTTACAGAGGACACGGGTTGTCAGCTGAGTGGCTGGTGACGGGAAGATGTTCTCACTGAGCTGAGAGAGCATTGAGAGAAAGAGGACAATGGCCCTCCTCTGCATGTGGCCCCAGTAAAGACTCTACCTGCATTGTAAGGGCAAAAATGACCAAAAGAAATGCCGAAGGTCAAGGGAAAGGTTTCTTGTTTTCTTCACTGACCTGTATGTTTATTTCTCCTTTGTAGACTTTTAAGAGATGGTAGGTGTGGGGCAGGTGGAGTACCTTGAGTGGTAGACTGCCTGCCTAGCAAGAGTGAGGCCCTGAGTTCAAATCCCAATACTACTGGGAAAAAAAAAAAGAGTGAGAGAGAGATGGGAAATGTGTTGGGCTGTTTAATACTTACCACAGACTAGTTAAGTTTTAAAGAAAAGAGGTTCATTTCTGGAGGCCCAAGGTCAAACTGGTCACACCTGGTGTCGACCTTCTTGCTGGTAGAGACCCAATGCAATTCAGGGCATCACACAGCCAGAGAGACAAGGGAGCACACATGTGTATCTCTTCTGGCCTTTCTCCCTCTTGTGAAAGCCATCAGGATTCAATCATGGGGCCTCTACTCTGATGACGCTATCTAATCCTAATCACCTCTCAAAGGCCCCCCATCTCTAAACACCACAATCAGATGAAGTTTCTGCCCTCTTAATACCTCACAAAGGGGATTACATTTCAACACGAGTTTTGAGGGGAAAAACCATGTTCATGCCATAGCAGGGGGAATTAATTTCCTTTATGAAAACCACAGGTTTGGAGTCATTTCTTTTACTTCTTGCAGGCTCTTTACCCAGCTGTCATGGTGGGGGGTAGTGAGATTTGCATGGGGTTGGGTAGGCACAGGAAATCTAGAAGGAGGCCACATGTAACATAAAAGCAAGGAGATAAAAAAGGGCAGGGCACTCAGAGCCTTGCCTCCTAGGCTAGGTAATTGGAATTTCCTTCAAGTTTCTAAGTGATAGGGGAGAGATTTTAGGAAGGTGAGTGGCACGCAGGGAGCAGATGACAGCTCTGTTATGGCTGGGTGTTAAAGCAATCTGGGTCATAGATAACAAAGCCCTGAAAAAGCATTAGAGATGGATCAACTAAAAGACAAAATCTATAGGGTTTAGGGACCAATTGGGCATGGCAAAGAGACAACAAAGAATGACTGGGCTCTATAATAAGAACTTCAATGATTCTAAGCCCTGGAGTGTTATGTGCATCTGCCCTCCTGTACACATCATCCAAAATGAAAAAAAAAGTAATATCTAACTATAATGCAGCTGAAAGGAAATCTAAGATGTTTGTGGGATTTTTTTTTTTGGAGGACACTTTGATACTTTTGTTTGGTGGTGAGTTTGAACTCAGGGCTTTGTCCTTGAGCTACACCTCCAGCCCAATACATTTTTCTTAATCTCTAAACTCTTACATTATATATATTTTTTAGCACTTTAGTTTTGTTTTCTTGGTGTTCCAAGCTCACACTTTCTTGTGCTCATGGTGTAATCCAACACTGGGACATTGCTGCAGAATTTAGGCCACTAGGTGGATGCCACCACCCTCACAGTGAACAGGGAAAGGGGATGCAGGAAGAGTTGCAGGAGGCCGGGGTGGGGGGGGATGGAGGGTGGTGGGGGGAGGGGGTGTGGAACGGGTAGGATGAGCTCAGTCTTGGAGGCCTTGAGTTTGAAGCATCAATGGAGACAGACACTGCCAGAAGGCAGCTGATCAGATGAGTCTGGAGATGGAGCAGAGATGGGAAGTGGACATCATCATTAGAGGCGGGAGTTGGCGAGTCACAGGAGAGGTCACCCAGGGTGAATGTGTAGAGTGTAGATGGGGAAGGGTGAATGACAGCAACAGAAAATCAGTAGGGTAGTGACCTGGCAGGAAAAGGAGCCTGACAAGAACACTCCAGAAAGTTTGGAGAAAATTCAGGAAAGAGGAAAGCCCCAAAGATAAAGGAAACTGGAGTTTAAGAAAAATGAAATGATTAGTGGCACCAAACAATATAGGCTGATTCAAATCAATTAAGAAAGTGGCCAGGATTGATTAGCACCACTGAATTTGATGACATGGACTTCACGGATGGCCTTGTTGAGAGTGATCTGGGGAGGAGGATATGTTGAAGGATGAATGAGAAGCAAATGAAATGGAACAGAAGAGATTGTATGTAGTAGCTGTAAAGGAATGGAGGAGCTGAGCACCGGTGGCTCATGTCTGTAATCCTAGCTACTCAGGAGGCAGAGATCAGTAAGATCATGGTTTGAAGTCAGCCCGGGCAAATAGTTTGTGAGACCCTATCTCAAAAATACCATTCACAAAAAAGGGCTGGTGGTGTGGCTCAAGGTGTAGACCCTGAGTTCAAGCCCCAGTACCACAATAAATAAATAAAGGAACAGGGGGCTGAGCAGGTAGAGAAGGAACACAGTAACCACTCATTAATACCTGCCAGGAAAATGCATCAACACCCACCAAGATTGGGATCAAAAGTATCTTTAGTACATAAATGAGTTTAGGGACAATTTCTCTTTATCTCACCTGTAGGCAATAACTGTTCAAAGCATAGATGTGGTGTTCTGGAAAGCTGGGTAAGCACATGTCAGGCACCTACTATATGTGATGTGAATGTCTGAGCTGCCATATCAGGGAACAAGGAGTTTAAGAAATTCTTCATCCCATGGAGTGCTACTTATGCCAGGTGTCACAAACCTACGTATCTAACACTCCTTGTCATTGTCCTACACAGTGTTTTTGTAAAATTGAAATACCATTTAAAAAAGTGATAAAAATCTGGATATCTAGCTTTCCTTTCTGTTGAGTGGCAAGTGCCTGGAGTATAGGGTTGACTGTCCCTTACTGAGAGTGCCCATACCAGTCTCCAGCACTCTGTCATCTTACTCTTAGAGTAGACTTCATTTGCGGTATCTCCTGGCCCTTGGGAGGTATATGTATTTGTGGACCACACCTGAAAACACTAAGTCATGAATTACTATATGCTAAGATGAGTGATGCCAGCAGCCATGCTATAGGTATTGAGAGAAAGAAATCTATAGAATGAAAGAGTTAAGCAAGGCTTCTTAGACTTGGGCTTGATAAGTAAGTAGGATAAGGATAAGTGGCTGGGCAGATCACTAGATGGAGAGCTAAAAGAGAGCCAAGCATCCCCCTTAGGCTCAGGGATGGAGTCAGACATTTACATGGCAGGCCGTGGCTAGAATTGAGGGAGCCCAGACCTGCACCTTTCATTTTAAACCTGAAAACTTCATGCTTTCAGACAATGGAGAAGATATTTCAAGTTATTTGCAGGTAATTTTCTCTGCGGTTTCTCAATTATCCTATGAATGTCCTGCTGCAGATAGTTCAGTCATCAGCAGCAATCCTGCAGTGACATTGCAAGAAATCAGTTCCTTGAGGTGGGAACGGAAGGTGGCCCAAACAATGTATACACATGTGAGTAAATGTAAAAAGGATAAAAAGAAAAAACCCTCATAGTTTGATGGAGGGGTAAATATAACCAAGCTACATTGTAAGCACATAAAAATCACAGTGAACACCCCCTGTAGAACTAATGTATGCTAATAAAAATGTAAAATAATTAAATAACTTGATTCCTTGGACTGGAGGAGTGGCTCAAGTGGTAGAGAGCTTGCCTAGCAAGCATGAAGCTCTGAGTTCAAACCCCAGTACCGCCAAAATAAGTAAATAAATAAATAAATAAAATTCATTCCTTCAAAATCAAGCATGAATATCACAGAACATTCGGATTTGGGGTCTGTATAATAGTGCCACTCTTTTGGTTCACATAATCACATCGATCCAATTCTGTGGACAGTCAGAATATCCAAATTATCTCTCTTTTTAATCTTTTCCAAGTGGTTGGTTGTACCTGTTTTGTTCTTCCGGTTTAATGAACTGAAGCTCCAGTCTCACACCCTGCACGTGGCACAAACACAGGGGTGTTTCCTTCTGTGAGTTTATAGGCCCTGATGTAAGTCTCTCTCTGGGAGAGGATGAAGTTCTAGAGCTAATTGTTTCTAAATTCTAAGCTTGGGACAGATCTGAAGTGACCACAAAAGGCTAACCACCTATCTAGTCCCTTTAATGACTTCTAAAGTGAAAGAATGGAGAGGAGGAAAGCTATCCCAAATGAAAGGGCGGAAAGCATTGAACATTCACTATGCCAATTCACTGACTCTGGGTTCAAAGTCTGGGCCTTTGCACCGCATGTCCTGTCTTCCAAATGTAACCAGCTATATGTAAAAGTCTACCTGCCACCTGGTGCTCCTAAAACATAGCCCACCATGTGACAAACCTCTCTCTTAAATACAAACAGACAACTAAGAAACATCAGACTCTTAGGGAAACCATCTGACAGGAAAGACTGAGGTCACAAACAGTAATAAAACAATCTGGAGGAAGACGAGGCAATGCAGAAAACCAAAAACTAGCCAGCTCCAGTGACTCATGCCTATAATCCTAACTACTTAGAGGCAGAGAGCAAGAGGATAATGGTTTGAGGCCAGCCAGGGCAAAATGAAAGTGAGATCCTATATCAAAAATATCCAACACACACAAAAAAAGGACTGCCAGAGTGGCTCAATTGGCCTGCCTAGCAAGTATGAGGCCCTGAGTTCAAGCCCTAGTACCACCAAGAAAAAAGAATGACTCTGTACCTACTGAGGAGGCTAGTTGGAAACCTAGGGACTCAGAGGCATTTTTCCTGCAAATGGCATGTTTCACAAGCAGTTATCAACCTGCAGGTATAGATCCCTTATGCACAATCATCCACACAGGGAAACTCTTGCCTGGTATGGCTGCCTCCACCAGTCTGTGTCTCTGGAGGAAGAAAAATGGACAAACCAAGCAAGTATGAGTATCTCTGTGGAACAAAGATATTCTGACATTCATTCCAAAGCCCTTTATGTATATATCTACTACGACAGAACACTGAATTTTGGATATTGTTAAAATCAACTAGTTCTCATCCTCAAAGAGGTCTGGACAAAGCTATGAAGGAACCTTACTAGATTGATGAAGATTATAGTGTCTTTCTTCCACAAAAACTGTCAGCTAGTTAGTCCAGAAAAAAATGATAGAAGTGCTAGAGTGCTTCCCACTGAAAGGTAAGTGTCAGAAGGACCTTAGATGTCATCCAATTCAACCATCTTCTGGGACCCAGAAAAGCAAAGGGACTTGCCCTAAGCTCCCCAGCTGATTGCATCAGAATGAGACCTAATATCCTAATATCGTACCTGTAACCTTTAGATAACTGCTAGAAACAGGTGTTAGATTTGGTCAGAATCTAATCCTGAGGTTTGTGATTTTGCACCACTTCAAATGGCATCACAAAGCTACAGCAATAAAAGAAGACTACAGGGCTGGCAGAGTAGCTCAAGTGGTAGAGAGCCTGCCCAGCAAGTGTGAGGCTCTGAGTTCAAACCCCAGTACCTCCAAAAGCAAAAACAAAACAGACTACAAAGCTAGGCATGGTGTCACAAAGCCTGTACTCGGCACTCTTTGTACGAGTGCCCTGGGCACTCCAGGGGCCTGCAGGCCCCTGCCCTCTGCTCTAGAAGCTGGAGCCCAGTAACCCTCTCACTGCCTCCTCCCCAGCTCTTCTTCCACCTGCAGCGGGAGCGCAGGTTCCTGGAGCCCCGGGCCCGGTTCTATGCCGCGGAGGTGGCCAGTGCCATTGGCTACCTGCACTCCCTCAACATCATTTACAGGGACCTGAAACCAGAGAATATCCTTTTGGATTGCCAGGGACATGTGGTTCTGACAGACTTTGGGCTTTGTAAGGAAGGTGTAGAGCCTGAGGAGACCACATCCACCTTCTGTGGTACCCCTGAGCACCTGGCTCCTGAGGTCCTTCGTAAAGAGCCTTACGACCGAGCTGTGGACTGGTGGTGCTTGGGCGCAGTCCTCTACGAGATGCTGCATGGCCTGCCATCCTTCTTCAGCAGAGATGTGGCCCAGATGTATGAGAACATTCTTCACCAGCCACTACAGATCCCTGGGGTCCAGACGGTGGCTGCCTGTGACATCCTGCAAGGCCTTCTCCGCAAGGACCAGAGGCAGCGGCTGGGCTCCAAGGCAGACTTTGTAGGTGACCTGCAGCAGAGCACTGGTGCCTGTGGTGGTCTCAGCTTCCTGCGGAGACAGCTCAGAAACACATCAACCTGCCTCCCACTCCCCTTTAAACGCGGGTTCTGCTATCACTGTCACCTGGAAATTCCCTAATTCCCTACTGCTATGAGCAGACTACTTTCTGTAGTTCAGTTCTTTTAGTTACCCAATACTTGCTGAGTACCTACTATTCAAAGCCGGCATTGAAGTAGATGCTAGGGATTTAACAGACTGGTCTCTGCCCTTATTAGGCTTGGGGGCAGGAGGAAGCTGACAAAACCAAAGGTTATATACAATTATCACAAAGTGTGATAACTGCCAGAAAGAAAATGAGCAGACATGGACAATAAATGGGCGGGGGGGGGGGGGTCGGGAAGGTTCACACAGGCATGGCCAGGCAGGTCCTCTCTGAGTAGTTGACAATTAAGCTGGGAGTGGTGAGCTGTCAGGTCTTTTGAGCAGGAGAGTGATGTGACCTGATTTAAGTTTCAGAAGCTTCCTGAGACTTCTGCTGAGGCCTCTGAACTTGATTTTCAAAAATAGGTGAGTACTTCACTTTGCCAGATCCCAGGCTAGGCACTTCAGATATCCAGATAAATAATTCATAGGCTGTTCTCTTAGCAAGTCCATGACTTTAAAGTAGCACACACCTGTAATCCCAGCACTCTAAGGTTAAGGCAAAAGGATTCTAAATTCAAGGCCATCCTAGTCTACATGGTGAGATTCTGTGTCAAAAAAGAAAATAACAGTGCTTGCAGAATGGCTCAAGTGGTAGAGCACCTGCCTAGCAAGTGCAAGGCACTGAAGTCAACCCCCAGGACTGCAAAAAAAGAAAAAAAGAAAAGAAAGGTGAAGATTTTATAATCTCAGAGTAGGGAAGACCTACTCCCATGCACTAACCATCAAATAAATGCAGACTAAAAAAAAAAAAAACAAAGCCTGTACTCATAGCACTTGGGAGGTGTAAGCAGAGGATCAAGAGTTCAAGTCTAGCCTAGGTTACACAGCAAGTTCACAGCCTGAGCTACATAGTGAAATCCCATCTTAAAAAACCAAGAGCTGGCCTTGTAGATCAGAGATAGAATACTTACCTAGCAAGTATCAGGCCCTGGGTTTAATCCCCAGCACTGGGGGGGGGGCGGAAATACAACAGGGGAAGGGCTATAAAATGAGCAAGTTAGAGACTTCCCTCTGTCTGAGCTGCTGACCTTTAAGTTTCAAGTGTCTCCTGCATTCAAAAGGCTTATTGAGCAGCCATTGTGTTCAGGGACTTCCAAGTGGAGGCATCTAGTGGACAGGAAGTGCTGAAGCCTGCAAAGGGAGATCTTAGAGTCATGGACTTATGACTGATGATGATGAACAACGAAATTTCCTAGGGAGAACAAGTACACTGAGAAGAGAAGCCCAACACAGAATCCTAAAGACCACCAGCCTTAGTGCAGGAGCTTCTGGAGCCCACACCTGACTGAATAATGGTCCTGTGTACATGGAACTGAAGATGAGTTTCTTGTTGCTTGCTTTCCTCTAGAGTTTTGAACATGTGTTACAAGCATCTGTAGCTGATGCTTGAAGCAACCAGAGGGAGGAAGTGGAAGGAGTTAAGAGTGAGCAAATGCATTTAGGGTTAATCTTGGAGCAGTTGGTAGGAACATTTCTGGATTTACCGTGGAGAAGTAGACACCTGCCCACTCTGCTGAATCCTAGCATGGTTACCACTAGCATAGGCTCCCAGGAGAATATGGAAAGGACAAGTGTTTCCTGGAAGGGTCAGTAGAAGTCCATCCACCCCTCTGCTAGTGGACTTAGTCCAGATGAGCTCTTGCGCTGCTCACAGCCATGGGGCATAAAGGCTGGGCAAATATGCATGATCCTAGTGCTGAGGGCAAAGATCAAGGGGACTGAGATGTGACCAAAAAGATAACCATATGCTAAAAGCAAAGAGAAAAAGACAAGGCTATCACCTTTTACCTCATTGTTAAGTGTATTTCTCAAAGAAGTATCAGTTTGGAAGAAACAGAAATTCCAAGTAGGAAAGTGGTCCTTGTGTGCTTTCCTCTGGAATGTTGGAAGAGGGCGTTGGCTGATCATTAGATTTTGATTGGTCCAAGTTCCAGGAGGTTTTATGAGCAAGGGTCCCCATCTCCCCACTACCAGCACCACCACCAATGTTCTGATTATGCTAGCGTCTCTGAAGGCCCTCCCTGGTTGGGATTTCATACCCACAGGGAATGTAGGACCTAGGAGTCTTCTGTAGCCCAGTAGAAGGAGCCCAGGCTTTGGGGATAGGCACCTAATTTTGAACCCTGACTTTACTTAGTATCATCAGTCTAGCCTTATCAAAGTCATGTAAACTCCATAATTTCAGTTGGTTCATCTGTAAAGTGGAAATGATACCTACCTCAAAGGACTGTATGAGAGTATCTACAAAAAGGTACCAGTAGCTACTTAGCAAGTGCTCTCTCACCTCTCACCTCCACTGCCCATCTCACTCTTGAGAGCCTTTCTTAAGTTGAAAAGGTAACAGTTCATCATGGCCTTTCCCACCTCCTCACAAATCCCGCACTTCGTCCAGGTTGACAAGGAGCTCAGCATTCTTCTCCGTTGTCCAACAGTAGGTGAGACTCTACCATTATGTTACCAAGCTCTTGCCATCTGGGGATTACAGGAGCTGATGCTTAGTTATAAGCTAACATGCTTTGGCAACTCCCAGCTCTTTACCTAGTTCTTTGAGAAACATTTGAAGGAGTCATCAGAGGTAGTGGAAGCTTGGTGTTGTTCCTGGCATGTCATCTCTAAACTGCTGGGATGTCTCAAAGTCCTCAGTGTAAAGACATCCCGCTTACACATACCCTGTAACATAGCCAGGTCAGTACCAGTGAGATGTCCCTCTTTTGCTGTTGTGAGTCACCCACCATAGGTGCTCTTTTCTGGTCTCTCTTCCCGGCATGTAAGTGGTTCCTCATTTGCCCTTCTTCACTGAAGTTCATGCCCTCTAGTGCCTGGATAAATTTAGCTCCTCTCAGGGACCTTTCCTGACTTTGTTCCATAACTGTGGGAGATTTGGCTACTCACCAGAAAGAGCTTGGGGCTGGCTCCCCTCACTTGGAGGTTTCATCTGGTTCTGGTGACTGCTGTGCCACTTGCATAACTGGTCATTTGAGACACTTCAAACCACAGTGTGTACCTTAAGAATCAATCAGTTTGTGCTCTTGGAAGCTAAAGTCCTTTATTCCAGCTTCTGACTCTTTGTATTTCCTTCCTGGGTTTTTTCCTTGCCTTGAATAGTCTGTGCTATTGCTCATAACTACCGTGGTCACTTCCCATTATAGCTGAGAAAGAAATAAGTGACTGGTGACTAATAAAAGTTTTTCCACTCTCTTCTCTAAGGAGCAAGCTCTCAGATTAGAGTATCAAGACCCAGCACAGTAGGTATGCTTAATAGATGCTCATTTAATGTTACTACTGTGAATTGTCCTAACTGAGCACAAGAGAGGCTAGAGTCAGACTCTTTTGGTAAGCAATTAAATGAAATAGAAATGCACATAAAGACCATTAAATATTTAGATATGCTATTTACAAAGATCCAAAATAAGATACTTGATCATGGCTCAGTCTTGTATCATTTTAATTGTTATTTCCTTCTCTTTAGTATAAGCTCTGGATAAATCAACCTGTCAGCCAGAACTTTCTGATCTCCAACTTTGTGCAAGTAGCTAAGGACATTTCAGAAGTGAACAACAAAAGTGACATAAGTGATATAGGAAATGAGAAATATTTTTAGAGAATGCAAGCAATGAGTGATAAGGCTTTAGCGGGACCTCTGCCCTCCTGGAATTTGGGAAACTAAACGGTCTTACATGAAACAAGGAGACAAGAACCAAGGTCAAATGTAAGGAACATTCTGCTGGGGTGGGGGGTATTTTGGAGGAGGTAGGTTTGCATTGACCTTGACAGATAGGGAGAATTCCAATGGATGCAGAAGAAAGGGAAGGGCTTATCAGGAGGCAAGAACAATATGAACAAAGGCCAGAGGAGAGAATTGTGTGTGGCTTGGGATGTTTACAAAGAGATGCTCTTACTCAGAAAAAGCATATGGGGGAGAGGATAGGCTGAGGGTGGTCAGCATCTATAGCGCTTTGAGGGGTTGGCCTGACCCAGTCCATGCTCCAGTCACAGAATCCCCAAAACCATGAGCAGGCTCCTGTTGGGAAGGGGAGATTTTGCCCTTTTTCCTTGTAAGAAACACTGTGAATAACCTCTTGTCAAGTTTCATCCCCACCCCAGTCAGTTACCTTTGCTTCATGGAGAACCAGGTTAAGAGGTGTCTATGAAACCAAAGTAATACACTCCAGACCAGGAGGACCATTTATGTTCCTGCCCCAACACGAAGACTTAACACATGGGAGGAGTCCACTACTTGGTGGTGGTTGGGGTCACCAAAGGCTATGGCTTCAAGAGATAGTGAGATGAAGGGCTGTGCTTTGGATAGAAAAGAGTGTAAAAACTGTGTGTGGTAGTACCAGCACTTAAGAGACTGAGGCAGGGAGATTGTTTGAAACCACCATATGCTACACAGTGAGACAATGTCTCAAAAGATGAGAAGAGAGAAAAGAAAAAAATGCAGACAGCCCTAAGTGGTCATTGTCCTGACATGTTACTGGAGCCGATGACCCAGGTGTCACTGATGCCATCCTGTCTGATCACGGAGAAGGTGGTCAGGTCTATTTTAAGAATTTGTTTGACTGGTCACATGGGGAAACTGCTACTTTAAAACAGCTATTTACAAGAAAAGCAAAGCTCTCTGCAAAACAAAAGGTTAGTATATTATCCCAGTAACTCTTTAAACCAAAGCAAACATGCAGGCAGGCCGTGTTTGCTCTGCACAGTTCTTGTTTTCTGCCCTTCGTCACCTGATTCCCAAGGTTCCTGCTGACTTCCTCCTCTGGATTCAGGTGAGAAAAGGCAGCTGGCAAAATCAGAGGACGGATGAAGAGTTAAGGGTACACAACAGTTCTTATGTTAAATGGTGAGACTGGTTGGTTTGGAGAATGTCAAGGAGCTTGATCATGAAATCCCAAAGAATATGAGAACTCTAGGACCTTTCAGCAGAAATATATCCCTTCTACCTATGTTTGAGGATTATGTATTAGTAGATGGGAAATAACGACAAAGAAAGTCTGTTGGAGATATTCTCAAAGTAAAGGCCCAAATATCCAAAAGCATTAATGTCAACATTGTGAGGCTTCAAGGGTTGTGACTATGAATTGAGAACAGTATGCTCCCAGCTCCTGCATGGGGCTGGCAGCCTTTCTTACCTCCCAGCCTCTAAGAGATGCTATCCCATTAGGTCATATCAATTTGTGAAACCTGTATGTGACCTGTCCTGTGGAATTTACAATCTCGCTTAGGGCTCAGTGAGACATACATACCAATAGTACAAGGCGGTATATACATACTAAAGAACAAGCAGCATTTTAAAAATGCAGGGTGGGAGTAGGGTAAAGGTTCATGTAGCCCACAGTCCTCAGTGAAAAAGACATTGCCTATGATGGAAGTTGTCCTTAGCCTGACTTCCAGTGCTTTCCATAATCTTCTCCCACCCACTCGCTCAGCCTTAGGTCTTAGCACTCCTTGTCTACAATCAAACTGATTGTTCCCTACACTCACCTTACAACATGACTAGGCTTTTGTTGTTTTGTTTTGTTTGCCATTTATTATTATTGTTCCTTTCTTTTCTGTCTCCAAATACTAGCCAGATCTGGCTCAGGTTTCTCCTATTCCTTGAAACCTTTTCAGCCCACCCCAGCCTTCTGGACCCTACTCTGAACTCACTACATTCTGTGTCCACCAGCAAGTCATGCCCAGCACTCATGGCCTGGAAGTTCATTTGCCTGTCCATGGTTCATAGCTTTGCCATGGCTGTCATGGCTCCTTGGACTGTTGCTTTATCTTTAATTTCATTGCAGATTATCCCTCCAACTATATTTGAGAGTTTGCATCTTTGAATATCCCACAGTATCTACCAGAGGGCCTAACACATAGTAGATGGTCAATAACTATTTGTGAAAAGAATGATGATATAGAAAACTTTTTGATGCCCAACTGTGTTTCTTCGTTTGTCCTAACTGAACAGATAAAAGAAGGGGCAACTTTCACTGAGGGTCTGTTGTGTGCACTGGGTCAGCACCTTCTGACTCTATCATTTTAGTTTCATCCCCTTTAAAAGGTAGGTATATTACATTCAGTTTATGTAATAGAGAAATGAGGTTCCAAGAAGCTAAATAACTTGTTCGAAGTCAATCAGAGATAGTGAGATGGAGTCCAGAAGCAAACCCTGCTGTGCCTGACTGGGATGGCCAAGCCACTGTGAGCATGCACTCTGAGTGGTGTGGTGCTGGCTCCCACCTAACAGTCTATCTGTGGGCAGGTTGCTGAGTTTCTTCCTAGGGGTTTACTGCATGACCTCTCCATGACTTTCACTCACCACCACCTTCAAAGAGCCACATTTCCTGGAACCCAGTATTTCCATGAAATTCCCTTACAATTCCTTAGCCTGAACTGTTCTTTCCATCTTTTCCACCTGTAAAATATGTCTTATCCAAGAAAGTCCAGGTGAATATCCCTTCATGAATTTTCTTGTGACTCTGCCCTAAAATAAGATTAAACACCTTTATCTCTGAGTCTCACAACCCATTGTTTAGAACTCACTTCATGCTGCTGTACTTTTACAATTGGCAGTGCAGTAGATGTGTTTACTCCAGCATTGACCTCACCACGAGTTATGCAGTGTGACATTAGTAGGGCTGTGATGTCATTGTTGACAGGACTTTTTGGCTCAAGTATTATCTTTTGGGACCACTGTCATATATGTGGACTGTCATTAACAGAAACATCATTATGTGATACAGGACTGCACATCTGAAAATAGAGACCATGCTTCCTCCTGAAAGGCAGGCATCCGTAAAGTGATGGTACCAGGAGCAAGTCCAGTGGACACAACCAGAAATCTGTACCAAGCTTCTGTCCCAACAGAACTCAAGCCTGGGTTTGATCACCTGGGTCATCTTTAGAAGTCATCACATGAGCAAAGGTCTGAGGAACAAATCTTCTATAGCAGGCCGCTTTGAAGGCAGGGCCTGCAAGCTTCAATTCTGTATTCTTGGTTACTTGCACACAGCGTAAGACATGGCAGACACTTACTGTGTGTTCGTAATTGGATACCGTGTTTGCTTTTCTTTCTCTCCCTTTATCCTCCATCTTTCTCCTTTTCTTTTCCCTCATTCCCCATCTCCTCCCTGACTATCAGAAACAGTTAAGGCACTTAACACTAAAGGTAACTGGGCCCTAATTACCTTCTCTTTCTCCACCTTAGCCCTCCCTGTCCCAACCTCAAGCAATGCATGGGTTGTCTTTGAGCAACATAGGATTTTAAATTCTATTTGTTAGAAAATGGTGGTCTTCTTGTTTTCTAGGTACCTGCAAATGAGTCTGCCTCTTGGGTAATCCATCCTTATTCCTAGTCCCTCATCTTTACCATTATTTTCCTTACACTTCTTTCATGTTCCCAGTAGTCTCAGACCTGTATAGCATGGTTGCTGACCCCCAAAGCTGAGAACCTTGACTCTTGGAGCCATTCCATGGGAACTCCCTTGTGCTTGTGTAAGGTTTCTTAGGTGGGTTCACAGCTGCTCTTGGCTTCTCTCCCCATCTACGCTTCACTCTTCTGCCCTGTGCTTGCCCCAAGAACCTATAATTCCACCACGAACTCTGCCCCTGGACAGAGTAGAACACATTGGTATGCTGGTGGCCTTTGGGCTGTGCTGGCCACCATCTCCATGGAAAAGGGTTCATTCTGTTTTGGAGTTTGTACCAGATCAAGGGCAACTCAGGGAACCAGGATAATAAACGATGATGTGGAAGAATAACATTGGCACTCTCAGGAAAACAGATAAAACTCCCTCATCTAATTCAGTTTTGTTTTTGCAGAGCTCATGTTGAATCATTTTGCTTTCTTTAGCATCAAAGCATATACTCACATAGTTTTGAGCCCTGGTCCCAGTGTCTGATTCACACTCCCTCCCTGGTCAAGGGGTAGAGGGTTTCCAGAGGAGCAATGAACACTGTAAAGCATCCCTCCTGTCTACCTCCCACCCCCAGCTTCCTGCTGCACATCTTGCCTACAAATCTCATCTAGGGAGCCTGTCCCTCACATGAAGAATGTTTAATCCATTTGGCTTCCTGATATGTGTGTGTGTGTGTATAATATTGAGTGAGGATGTTAACATTCTCAATGCTAATTCAACATTAATTTCTAGACAAAAATATTATCTTGCCAGGTGCCAGTGACTCATGCCTGTAATCCTAACTGCTCAGGAGGTAGAGATCAAGAGGATTACAGTTGGAAGCCAGCCCAGGAAAATGGTTTGAGAGATTCTATCTCAATAGGGAGATAGAATAGGGAGAAATGACCCAAGCATTGTATGCACATATGAATAATAAAACAATAAAAATTAAAAAAAAAAAAAACAACCACAATAAAGGGCTGGTGGAATGGCTCAAGGTGTAGGTCCTGAGTTCAAAACCTAGTACCACAAAAAAATAAATAAAAAAAAATATATATATATATTATCTTTCTTTTTTTTTTTTTTCTTTTTTGGTTGTATAATGGGGTTTGAACTCAGGTCCTCAGGCTTGTAAAGTAGGCGCTATACCACTTGAGCCACACCTCCAGTCCTTGTCTTAATTTTGGAAATCAAGTATCTATTCAGCTCAGGTGCTGGTGGCTCATGCCTATAATCCTAGCTACTCAGGAGGCAGAGATCAGGAGAATCTCAGTTTGAAGCCAGCCAGGGCAAATAGTTGAAAAACCCTATCACAAAAAAAGGGCTGGCAGAGTGGCTCAAGGTGAAGGCCCTGAATTCAAATCCCAGTACCAAAAAAAAAATCTATTCATTAAATGCTAATCACTGCTTTAGAAGAACTTTTAATGAGAAATTTTCAGAAAAGAATGCCAGTAGACAGAGCAGGATATCAAAAGTGAGATACCATATGGTATAGGCAGAGATGGAAGAAAAACATAGGCATTGAACAGAGACCAAAAGGAAATGCACCAATATGCAGGAAAGGTTGTCTCCAAGTGTAGAATTATGGGAGTTCTTTACCTTCTTGTTTCCCATATGTTTCATGCTTTTTTTTTTGGTGGTGCTGGAGTTTGAACTCAGGGCCTCATGCTTGCTAGACAGCCACTTGAGCCACTTTACCAGCTCCCATATGTTTCAGTGTTGCCCAAGGTTTTATTAGAGCAAATGTGACTCTTGTAGCAGTGGGTGGAAGGAATATATTTTTAAGCTTATTTTCCATAGTCTCATCAGGAAATCCGGAAGAAAGCTGAGTGACTCGAGTACAAAGGCCTTTAGATCCTCCTAACCTATGGCACAGGCTCTTCTTCCTGTTGTTCAGGAAAGTATCCAGAGAAGGCCATTACCCTTATCTGAGGGCAGAAGGTGGATTGAAAGCCACATGAGAGAGATGGCTCAGGCACATAGTCCTGTAAGAACCAAGCTCAGAGACAGACCTGGGAGAAGCCAAGGTTTCCATGGCTTTGTCACAAGCCCCAGCTGCCCCCAGAGTTTGCTCCAAAGAGATTCAGGGACTAGGAAGGAAACCAAGCAAAGAAGCTGAGAACAAGATCTCTAACGAAGTGTGGAAACTGCCCCATTCAGGACCTGGCAGGGTTTCAGGGACCACTGAGGGTATAGAAAGACTGGGAGAAACTAAAGAGTGGCGGAGGTTCAGCTCAGGGACACCCACTCCTCCTTTGGCTCTAAGCTTTCCACTCACTGTCAAATGTTTTCAAGTGCCTTTGTGTTTCTCTTATCTCCGTCACCCAACCTCCAGTTCCCACCCCCATCCCCAACTGAATTGCATCACCCTAGGCTGTTTCCCCAGGCCCTGCAGCTGTTGCTAGGCTGCCCTGGTGACAGTCACATCCCAGTTTTGGGGAGATCATGAGATCAAGGAGGAAGCCAGGGTGGAGCAGAGTGGGGGCAGGGCAGAGAAGAAAAGCTTCCCAGAGCTACAGAGAGGGCAGCTGAGTGTGTGCAGCCCTGTGCTACCCACACCTCTATGCTTACTGTGTCCTGCTAGCCCTTGAGCCACCCTCAGTGTAGGGCCTGCAGGGCGTGGGTGGCTGAGCAGATGGGAAGAAAGGCAGGCACAGTTCTCACAGGGACAACTGTCCACCTTTGTGTTCATCTGGCGGGGTCTTCTGGGGGTAGAAATGTTGATAATCTGTTCTTTACATACTAGTGACAGATTACTTACGGAAGTTTAATGTGCACACCTTAGACTTAAAATGTGTGTTGGGGCTGTGGAGGGAAAAGTCTTCTGCAGAATGAGAGGATTCTCTGCATTCCTCCAAATTCCTGAGGAAAAGAGCTGGATAAAAAATTCAGGAAAGTTCTTTAAGTTTCAGGATTCTGAGCCCATCTTCCACAGCTAGGTATGACACCATCTGTTCTTTAGTCCTACTTATCCCCAACTTTTCCTTTGGACAATTGACCCCTTTATGATAAAAATGTCTGTGTTCTAGAAAAACATAAACCATTGCATATAATTTCCACGTCAATGACACTTTGCTGTGGGAGTCACTGCAATGTGGTAAGAACAAGCACCTCAAAACCAGTCCCCTGGCAAATGCCTAACTTTGACAGTTACAGCTGGGCTAGCGATTTGATGGCCCATAAAGAAGGGACAACCCAGGTTCCTTCTTCACACAGTGGTGAGAAATAATGAGAAGGCCTATGTCCAGCACTGAGAAGCAGCAGGTTCTCCAACCTGGCACACAGTTGACCCTCGGTAGCTGAGGGTTTCTATGATCACATCATAAGGTCAGCTCCTTCCACTCAAATACAACTACTTTGAAAGTTAGTGTCGAGCAATGCCTCAGAGAGGGAGAGGGATCTAAGATGTGGCCTGCAGACCAAATCCTGTATGCTGCCCACTAGCCCAAGAGCTGAGAGTGATTTTCACATTTTTAAACACTTGGGGGAAAAAAACAAAAGGAAGAAAAATCTTTCATATCACAAGGAAAGTATATGACATTCAGGTTTCAGTGTCCATAATAAAGGTTTTCTGGAACACAATCACACTCATTTGTTTATGTTCTTCTGTGGCTGCTGTTATGCTCAAAAAAAAAAAAAAAGCTGGGTAGGTGCAACAGAGACATGGGGCCCGCCAAGCCTAAAACACTTCCCAGCTTTATAGAAAACATTGGTCAATCCTGCACTGGAGGATCAATAGTCCAGTTCCAGCCTGGCTTCCCACCTTGCAAATTGAGACAATAACTACCCCCTGTCACCAAAAATCCTCCAGCACACACATACAGCACTTGGCTCATTGACTGTGATATTAACACCAGCTGGCCTGCACTGTGGAAAGTGTAAGGCAGGATTAGGTTATAAAGTATGACTGCTATTTTCTCAGCAAGCACTTGGGGGTGGTGCAATTCCAGTCACCCCTAACTGAAAACAACTCAATGTGCTCTTTGTTCTCCCAGCCCTTGATCTTTCATTCTTATTACTATTTCTTAGGGCCTGCTGTGTCCATTTGAACTGGCTCAGCTGGAAAAAACACGAGTTGGGCTTTGTCTACACCTTTCATCAGCCTGGAAAAGGGTCAGAAAGAGAGAATGAGGAAGAGGAAGCATTAAAATACATATGTATTGAGTGCTTCCTATGTGCTTGGCATTGTGGGGGAATTGCAGTAATGAATAAGGGAAGGTCCCTGAGGAAGGGAGAGGAAATGAAAGGGCAAATAGTTATGGACTATATGCTGAAAAAGAAGTGTGCTCAAAGCACTGAGGGAACCAAAGATAATTTATTCTATGGAAGTATTGAAGACAAACATCAGGAGAAGCCACAGGGAGGTGACAGGTTTGGCCCAGGAGGCACTGAACAGTGAAGTTGGATTGGTGAAAGAAGAGGGTAAAGCCCTCATGGTTTAGGAAAACAGTGAGTACCAAAGCAAAGAGGCAGGCCATATAGGCATGTTCAATCAGAGGGACTGTACAAGAATTGACTAAGAGTTAACTCTGGGAAATAAGGTGGAACTACACTGTGAGGAACACAGTCAGGAATAACTCTCTATCCTGGGGCAATGGAGGGTCCTCACAGATTTTAAGAAAGAAGAGAGAAAATCAGATGTGAGTTTTCCAGGTGATCACTGGTAACAACATAAAGGGACCAACTGGCATGGAGAAATCTTGGATCTAAACAAACAAGCAGGTCATGGGTGATGGATGCTGAATTATCTGGACTTTACAACATATCAAACTGTTAGGTGAAGGAGAGAAAAGAGTTCAAGGATGAATCCTAGGTCTCTGGAATGGGCACCTGGACAAGAATTGGTGACATTAATGGACACAGAAAAGACAGAGGAGTAGCAGTTTGACTAGGAACAAAGAGGATACTTGACCATATTAATTTGGTGTTTGACTTGTGGTATTTGACACTGTTTTAGGTCATCTGGGTAAAGAAATCCAGTAGGCAGCTAGTGACATTCTAGGTCTAGGGTTCAGAAGGTGTAGGAGCTAGAAATACACATTTAAGAATCATCAAGCCAAGCATGATAGCACATGCCTCTAATTCCAGCACTTGGGAGCTATTGCAGGAAGACCTTGAGTTACCGGCTAACTATATCAAATATAGTTAGACAGGAGGATTAAGTTCTAGTGTTCTGTAGTACAATAAAGTGACTATAATTAATAATTTATTATGTATTTCAAAGCAGCTAGAAGAAAGGGTTCAAATGCTTCCAACCCAAAGAAATAATAAATTTTTGAGGTAATCAACTATCCTGATCTGATCATTGTACATTGTGTACCTGTGGTAAAATGTCACTTCGTACTCCATGAATGTTTAAATGTATTGTATCAATTTTAGAAAGGAATTATCAGTAAATGATAAGTGAGAGTAGACATTACTCAGCGAGTATGACAGAGCCCTAGGGAATACTAGGAGTGCAAAGCAAGAGAAGCCAACTAAAGATGAGAAAAAAGGAAAAAACAGAATGGAAGTTGTCGCCAAAGCCCTGAAGAAGAGAATTTCAGAGTTTTCTGTTCCACTGGAGAGGACGATTGAAGGAATAAAATGCATAGAGCAAAACCTCCTCAAATCATGGGTTCCCACAAAGCCCCTAAGAATTATGAGAGGCTAAATGGCACCTTAGAGAGTTATAAAAATCCACTGGTCTCCTTCCAGAACACAGCACACAGGGTTAAGTGAACTGGAAAGTCAAGGTGTATTAGAGCACAGAGAACTGGCTTTGATGAGCACCAAAAGAAGCTTCTGGGCTGCAAAGGATGTCGTGGCCCAGGCAAGGTCAATAGTGGGCATTCAGTAATGGGACAGAAGGGACATCTGCATGCCCTCAGGAATCACTGGGTTTGAAGAACTAGAAACAGGGAGCAGAGTGCACATTTGAAAAATGGCATTTCCACTATTTTATGCTTTCCTTTATTCATTCTCTCTCTCTCTCAGCTGTATAGAAAACATTGGTCAATCCTGCACTGGAGGATCAATAGTCCAGTTCCAGCCTGGCTTCCCACCTTGCCAATTGAGACAATACCTAGTTCTGCATTCTGGAAATCAAGCAATTGATTTTCATAATTTTCCAAGGTAACATTTGCCTTACATGAAATTCCAGGTGGGTTTGATGGGAACTCATTATTTGTAGGGTTTTTGCTCTTGCAGAAAAAGGGTTTGTAGACACTATCAATAAAAAGGATTGAGCTGTGGATATAAGCCCTATAGCATGGATACCTTGTACAGAGGTCTGTCCTGGACCTTTGTAAGGAATCAGTCCTCTTCTCTCTCCAGAGTATGATCTGGTGCCAGTGAAGAAGAAAAAGGGAGCAGCTGGGCTTGTAAGCAGCACTTCCTACACTTGATCTCTTTTTTATTTAGCTTTAGAGGATCAGAGAATTTAGGATAACAAGGGACCAGGCCACTAGAGAGCTGAGTTTCAGCTCCATCTCTACTTCTAATCCCCATGTCCTACCAAACAGAGAGTTTTTTTCCTACTCCAATTAGACTTTCTTAAAATAAAAAATATGATTAATACTTTCTTAAAACCTCCAGTGGTTTCTCCTTGCCCTAAGATAAAGTCCACATCTAATAACTGCTGATTCTTCTCAAAGTCTCTTGTCCAGACAATTGGATTCTTTTTCTCTTCTAAAGCTGGTTGCTCTTCTTATAGCCTTGGAATGTGCTATTTTCTGCATAGGCCTCTCTGTTTTTCCCCTTTATCTGACAACTTTGAACTCATCGCGATTACAGCATTAGGTTCTTTAGGGAACTCTTGATGTTCCCTTGGTCTAGGTTAGCACCCTACATCAGACTATATCACCCTTTCCTAGCATTTCAGCCTCTCCTACTAGAATCTTAAGTACCCATCAGGGCAGGAAGTTGGTCTGAGTTTTTATCACTATGACCCTAGCACTGAGCACAAAAAATGAATACTGCACTACTCTCATTCATGCATTAATTCATTTAGCATGTAAGAATATATATAGAAAAGTTCTTTAAAATATATAAGATCCAAATATTAAAATATTTCTTACGGAAAATGCAATTTCAATGTAAACCTAGTCAACATTTCCAAAAAACAAAATATAAGACGGTCTATAGGATGTAGAATTTATAATGAAGGGCAATACTATAATTATGTAAGACCTTAACCAAGTTTTTATCTCATTTCTATTATAATCAAATCATTTTATTATTTATATATTAATCAATTGATTAATATATATTAATCAATTATATATATATATATAATCTATATATAAGTATATATAAAACCTCAGGTAGGTCACTGTATCTTAGGACAAGACAGGGTCTGGGAGGTTCCCAGTGCTACTCATCTTCATATATTTATTAGCCATTTGGACATCATCTTTTATAATAGAGCTTGTACAAGAAAGCATAAAATGTCTTCATCACATTGAAATAGGCAAAGACGTCCTAAATATAATACTATACAACAATCCATAAAGTGAAAAACACAGATTTCCATTAAAATTTAAATGTTCTGAGTGCCTGCCATGCATTCAGGTGGCTGAGGCAGGAGAAACAAAAGAGTTCAAAACCAGCCTGGGCTACACATTGGAGCCCTTTCAAAAAAGAGAAAAATGAAGAAAGGGGGAAGGAAGGAAGGGAAAGAGTGAAGGAAGGGGACAGGAAGGCAGGAAGAGAGGAAGAAAGAAAAAAATTAAGAAAGGAAAATTAAATGTTCTGATGAGAGGTTCCAGACATCTTTGAGGGTGTGTCCTCAGACCACTGTCTCCACAGAGTGCTGCCCAGAAATCATGACCACCTTGGCACAAATCGTCAACACCAAGACCTTCAAGTGCTGGAACTTCTCCAGCCCCTCCTACCACCCATACTTCAAGATCCCACACCATCTGTGCCCGTCTGTGGTCCTCTGCCTGCTGGACACAGTGATGCTGTGTGGCAACACAGATGACTTCCTCAGCCAGCAGCCCAAGATGCCCCAAGACCTGGTGATGATCCACACCCAAATGTCCCACCTCAAGAAGCAGCTAGCAGAAGCCAAGCTACTACATGTGCTGGTGACAATCCACCCCCCCTAGTGTCTCTAGCTGAGCCCAGGCCCACCTGCTAACTGGATAAGTTTTTGCAGCCACTGCCAGTCATAGGGTCACTGCCTAACTGTATGGTCACAACCACAACCTGTAGTATCTTCAGGATGAGAGCAGTGTGGACTACATGCTAAGCAGGGCAAGAAACACCATAGGCCTTTGAACACAGCATCAGTACAAGGTCCCCAACAGCTACCTGCACTTCCACTATGGGTCAGAGCAGGTTTGCCCACAGAGATAGAAGTCCTAGAGAAACCAGAATCAAGCACCTCATGTAAATCTCTCTTCAAGATCAAAATCCTAAGGCAACCGAGCCTTTGCTCTGCTTTCTCTGGGGTCTAACGCAGGGGGTCCTCCACAAGCAATGTGGATGGGCGGCCCTCTGGGGACCCCACCCATGAACAGGCTTACTCTCAGCCCCCTACTGTTTCTCCAGAGCAGGAAGGAGCGCCTGGGTGCCACATGACCGTTGTGGCATAGTTGCCCACCTATGTAAAAGAAGCTTGGAGACCTGTTGATACAGCATATCACACCCAATAGCACCTAGGCTGAGTTTGATGGGTGGGTGGGAAGGGAAAGCCTTCTCCTGAATCAAGCATCTTTCTGTCACTGCCATTCAGTAAAATAATAGTTGTCAAGCTGATAAAATTAATATTCTATTCATCAAAGAACAGCATTCAAGGAATGAAAAGTGGTCCAGCGCTGGTGGCTCACATCTGTAATTCTAGCTACTTGGGAGGCTGAGATGGGAAAGACTGAGGCTCGAGGGCAGCCCAGGCAAATAGTTCCTGAGACCCCACCCCCCCATCTCCAAAATGGCAGAGCAAAAATGGACTGGAGGTGCGGCTCAAGCATAGCACACCTGCTTTGCAAGCACAAAGCCATGAGTTTAAACCCCAATCCCACCAAACAAAAATAATGAAAACATGAGAATGGTGGTACTCGCAAGCCACTGAGTGAGAAAATATATTTGCAATCTGAGTCAGAAGTCCTTATGAATTCTTAGGAAAGCACCATGCAAAAGTGGACAAAAGCTTTGAATTGTGCCTTCTTTATTGTGAAACATTACAACACAATTTTTCTTTTGACACCAGGTCTGGCTGTGTTGCCCAGGCTGGTCTCTAACTCCTGAGCTCAAGTGATCCCCCTGCCATCGGCTCCCAAGTACTGCGATTTCAGGTGTGCCCCAGCACACTCAGCACTAAAATAGTTTCATTGCATTTGTACCTTTTGTCTGTCTTTAATAAGACTAGTTCATCCCATGCAACTTCATTGGGTTTTATCTTGGCATGAGCTTTTACATAAACGAAATAGCAAATTGGAAATAGATATCTCCTTTGAGCCATAGTCTATCCTGTTTTGATCTTGGGAAATACAATCAAAATAATTACTTCATCTAGTCTAGCTCCCCACCCATCTAAGTCTTTATGTGATGAATGAATCCCCTATTCTAAGGATTTCCAAATGCTCCAGCAAAGATATGAAAGGAATGATTGCTGCCCCTGCCTCAGGGACCAGGTGGGTGCTCCCAGCCTCCAGGTCCTTCGACAAAGTTCACAACCTCATCTTTCTTCATCTCTCCTGGAACTGTCTCAGAAAGTTGATTCTCCCCCAAGCTACATACAAACTCATCTCCTCCAAATCACAACATTCTTTGAAAATGTTCAGAGATCTCAGGAATGAACAGAGGAGGCAGTAAAGCAGGAAGGAATCTACATGACCTTGATCCATGTGGGAAAGACCAAAACAGGCATCAAATCTCTCCTTATCACAGAAAGAACAATTCCCAGTCAGTCCCCTGGGGAGCTGGATGAGCTGAGAAACCTATAAATACCCTCTTTCTTTTCTTCCAATTTAATTTTAAAAATTGAATTGAGTTACAATTTCACCAAGCCTTTGTGAATGTAAAAGACGTACAGTGTGAAAGTCAGTGTTGGAGGCAGGGGGACAGTATGATCTAGAAGTCTACTGATTGTCTACTAGATGCCAGACAGTATACTAGAAATTGAATAAAACACTTCCCTCACAGGGTTTCTAGTCTAATATCCTAGATGATCAGTAAGAGCAAGAATAACAGCTACGTTTATTTAGAGCTTGCACTCTGCAAGGCATTGTACAAAGCATTTTAACATATATTTTAAAGTATGTTTAAATATATCATAGATATAAAACAACATATAATGTAAGTTTAAATACATCTTTAATCTTCACAGTACATTTATGAAGATGATATTTTTGCTCTCTTTTGAAAATGAATGGAAGTATACAGAGGATCAGTAATTTGCCCAAGGTAAAGTAGAGTAAGAATCCAGATTTAGAATTGCAAGTTGAAACTTACATAATTACAAGGAAGTCATAGTGAGTACAAAGATTAAATAGCAGAATGTATCTGAAGCATGCTGAAAACAAAAGAGAAGAAGGTGCTATTTGAGTCATCCTGAAGGGTACGTGTTGGTTAGGTTGGCAGAAAGGGGCAAGGCAATCTAGCCAGGGATTCCACCTCTGAAGATACAGAGGTTTAGGGCAACAAATTATTCAGTGTAGATGTGGTCTCATGTGGGAGACAGAACCAGAGAGGTGGGAAGTCCCACACCATAGAGGGCTTCCAGTGCCAACAAAGGAGTGCAAAGAATTGGGCCTTTTCATGAAGGCAATGAGGGTCCCTGGGAGGATTTGGATGATGCTCAGGAGGAAGCAAGAGGCCAAAGAAGCCAAAGGAAGGAATTGTCATGGAAGTAAAAACATCTTTACTTACCTACTTACCTCAGAAACAGGCAACCAGAGTTGGCTTTTTTTTTTTTTTTTTTTTTGGCATTACTGGGCTTTGAACTCAGGGCCTATGCCTTGAGCCACTCTAGTAGCCCTTTTTGTGAAGAGTTTTTTTCGAGATAGTGTCTCGAGACCTATTTGCCCAGGCTTGCTTCGAACCATGATCCTTCTGATCTCTGCCACCTGAGTAGCCACAATTATAGGCATGAGCCACCGGTGCTGGCAAATCGGCTATTTCTTAAGTCAGGCAAGGCCTGTCTCCACCACATGTGGCCTTATCCTAGTTTCTGACCCAGCTAACAGAATTAGAGGCCACCTCCCATTTTCCCCCAACCTACCACATCCAGGACCTTTCTAGTGCTAGACTATTTTCCTCCCCATGGAACAGTTGGCTTTTACCCTTTTTAAAGAATAACAGTTTTATTGAAGTATAATTCATGTACCATAAATTTACCAATTGAAGTACTCAATTCAATGGCTTTTAATTTATTCGAGGTATGTATCCATCACAGAACCACTTTTAGAATATTTTCATTCCCTCCAAAAGAAACGCTCCACCCTTTGGCAGTCATACCCAAACACCCCTCCCAGCCCCACCCACAGTCACCACTCTACTCTGTCTCCATAGATTTGTCTGTTCTATAAATTTCCTATACACGGAGTCATAAAATGTGATCTTTAATGAATGGCTTCTTTTACTTGTCATAATGTTTTCAAGATTCATCCATGCTGTAGAGTGTCTCAGTATTTCATTTATTTTTGCTGAATTTATCAGTTGATGGGCTTTGTTTTTAAACCCACCAAGAAAGGGGAAGGTTGCTGTTATTGGCTTATCACAGACCTGTCTTTATAGCTTCGTGTCCCCTCCTCCAGCTAAGGTACTGACTCCACAAAGAGAAGGATGTAATAGCTGCTGATGTGGCCTGCATAGGATTTCCAATCAGGGAATCCTGGGTGTGGATTTCAGCCAAACCATATCAGATAAATAGCCTCTCGGGTTCCCTGTAGAGTGTGAACAATACTGGGTAGATTGAGCACCCATCAATTTGTAGATGAGAGCTCGTTCCAAATTGTAGCTCTTCCTGCTTTTACTATACAGACCCCTTATGACCTGGCCTCTACCTACTTCTCCAGGTTTTTCTCCCACCAAATCGCACTTTCCCTTGAACTGTATACCCCATCAGTAATAAACTGCTGCTGTTTTCTTGGATATGCTGTCTGGTTTTACATACTTATACATTTTACGTGCTGTTTTCATCTCCCAAGTGCCATACTTCTCCTGCCTGTCAACTTAGATGGTACTCAGAGAGATCTTTGCTCACCAGACACCCACTTAAGTAACTTCACAGAGCTTCCCAGTTTATCTTTACTTTGTTTACTTCTTCATTGTTTGCTCTTCCACTAGAAAGTAAGTTTCAAGAGTTGAAGATTTTACAGATCTGGTTCAACAGTGAACTAATTTACAACCCTGGCAAAGGCCTGTCCTAGTGGGCACTCAATATTTAGGGAATGAATGGATGATATACATCTGAGAGAAAGGAAAGTGAAAATGGAATATTCAGTTTAGTGAAAGACCAAAACCTTGGACTAACTCTACTCTGCCTCAGGGCTCTTTTGTCCCTAGATCAAGTCAGTTCCAAGCCTTATCTCATCCCTCCTCACCTCCCCCAACCCACTGCCCTACCCCAGGGTAGGGTGGAGATTCTGGCTTCAGAGTTTATTAAACTTTCCACACTTAAGTAAATTTTCTAGAATTGAACTATGACCCAGGCTCTCCAAGATTAATAGAGGAGGCCAGCTACTGAGTTAGTTAACTTAAATTTTTACTCCTTCCTAGGGAAATCATTAGAGCTTTTTCTACGCCTTGTTCTTTCCTTCCCCACCATATGTTGATCCTCCAGTTTCTGTGGTTCTTCCCTCCACACAAGCAGAAAGTTGTTTTTCAGAGGGGCCAGAGGAGGGGCTGGCAGAGTGGCTCAAGTGGTAGAGTGCCTGTCTAGCAAGTATGAGGCTCTGAGTTCAAGCCCCAGTACCACCAAAAAAAAAAAAACAAAACAAAACAGAGGGGCTGGGGAGATGAGACCAGATGAGACGCACCCTGGCTCACAGGCTATGGGGAGTTCCACACCAGGTCTGGCTGAGACCAGGTTGTGCCTTGTTTTCTTGATTTACTGCTTGTGTCAAGCTGGTTCTGGGAAAGTTGCTTATGTCACCTCCTAGGCTTAAGGACAGATCTCTGGCTGCTGAAACTGCTGACTCCCTCCAGTCCCACTCCAGGTCACCCACTAGCTCCCAAATCCAGCTTGCCTTCCTTGGCTAGCCCCTCAAGGCCAGAGGCTCAGGGGATTTCTTTTGTTGATGGTGGTGGTGGTGGTGTATTGAGTTTGCTTTGTCCTTTCCTAATTCAAAACAGATGGAAAAGGGAAATGACTAATTGGCAATTCTAAAAGGTACTTATCTTTGGCAAATCTCGAAGGGAAAATGGAAGCAAGTAAAACGTTCATTTAGAAAATTAGTATTTAATGCACACAGAGAAGCATTTATGACAATCCAAATCAGCCCTAACTAATAGAAATATAATCAGGGCCATGTATGTATTTTTTTAAATTATGAGCCATATTCAAAGAAACTTAAAGATTTTTCATTCTTTTTTTTATGCCAAGTTTACAAAATCTAGTATGTATTTTATTGAGCTTTCTGCTTTAGTCTCTTAAATGCTGGGATTACAGGCATGTGCTACCACACCCAGCTAGATGTTTTGTTTTTTCTATGGCATTCCATGGACATGCAGGTATTGGTACTTCAGATGATGAGGAAGTCATCTGGAGAAGGGGACACTGAAGTGGATACCTGAAATATGAAAATGAATCAGGTATATGAAGATACATGGAAGAACATTCCAGGCAGAGGCAACTTTATGAACACCATCCTTGAGGTATCGAAATGCTTGTCCAGGAACAGAGTGGAGCCATGGACTAGAGCACACAGAGGAGGGGGTGAGCAGAATGAGACTTAGAAGAGGTAAGTGATCAGGAACCAGAACTTCAGTGCTTTGTGATTCTATGACTTTATCATTGTAAAGGAGGTGTCTGTCTTCTGCATGAAGAATGAATTTGAAAGCACCAAGAAAAAATATGCAAAAACTAATCAGAGGAGGTATTCTGGCTGACCAAGTGAGAGATGGCAAAGCTTGGCTTTGCCAGTGACCATAGTGATGGTAGACAGAGATTAACAACGTCAGTTCAGAGTTTGAAGATGGGACAAGGAACCAAACTTGCTAATTAGTTATAAGGAGAAAGGGAAAGAAATCAAGTATAACACCTTTGATTTTGACTTGAACACAGGAATTCTTACCCTCTTCCCCAAGGCTAGCCTCTTATAGTTTCTGGTCTCCCTAAGTCAAAGTCAGGAAACAAGCTTTCCTGGTTTTGGACGAGAATGTGTCTCCAGAATTTCAAGTCAGCATTCATGTCCCTCCTCTCCTGTTGCCTGTGGTTATGTACTCCTGAAATTTGTAAGGAATTCGCAAGCTGCCTTGCCAGGATCACATTCCTCAGAATGTTCCTGTGCATTTGGGCCCAAGAAGTGCTGAGAAGGCAGCCCTGCTCAAGTCATAGCACCCAACAGGCGACTCGGCCTGAACTGCATGTGAATTTGCCCCACTGATTGGAAAATGAATAGAAATTTACTCTCAGGGTGGTTGCCGGCCATATTGGTCAGAAAAGCAAGCTATATGCATGTCATAAAAACAGCTGGGACAAGAGGCACCCATCCAGCTTATGACATAAACAAGATCCCAAAGAGCCCATTTCCTAACAGCACTTCTTATTTCCTTCAGGCAAATGTGGGGCTTTAGTGCACACTGGTTACAATGGTTAGACTGAATATGAAAATTTACATAAGCATTTTAACTGTGTAGTGGCTTAAAAAGTAAGGAGGGTTCTGGGGTGTGTGTGTGTGGTGTAGGGTAAGGGTGTGGCAGTGAGTTGAAGTAACAAACGAGAGGGTGGAATTAATGATGGCAGATGCCTGGTCTCTCCCCTTTTCCCTTGGGGTCTAGGGCAAGAGGCAATAGAAACCATACACTTAACAATTACACAAAAATAGAATTAATAGCATTTTTGCTGCCCAGAAATAAGTACCCTTAACAGCTGGCATTTCCCAGAAGAACTGTCTGGGGTTTAACAGGCCTGAGTTTAAATCCTGGAACTGGCTGGATCACATTAACTATGAAGGAAGAGATGTCTCCTGCATGCTTGACTTCTGGCTCTCCTACTGCAAAACCACCCTCTGCCCAGCCCAGGGACCCGCACCACCTGGATCTAGGAGGTAGAAGGGCACAGCCTAATGTGTTTCAGTTTGGGCTGTGAAACCTGCTCAGTAATGGGCATAAATCCTGGGCCTGCTTCTCCATAAATATTTAATGGCTCCCTGGGAAGCAAGCCCGATCTCCAGTTCAGCCCCATCTCCTTTCTTGACATTTTCCCATGCATTTCCCGGGGACTGTCAGGGGCATGCTGTGTAAAGGACAGCCCCAGTGCTAACTCATTTCTAATGTTGCAATACAGTGACCCAAAGCGTACCCCCAAAGGGATTCTCAGAAGAGAAGGCTCTTACCTCTCCACCAAATCCAAGCTATGGATGGATGGAAAGGAAAAACCTTCCCTGAACTAAAACCCAATTCGGTTCAGATCCCCTTGGACAACCAAAAGGACTTCAGATATTGAGCTGGGATTTTTTTTTTTTCTAAACTATTGACCATTGTATGATTCACTCTCCAGGTGATAACCACGACCTGCACCGACATCTTTTTGTAAAATTTCATTTATTTGTGTTTTCATTCCCAAGTGTTGCAACCACACCCTCATATTTAGTTGACAGGGTCTCTTTTTTCTCTAAATCAGAACTAGCTTCTTTTCCAATAATGTGATACATTCCCTAGAATCAGCAGCTAGAACCACACAGCATTCTGATAATATTGTATGCACGTGGCATATCTAATCTGAGTGAGGCTATTGAAGCTAATCTCGTGCCTGGAGAGCAGAGACCCAGAAATCAGATGCCCTAGATTTGATTTGCAGTAATGCCACCAAGTTGCAAGACTTTTAACAAGTTACTGCCAATTGCCATAGGGAAATGTAGGACAACACCAATTCAAGATTAAGGACAATTCTAGTTGCACAAAACTACATCATTCTGTGAGTTTCTTAAGGACTGGGAAAGGGGGTTGTGTAAATCACTTGCAGTTATTTGTTTTTGTTTGTTTGTTTTGTGGTACTGGGGCTTGAACTCAGGGCCTACACCTTGAGCCTCCCCCACCAAGCCCTTTTCTGTACTGGGAAATAGTCTCTCGGACTATTTGCCCAGGACTGGCTTTGAACTGTGATCCTCCTGATCTCTGCCTCCTGAATAGCTAGGATTACAGGCATGAGCCACTGGCACCCAGTTATTCACTTGCATTTTTGAGCAACAGATATGCACATAGAAAATCCACTCAGCAACAAACAAAAGCACAAACTGGGATAAAGTCCTAAGCAATATTCTAATAATAATAGAGGGGGTGAACTTGTTCAAAGTACACTGTGCACCTATGGAATTGCACTATTAATGTATGCTAATAAAAAATAGTTTTAAAAAATTCACCAACACATCCAGGTGATCTGTCTTTCTGAGCATGCAGTCTTGCACAAACGGGGTAGCAATCTATGTGGGGATTCTGCAATGGGAAAGGAAATTTCACCAAACAAACTTGCTTTTCCTTTCTAGAAACCTGGAATTATTCTGCTTCCTGGTAGACCAGGAAGGAAAGAAGAGTTGGTCTACTCAGTGACCTGGTAGATAGAACAACCATATTAGAGGAGGATCTGAGGATTTAGAGACTATACCTGTACCTTTAGGTTATACTGGGGAACTTACATTGAGTCTGTTTGGGAGGAGCTTGGTGTACTCCACAGAGAAAAGTTTAAGCATCAAGCCCAGAGAGAAATTCATAGTCTAGGTAGATCAGTAATTCTTTCTTTCCTTTTCTTTCCAGGCTGGCCTGGAACTCCCTATGTAACCTTCCCAAGTGCTGGGATTTCAGGTGTGTACCATCACACCAGCAATCAGTAGTATCTTTTCCTTTCAGTCAGTCAAGGGTGTTATTTTGTGTGTTATCTGTTAATATTTATCACTGAACTCTCTTACTAGAATGTAAGTGCTATGAAGGTATGGACCATGTGTATTTTATTTCCATTATCTTCTCTGGGTCTAGTACAGTGCCTCACATACAATGAACACTCAAAACCTTTGTTGAATAAAAAATAATGACAGGCTAGTGGAGTGGTTCAAATGGTAGAGTGCCTACCTAATAAACATGAGGCTCTGAGTTCAAACTCCAGTACAGCCAAAAAATAATAATAATGAATGAGTGAATTATTTAGCCTTTTTCTGTTCCTAAATCCCTTTTCAAAAATCAGGTTAAAGTTATTATTCCTTTCCCCCCCAAAAATATACATATATTCAATTCTATGCATAATTATTATAATAAATGTATTATATGTGAATTTATACTCACATATATTATTCATATAATTATTATATTGTGTAATTCACACATACATATGTAACTGAATCTCTTGTCTCACCTTAGTCACCTGATATGCTCCAAAAGCAAATAAACAAAAGTTATGCTGTCACTGCCATCTCCACTACAATTCTGAAGAGGATCAAAATTGGGACCCTAAGATCTTGTAACTCCCAGACTTAGACATGTGAAACTGACGGTAGGACATTCCTGAATGATCCTGGGTTATGTGACCTTTCAGAGGAGACTCTCAATGAAACAAAACAGAAAGAAAGAAAAAGATGGTTATGTTCCTGGTCTATGCACTTACTATACAAATTTTATCATTTTGGAGTTTACTCCTTCTATTTATAAAAAGAAAATTTACAGCCAGGTGTTAGTGGCTCATGCCTGTAATCCTAGCTACTCAAGAGGAAGAGATCAGGAGGATCATAGTTCAAAGCCTGCCGAGGCAAATAGATTGTGAGACCCTATCTCAAAAAACCCTACACAAAAAAGGGCTGTCAGTGTGGCTCAAGCAGTAAGAGTGCCTGCCAAGCAAGTGTGAGGCCCTGAGTTCAAACCCCAGTGCTGCAGAGAAAAGAAAAGAGAATTTACTATAAAATGATATGTTGTGTCAAGCCATCTGTGGCCTCATGCATCTTAGGTTCTCTTTCTCTCTGTCTCTCTCTCTTTCTCTCTCTCTCTCCCTCTCCTCTCTCTGAGGCAGAGTCTCTCTGTATAACCCAGGCACCTACACTGGTTTCAAACCCACGCTGGCCTCATACTCTGGAGCCTCCTGCCTCAGCCTCCTGAGTGCTGGGATTACAAGCATTCACCACCACTCCTTACACTTTGTTTCTCGATTGCATCATTTTCTCCTGTCCTTTATTTAATCTCATTTTGTTTTGTTCATCATGGCCTTGAGTGCACTAGTCTATACCATAACATATGTGTGTATGTATATATATACCATACCGCCTAAGTGTGTAGTAGGCTACACCACCTGAGTTTGTACAAATGTGTCTGTGATGTTTGCACAAGGAGGAACTTGCCTCACAAGGCATTTCTCAGAATGTATCTCTCATCAACAGCATGTGACTGCATCTATCGCAAAGGGATCCTCAAGTCAGATTGCCTCTGAAATCTACTCCTTTTTTTGCTTCAAGGAAAAAACCCTAGGCTTACCTTTACCACAAAGAAGATTTTAAGTGCAAAATTCTTGACAATTTCTTCTAATGCTTTCTTCTAATTCTTCTTCTTTGAAAAAGAATACTGGTTGCCTAGAAGTGGTTTTTCTTCTAGTCAGTTCTTTAATGCAAAGAAGGCTGAAGCTGAGTGTCATGTTTCACACCTGTAATCCCAGACCTCAGGAGGATAAAGAGGAGGATCTCCCTTTCCAGGCCAGCCTGGGCTATGTAGCAGGACTCTGTGTCAAAACAAACAAACAAACAAAGAAGCCTGGAAGAAGCAACACTCACTGACTACCTCCGTGGCAGCCTTTTCTATTTGTTACCTTGTTTCATCTAGAACAACCTTGCAAGGCACTTATTTCTGTACCAATTAATGGGTAAGAAACCTAAGGCTCAGAAAAAGTGACTTGCTGAGGAGAAGCTAGAAAGTAGAAGCAGAACTTTAATCCAGATCTATTTGGCCTGGGAGTTCTTTCTGCAATACTTGGTTGCCACTAGGAAGGAGCTAAGCAGTAGTTGGGGTAAGTGGAATTTCCAGGTCTCAGGCTGTGTACCCTGAGCACAGTTAACGTTGCTCACTGTGGCCACTGTGCTTCATCCAGGGCCTTTCTGCTTTCCCTTTTCTTGAGCTTCTATCCTGACTATCTTCCTTAAAGGAATAGACTTCTAGACCCCAAGAAATAACTAGAATTAATACAAGGTTTGTAGAGACAAGTGGCTTCCTGGAAAGAAGTAAAAACTACAAAGAATGGGAGAATCCCACGGCTTCCTGTACCCAGAGAAATGACTGGGGAAAGACCTGGGGAGTAGGGAAAGGGAAGAGAGAAAGATGTGGAGGGATAGGGAATGATTCTATGTTGAATTCAGGGATACTCAATGCCTTTGAAAAGCAAGAGTCTTCAATCCCCACCTCCATCACCACAGGGAGTGATCATCACCCATTCTTGCCTGATCCAAGTCTCCCCTTCATCCTTCAAGAGCCATACAACTCCCTAGGCTGTTTGGGGCCAGGGCCTTCCTCTGGGCTTCCGTAAAAGCCGGTGCATATCTTTACATTTTCTAGATTATACTGAAAGCATGTTTATGAATTTTCCTTAGTAGAGCATCTTAGGGTCTGTTTTGTTCATGTCAGCACCTCTGCACCTAGCATATTACCTGACAAATCAGAGATGTCCAATAAATGCTTGTTGAACACAGACCCCAAGATATGGGGAATCAGAGAGAAAAGGGGACCACAGGACAACAGGAGGACAGAGACCTGAAAATGACAACTGTGGAGAGTGGGAACTTCCTCTGCCAGGATAGGTTCCAATGTCTGCTGGATATGACATTGCCCACCTTGAAGAGCAGGGGTGTGCAGCTTACACCCCTGCCAGGAGTGGTTCTGCTTGAACAACTCTACAACTAGTCTCTTCTTGAGTTGAACCAAAATGTAAGTCACACCAAGTCTTATCCTTCTAAGCTCTTGCCTGGGGCCGCTTTTGGCTATAAAGACCTTTTTAAGTCCCTTGTAAAAATGTCTCAGCTAGAGCACTGTGATATGTTCCTAAAACAAAGAAACTCTGTGTATAAAAAGATGTCATAAAGAGAGTGAAAAGACAAGACACAAATTGGAAGAAGATATTTGCCATACACATAACTAATAAAGAAACAGATTCTGCAATATATGGAGAAAATAGACACAGAAAGACCACAGAACTGAGGGAGTCACCATGGCCTTGGATAAAGAGGTCTCCGGGTGTGATAATTCGCTTTCTGTCACTATGACCAAAATACCTAGGTAAACAATTTATATTGAGGAAGGGGTGGGTGGAGTGGCTTGTGTGGTTAGAGTGCCTATCTATCAAGCATGAGGCCCTGAGTTCGAACCCCAGTACCACTACCCCACACCACAAAAAAAAAGAAATATGCTAACAATTTATACTGAGGAAAGACTTGTTTTGGCTCATGGTTTCAGAGGTCTCAGTCCAAGGCTGTTGCTTTGGGGCCTATGATTAAGCAGTACGTCACAATGGTGAGTGCATGATGGAGCAAAGCTGCTTGCTTCATGGTGGTTGGCAAGCAAAAAGAGAGACAGGAAGGAGTCAGGGTCTCAAAATTTCCTTCAAGGTTATGCTTTCAATGACCTAACTTCCTTCCACTAGGCCCCACCTCCCAAAGGTTCCAATGCCTCCCAGGAGCACCATAGTTTGGGACAAAACCACCTCCCGGGAGCACCCACAGGCTGAGATAAACCCTCCAACACATGAGCTGAAATTCAAACTTAGGTCAGCCTTGGAACAGAGCAGCCCTAAGTAGTCTTCAGAGTAACTAAACTTATCAACTCGGTCCCATCCATTATGAAAATAAATGCCAGGTAAAACATAGGACTTCAGGTAAATCTGAGTTTTAGGCAAAGAATCACGTTTTGGTTTTAAGTAGACCCATACAATATTTGAGACATAGTCATACTAAAAATATTTGGCATGCACTTATACTAAAAATTTACTTATTATCTAGGACTGGGTCCACGGCTCAAGTGGTAGTCACTTGCCCTGAGTTCAAACTGTAGTACTGAAAAAAAATATTTTCTATCTGAAAGTCATATGTACTGGATTTTATTTGCCAAATTTGACAACCCTACTTATGAACCTTTTATTACTTGCAAATGGGAGCGCACAATAGTCCTAGCCAAGAGTTTCGGGCAAACTCAGTTCAAATCCTATCTTTGCCTCTTGCTAACTGTGGTCTAAGTTACTCGCTTTTAAGTGCTTTGTTCTCCCCATCTGTAAAAGAAGTATTTTGCCTCACAGGGCTGTTTTATTAAATGAAGTAAAATGTGTTGCTAGGACTCAGCCTGGTGCCAGACACACATAAATTCTCCTGACAATATTAATCAATGTTGTTCATACACCACGGTCTTTAAAAACTAAACCCTACAATAGATTAATAGCACGTTGGTGGCCAGGAATACACCCTCATTTATGGGATATTTGGGACCAAATCAAGAGCTCCTCCCACCCAGAGTTACTCATTGCTTGAGAACTGGAAGGCAGGAGTAAGAATAAGCTAAGCCCCCAGGTCCTCCCAACTCTAGGATCTGACCACTGGGTCCTTTATCCTCCTCTGTGGCTGTAGCTAAGAGGTGTGAAGCTAGGTTATGTCCAATCATGGACTTTCTTTTTTTTTTTTTTCAGTACTCAGGGCCTATATCATGAGCCACTCCATCAGCCCTTTCTTAGTGCTGAGTTTTTTCGAGATAGGGTCTCGTGAACTATTTGTCCAGGTTGGCTTCAAACCATGATCCTCTTGAGTCTGCCTCCTGAGTTGCTCGGATTACTCTCATGAGCCACCGGTGGCCAGCTATCATGGGCATTTTGGAGGCTGTAAAACACATATTCAAAACCCTACTTTGGGAAATACACTTTCTAACTCTTATTCATTGCTCAAATTGTTACTTAATATTCAGAGGAAACAACAGCAGATCTCAACAACATGATACTTTATAACCTGAAGATATCTCTCTCTCTCTTTTTTTCTCCCTCCCTCCCTCTTTCTCTCCCTCTGTCCCTCTGTCTCTCTCTCCCTCTCTTGCCTGTTCTTCCTATTTTGCTCTCCTTCCTGCCTTCTCCAGCTGTCTATCCCTATACTAACCTGAAAGATGATGAGTTATTTCACTCACAAGTAACAGCCAGTTCCTGTTAATTCATACTAAATTTAAGAATGTGGTTAACAGCTGGCTGCTGGTGGCTCACGCCTATAATCTTAGCTACTCAGGAGGCAGAGATTGTGATTCAAAGCCAGCCCAGACAAATAGTTCAGGAGACCCTCTTAAAAAAATCCCGTCACAAAGAAAGAGTTGGCAGAGTGGCTCAAGCAGTAAGAGCACCTTCCCAGCTAGTATGAGGTCCTGAGTTCAAACCCTAGTATAAAGAAGTCATAGAATTGAGAGTAGGAGTTATATGGTGGCTTCCACCAGCCGGCAACTGCACGCCTTGCTCAGTTCTGCACTTTCTCCATCATAGGAGCCTCCAACATTCTAAGAGTTTTGTTTCAGTGCTCAGAAAAGCATCAAGCACGTGTTAAAATAAGCAGCCTTTTTTTCCAGGCTGAAGTCGTCCTCAACCTGATCAGCCATGAACATAACAAGTTTGCTAAGTCCAGCACAATGGAGGGGATGCTTCAGCTTAAAGACACTAAACAGTGCACCCCTGTGCACTGAGGTCTCCAGAGACCTCATCACAGAACTCCGGTGGAACTTGGGAAATCATATAACAAATAATGAATGCTCTGCCATCCAGTCTGGAGGAAGCAGGTGAGGCTGTAATTAAGGGCCCTCTCCAAGAGCTTAACCTCCATTTTCTCAAGAGGGGTGGCCTGGGTCATCTCTGGGGCCCCTTGCTGTTTTGACATTTTATGACATGCATTATATCATGGAAAAGGAAACTGTCTCCTTAGTCTCCAGTCCAGATACTGATGGCTTTCTACTGTTACCTCTCTCAAATGTAGTAACATTTTGCTATCCTTTCTTTTTTCTTGGGGAGAAAGGAAGGGAGGAAGGGAAGGAAGAAATGAGAAGGAGGGAGAGAAACCTTTGGAAGTATGCAAATATCAACACAGAGGTATGCTGTTCATAGCTGGTTGGTGGCTGAGGGCAGGGATAAAGTGTTCCTTGCTCTAGAAAAGGCATTTCTCCCGACCTGGGACTCTGACCTCACCTGGTGATCAGATCCAACGTGTTAGGCCAAAAGTGGGACCAGGACAACTTGCCTGGTGGTGAGGTTTCCCCTGGGTTAGAAGACAAGACACCACAGTCTTTCCTGTTCCTGTTTCCAAAAGATTTCTTCACCCCTCAGTCTCTGTTTTCTGATCTAAAAACACTGCTTCTGGAGTGTCACTAAAATGGAGAGTGAAAATGTCATCCACCAGTGGCTTTACAATGCTTGATTGGTGGAAAGCCAGGTGAGTCCTCCCCAATACAGGAAGGTCCCAGTGCCCATTCTCTTCCCACCAGCAATTCAGAAGTGGAGCGCAGATTTTTCAGAAGGGCTTAGGAGGGGCTTCCTTCTTGTTTCCATCCCCACCATTAAACAAATAAATGTCTCCAAACAGCTATCACTGCAGCAGTGTTAATCATTACTGGAAATGTAGACAGAAGTCCTTTAGCCCTTAGGGTCTAGGTGGCCAGGGGTGCAGCATTCAAATCTGTTCCTGTCCCAAAGGATTTCCAGGGGGAAAATTCCATTGTGTGCTGCCTGCCCAGGGCATCACTTTCCAGCTGCCTATCACTCATTCCAGGGCCTCCTCCTCCCTTCCATCTACCCTGACTGCTCCATGAAAGAACAGACCCCACCCAGACAGCAAGAATGTCACATCTCCTGGCTGGAAGGGAAGAGAAGTTGGAAGGTCAAATCATTCCTGATGCTGAGTGAGTGTGTGTGTGTGTGCACAAGTGTGATAGCCACTACCTACATGAAGTTTCCAGTCAGAACAATGCTCTTCAGTCCCATTTCCAAGGTCTGATCTTAACCATCTTCAACTGTTTCCTGGACTACAAGACTTTTTAGGTATGCACCATGAGCTTCCAACGAGGGGACACATGGCTTTCAACATCTCCTAACTTCATTTGACCATGGATCTCTTTCATAGCCTGCACTACACAGTGAGATTCTGTCTCACCACTGCCCTGCCCCCAAAGAAAAGGCAGACCAGACCCTTAACTGGAAAGAACCTCCAATTAACAAATACATAAAAATGATCATTAAAGTTAGAGTAGTGGCCAAAATAAATGAGGGAGGACAATTTAGACAGAGAAGTTGGCAAGGGCTTCTTGAGTAGGTGACATCTGAGGTGAGACCTGAAGAGAGTGGAGCTAGAGAAAGCAAATCCAGATAACAGGGACACTAATGTCAAAACCTGGGACATAAGAAAGAGCCTGGGGCATCAGAAGAGAAGAGAGAGAGAGAGAAAGAGAGAGAGAGAGAGAGAGAGAGAGAGAGAGAGAGAGAGAGAGGACTGAGAAGTAAGAATAGATTAGACTGTGTCTGGCCAGATGCAAATTCCTAGACCCCAATCCAATGTGCTACCCTCAGCAGGCTGATGAGTCTGCATCTTCACAAGCTTTTAAAGAATTGTGGCACCTCCTGACGTCTTACAGCTATAGAATGTCAGAGCCAAAGGGATGCCACTGAGAGATACAAAACTCAGATTAGGTCTCACACTTAGCAGGTGGAAACCGGATATAGCAACTCCCTGTCCAAATAAAGGTGCCCAGAGAGAATCTGAAACAGTGTCCCACTGGGCCCCACCTTGCTGGTCTCCTTGGCTGCTCAGTCAGTGAGTTTTACCATAGGGATTCCTCAGGGAAGTTGCTGTGAGGCCACTCCACAAACCTCCAGAGTGAGATCTCGCATGCCAAAACACTGTTGGCTCTAGATGACTTTTCTGGCTTCCCAAAAGGATCAAGATGGAGAGGAAAATCATCATTAAATTGGACAGTAGCCAACGTGAGCCCAGGACATGGGTAAGCAGAATGTTACACTGTGAGCTCCTGCTCAGGGGAGAGGAGGATCCCTGCCTTTTATCAGATGCCCCATAAATGCCAGCTGAGTATTGAAAGAATAACAGAGGACTAAAGCATTTGTTGACATGGGGTTGGGAGAGGAGACTCTCTGTGCATAGACTGGGTCATCATGTCCTCAAAGGGACTGGAACTCCTCTCAGCTTTCTTCCACACACTCCCATCACATGCCCTGATGTTGGGCTCCTGTGTGACGTAAATGTTCCCTAACTTCAGCTATGACAGCCCTAGGCACTGATCAGAGAATGGGGTGATGCGGAGGATGAAGGTTGTTTTACTCATATTAAACTTGATCTCTGTGTTGTTTTCTAAGGCATATTTGGCTCTTGTTAACTCATATCTCTTCCTGGAAAACTCTTTCCTGGTGTGACAGGGTTGGTGCTTTCTTAGTTCACAGGTGGAGGCTTTTCAATAAACAGTACCTCCTCAATGTTACTCTCTACCACACCCTCCAAGTTGCTTTCTATTTCATCATGGTGTTTATCTCCGTCAGAGCCCTTATCACAGTCAGTGGTTATCTACCCGTCGACTTGTTAGTTGTCTCTTCATCTGGTAATTCAGGTTCAGGAAGACGGGGATCACTGCCATCTTGTTTAGCACCGTATCCCACCACTGGGAAGAGCTTGCACAAAGGGGCTTGGCACACCTGATGGTAATAACTGGACTAAGAATCCATTCTAAGGCAAGCAGAGAGAAAAAGTGAGCTGCCTGGCCTGGATGTCTGGTCAATGGCAGAACCTATACTAGAATACGGGGTATTCTGGCTCCTAGTCCAATAGTTACCAGGGTGCCAGTAACTTATACTAGAATACGGGGTATTCTGGCTCCTAGTCCAATAGTTACCAGGGTGCCAGTACTTGTCCCTATCCCAGAAAGGAAAGGGAGATAAGGGAAGAGCCAGAAATGAGTCCAAAATCTGCGTCTTCTGTTGTCAGTGTTCCCAATCAATATCCTGCTCCATGATGGAAGCTAAGGAGAGAGGGAGTTTGTGTCTAGACTGAGCAGCAACCTAAGAGCACATCTTCTTATACCAGACTCACTTCCTGACTCAGTCTTGCTAGAGTCCCAAGGTGAAGACAAAAGTCAGTGTCTCAGTCAGTACAGCTATTACAATAAAATACCATAGACTTGGTGGCTTGAACAACGCACATTTATTTCTCACAGTTTGGGAGGTGAGAAGTCCAAGATCCAGAAGCTTTTGCTGGCATGTTTGGGTTCAGATGATGGTACACTTCCTGCTTTGCAGACCACAGCCTTCTTACCGCATGTTTTATTCTTCTACCTTGTCTCTCACCTTCTGATAAGGGCACTAATCCCACCATGGGTTCTCCACCCTCGTGACCTCATCTGAACCCAGTCAGCTCCCAAAGGCCCCACCTCCTACCATCATCACCTTGGGGATTAGGGCTTTAAAGTATGAACTTTAAGCAAGCAGACAAAAACATCCAGTCCCTAACAGGGACCAGAAAGTAGCAGCCTCAGGGCAAAGGGAAGCTGAATGTGAACCTTCTGTTAGCCTTGGCCAATGGTAAGAAGGGGAAAAACAGGAAATGAGTGAGGGAGATAGAGAATTCCACTGGTGAGTTCATAACAGCCCTGGGAGAATTCCCTAGGTTCAGTGGGTTTACCACACTCCACTGGGAAAGGAAGGCTACTCACTTGTACCCCATTAGCAGGGTTTGTTTTTCATTCTAGTTTGTCTGCTGCCTAAGGCTGGGAAAGCATGGGGCACCACTTTGGTGCTGAGTCACCCTGATCAGCGACCAGGAAACTTACATAACCAGACGGAATCCACATGTGTGCACATCAGGCTTGGTACAGGGGCAGGAAGGAAAGAGGAGACATGGAGGCCCAGAGGGCGGGGGGGTAGGAAGTGGTGGTCCTAAGGACCGAGTCCACTCATGCTACGTAGTCTTCTGTGACCCAGGAGACTGTGGAGGCCACAAGACATGGGCAGAACTCCTAGGGATTGTAGACACAGATGAAAGAGAACATAGAATCTGAGCTTTCAAAAATTAATACAAGCCAGGCGCCGGTGGTTCATGCCTATAATCCTAGCTACTCAGGAGGCAGAGATCAGGAAGATAGAGGTTCAAAGCCACCCAAGGCAAATAGTTCACAACAGTCTATCTCAAAAAAAAAAAAAAAAAAAAAACCATCACAAAAAAGGGGCTGATGGAGTGGCTCAAGGTATAGGCCCTAGAGTTCAAATCCCAGCACAGCAAAAAAAGATAAAGAAAAATCAATACAGTGCAATTTTCCTGCACATTTCCCAATGTTTGGAAAATGTTAAGCCAAGTCCCAAAGAACTCAGGTGGCACATGAGTAAGGAACTTAATAAAAATGTGAACCCCTGAACTGAATTATGTCTTCAGGGTATTGTTACTACCACAAAAGACAACAATGTTTGTTGGATAGAAACAGTCTGTGGGCTACAAAAATTCTAATGGGTGGCTGTCTGAACTTCACTGCAAAGCTCCTTTCAGACATGACCCTCTCAGATGAAAATGAGGAGACCGGCTATGGTAGGAGACATTCCTGGGATTTGGTGGGAAGGGGATATCCCCATTTGTTAGAATTTGTTCCCACTCTAGCCCTTCGATAGCTTTGAGGAAGCAGCCCCCAAAAGAAGAATGGCCCAAAGGAAACTGGTTTACAAACAAAATGAGCCCAGTTTCACAACCAAAAACTATGCTACTGTACCTTTTTCCCATCTACATACATCTTGGCTTTGTGGCCTCTTGGCACAAATGGAGTGACAGCATATTGTACTGTTTCTGCCCTATGTAGAGTGAGACAAGAATGAGCTGTAGAATGAAAGAGACCTGAATCAGTGTCCTAGTCCACCTTGGTTTATCTATCTGCATCTTCCTCTCTGTGCCTCAGTTTCCTCCTCTGTAAAGTGGGTGATCATCATACTTAATCTCACAGAGTCTCTGTGAAAGTTAACAGAGGTTGAAATCTTTGGATACCCTAAAGGCCTGGACAAATATTTGCAAAGGTATTTGTTTTGTTCTTTGAGACAGGGTCTTGCTATGTAGCCGAGACTGATCTCAAATTTGCAATTCTCCTGCCTCAGCCTCCAGAGTCCTGGGATTATAGGCATGAACCACCACTCCCAGCTTTAGTTCATTTTTATCAGTACTGCGGATTTAACTCAGGGCCTCCTACTTACCAGGCAAGTGCTCTATGGTTCTTTTATTTTTTAATAGCTATAAATGACAACTGAACATTATGAGAGAAGATAACAGAAGCTTAAAAAGGAGAAAATGTTTTATCTTGAAGGGATAAAAAGATAGATAGTAAAAAGACAATGTCATTGTTTTTATTGACACTTTTTTGTCTCATATGCACATGCAAAAAAAAATTTTTTTTCTTGTTTGCAGTACTGGGGTCTTTACTCAGGACCAACACCTCAGGCCACTCCACCATCCCTTTTTTGTGATGGGCTTTTTCAAGATACGGTCTCTCAAACCATTAGCCCAAGCTGGCTTTGAACCACCATCTTCCTGATCTCTGAGTAGCTAGGATTACAGGCATGAGCCACTGGTGCCTGGCTCAAAAGTAATTTGATAAAAAGCTACAGGTGGATCTCACCAGGAAAAAAATGAACACATTTATCAAATGTCTGTAAAATCTCACAGTATTCATGGATACTCTGAAGGCAAATATGAATGTTAAAATTAAAGCCCTGTGACATAAAAAGGATTCATACAACTCCCAAGGTAGTTGCTTGGGCAACTCCAGAAGGAAGGAGAAAAAGAGGAAGCCAACACTGAAAATATTGTAGAAATATTGTCACCCTGGAGGACAGACACCCTAACACCCTTTTCTCCTGTGTAATTTTTTGTCTTAGAGGTCAAAGATGATTTAACTGAAAGTTGATTTTTTGCCTGGTGTGAGGGTGGAGCTCCAGGGTCACTAGCTGGACATACCTTCCTGTCCATTGACAGACTTTGTCAGAGAAGGTAGGCATGCATAATGTCCATCAGAGCAGAGCCAAGTCCCATACATAATGTGCTTAAGAAAAGAGGCTCAATGTCCTAGAGGGAGTGATGAAGATACAGGCAACTTTTCTGTCATCGAAAGCCTCTGCTCTAGTTTCTGTAGGGGGTGGCACAGAAATTATGGTGGACAGTGAATTCTCACACACTCTTGACTTTGAACCCTGGTCAGAGATCAGCCTTGGGTGAGGGTAACCACAGCTTTCATGTTAATAAGCTGGTCTCTGAGCCTTTGTTCTGTAAAATCCTTCTGAATTTTATTTTAGTGTCCCTTCCTCCCTCACCCTGGGCTACTTTCTTAGTGTTCAATAGCTCACACATGACTTTGAGCACTTAAGTAACTGACTTCAGTCTACTGAGAGCAAGAGAAACACAGGGGCCTGGGTAAGGGTCCAATTAGAGCAAATGCTTCCACTCCCAGAAACAGATTCATCGTGAGCTTATTTTTGACACTAGAGATGCCATTTGTTTGGCAGAGACCAAGCTTCCTGCTTTGGCAGTGTGGTTCCCCTTCTCCCTCTGCTTCTGCTGAGTGCCCGTGTTTCCTTCTGACTTTCTTCTCTGACTTATGGTTTAAAATGTATTTGAAAAGGTAAGGGATGGCCATGTCTAAACAGTTTCTACTAAAGCATTGCTGACATGAACTCATTTGATATCTATCGGATAAACTAGCAGGAAACAAAACTGGAGAAAAAGGGACACGGGATAGGTAAATCAAGACAAATGGAGCCATGGAATGCTGCCCAGAAGACATGATCTGGGAGAGTTCTTGAGTTCTTCTGTTTTGTTTATGTTTTTTTCTGTACTAGAGGGCGAACTCAGGGCTTCACACTTGCTAGGCAGGCACTCTACCATTTGTTCCACTCCACCAGTCTCTTGAGTTCTTGTGACATGACCTAAGTTGTCTGTACTAAGTTGAGTAAGGTTCCCCAAGACTCAGGTCCACCTGGAGCTTACTCGTGAGATGAGATCATTGCACACTTAATCAAATTAAGTTGGGGTATGGCTCACACCTGTAATCCTGGCTACTCAGGAGGCAGAGATCAGGAGGATCAATTTTTGAGGCCAGCATAGGCAAATAGTTCTTGGAACCCTATCTCGAACAAACCCATCACAAAAAGAAAAAAGGGCTGGTGAAATGGTTCAAGGTGTAGGCCCTGAGTTCAAACTCCAGTACCTCAAAAAAAAATTAAGAGGGGGGTCATATTGGATTCAGGTGGGCCCTGAATCTAATATGTTGGGTGTCCTTATAAGAAAAGGGACATTTAGGTACATAAGTACACAGGAAGAAGGTCATGTGACAATGGAGGCAAGCTTGGAATAATGAGTCTACAAGGATTGCCAGCAGCCACCAGAAACCAGGAGAAAGGCACAGAGCCGACTCTTCTTCAGAGCTTCCAGAAGGAACCAATCTTTTTTTTTTTGTTTGTTTGGTGGCACTGGGGTTTGAACTTAGGCCCTTGATCTTGCTAAGCAAGTTCTCTACCACTTGAGCCATGCCGCCCAGCCCAGAAGGAACCAATCTTACCAACACCTTGGTTTCAGATTTCTAGTCTCCAGAACTGTGAGAAGATGAATTTCAGTTCTTTCAAACTCCCCAGTCCATAGTTTTTGATAACTTTTGCGCTATGTGGAATGAAAAGGAGTGCTAGGCTGGCTTTGATCTTTCAATCCTCCTGGTTCAGCCTCCCAAATTCTGGGATTACAGCTTTGCACCATGACACCTGGGTAATTTTCATCTGGTTTTGTTTCATTTTATTGTTGAGACAGGTCTCTCTGCGTAGCCCAGACTGGCCTCAAACTCATAATCCTCCTGACTCCACCTCCCATTTGGGGATTTTTGTTTGTTTCCTTGGTTGATTTTTTTAGCATTTCTTCCTGTCATGATGTCACTATCTATGTGAATGTTATTGGTTTTATGTTTTTCTTATAAAGATTTTGCTACTTTTCTGTCGCTTTTTTTTTTTGGTGGTGGTACTAGGGTTTGAACTCAGGGCCTTACACTTGCTAGGCAGTCACCCTACCATTTGAGCCACTCCACCAGCCCCTTTTATTTGTGTGTTGCCTATTTCCTAATAAACTTTGCTATCATTTTCTCTACGAAAAAAACAAAAAACCAGTGGTGACTGGCTTCCTAAGTTTTCCTAGTTTGTTCTTTCCCACCATTTTGCTCTGGAACTTCTCTTTCCATGTCTCTCTTGTCCTGTTCTGCTCAATTTTGGATGAACTCCCAGCAAATCTCCAGTGTGACAGTGTCCAGGAAAGGAACCTGTGATAGTCAACTACAGAAGTGACTAGAGTCAGACATTGGTGGTTCACACCTGTAATCCTAGCTACTCGGATGCAGAGATCAGGAGGAATACAGTTTGAAAACACCCTGTGCAAATAGTTTGTGAGACCCAATCTTGAAAATATGCAACACACACACACGCAAAAGGGGCTGGTGGAGTAGCTCAAGCGGTAGAGCACCTGCCTAGCAAGTGTGAGGCCTTAAGTTCAAACCCAGTACCACCACCAAAAATAAATAAATAAATAAAAACTAGGGACAGGTGTGCTCCAGCCCTATGGGCCTCACCACTGGCCAAACACTACCTGACCACAGAATGTTCTTCTCAACTGCCTATTGCACTTCCCAGTGGACACTGGGCTATTCTGCAGTCCTCCTGTCATCCCCAGGCCCACCCCATGTCCTGCCCTTTGCCTACCTGATTGATACTGCACAGGTCTTGACTCTGGATGATTTGTTTGTGAGGAAGCCTCATCACCTTAGCTTTGAGCTCGGTGTTGTCCAAGCATTTTTGGTTCTCATTCTAACTTCTCTGACTGTTCTTATGGGAGAAGTCATGGTTTCTGAGACACAAAAACCATGCTGCCACTGTTGCTGTCATCTTTCCAGAATGGTCAGAGAGTCCTGCTTCTCTTTCCATGATTTTTAAACTAACTCCACATTTCCCTCAAAGTGAAAGCCAACATCTTAAAAAGGGTTTCAAGGTATTGTGGTGTCAGCACCCCAACATCCCTCACTTCTGAACCTTCCTCTACTCTGCCTGTTCGAGGCTCCCTCTGCTCTAGCTACCCTGACTTTTGTTTTGTTTTTTAAGGCAGGGTCTTGCTATGTATCCCAGATTGGTCTCAAAGTTGTGATCCTCCTGCCTCAGCCTCAAAAATGCTGAGGATACAGGCATGCATCACCATGCCAGGCTACCCTGGTTTCTTGATATTCCTTGAATATGCCGTCATCTTCCCCTTTGTTCTAGCAGTTTCCCTTGCCTGGAATACAGTTCCCCCAGAGACCATGATGGCTCAGTCACCCACATCCCTCATGTCTTTATCATGAAATCTGAACACCCTAGTTAATGCTACAACCTCCCCACCCAGCATATGGGATTGCCTTTGCTCTCTTCCTTCCTTTTTGGTCTAGGGCATGACTCAAGTGGCAAAGCACTTGCTTAACTACCTCAAGGCCTGAGTTCAAACCCCAGTGTCACAAAAAAAATTTTTTTAATTCCCTAAAGTACTAATGAGTGCCTATCTTCTTTTTTTCCAGATCATTTAATACATTTAACATATTAAATGCTTTACTTATTTGTTACATTTTTTATTATCTGTCTTCCTCTCACTAGAATGTAAAGCCCATGAACACAAGAATATTAAGTCTGTTTTGTCTCATATATTTCAAATGCACAAAATAAGGTCTGAGAGAGAGAGCTGATCAATGAATGAATGAATGAATAAATGAAGCATCCAAGGGTGCAGCCTCTGGGGGGCTAATTCCATCATCCCCTATCCAAGCCCCATGGATGCCACAGACCACGAGTCTCTTGCTCTGATGAGTGCAGAGCACATCCAGGCAGTGTTTGTCCCAGAGTCTCAGAGATTCCCAGAAGGTAGTGTCAGAAACATTCTTTCTAGGACTTCTGAGTTCAGCCCAAGCCAGAAATAGCGCCCCAGACATGTGCCTTCTGGCATCTCAGCACATTGGCTTTTCATTCTGATGGAATTGCGAAGAGGAGACTGGAGGGCTGAAAACAGTGTGCAAACCCCAGGACTGGGAAGGGGCTAATGGTAGAAAAAGACAAAAATGGGCTGGGCTCTAAGCAAAACCTGTGATCTGAGTTTGTTGTGTCCCCATCCCTTGGATGCCTTAGTGATTGTCATCCACTTAGTGTCCCCAGCCTAGCCTCGGGGAACTGAGGTCATATCGCTCACCTTCTAGCTGTTCTAACATACCTAGTAAAGCTGGGATTGACCACCACATGCTCCAGGCTCAACAGTCCTGGTCTCAGGCAAGCAAAGCCCCTTCCTCCCTCCCCTCAGGACAAGGAAGCCTAAGCTGGAGACCGTTTTAAGATGGGGGTGTGCATGAACCATTTTTTCCTGAATTCTATTCAGTCTTGGGAAATGCTCGCTGAGTGTGGATGCCTGTATGACCGTCTTCCAATGAGAAGATGGCGAAGCTTTTGCCAGGACCAAGGAAAACAGGTAAAAGGGAAAAACTGGGGGCTTTGCAAGTCATAAGCTTCAAATGTGCAGCTCTTTCCTTCTGTTCCTTTTTATTAGGGTAGAAGCTGATTAAACTACAGCAACCAAGATTAGCTCCTGTGCCCTCTCAAGCTGTCATGCACAGGGTAGATCTGTGTTGGTGTTTTTTCCTGCTCATCTCCCATTGCCAGGGCAGTACAAGAAGCACTTTCTTCTTTCCTCTCTGCCCTGGCTTTGAAAAGAACAAAAACAAAACAAACAACAACAACGGGACCAGGGCCTTGTTTCGTGCTAGGCAAGCATCTACCACCGAGCTCCATTCCCAGCCTGGTTTCTGCCCCTCCTTATTCCCAGATAGTGAATAAATATTTCCTGAACAGTCAAAATGATTAGGACTATGTCTATCAACTAAGGGAAGGCCAAGGATCCCTGAACTTATAGGAATCCAGAAGTCGGACCATCTCACAAGGTTTGTATGGTTTTCTTAAACCTAGGCTACATATTTAGTGAGTTCCCTGACCAAAAGCCACCAGGGATCCAATCCAGCAGAAAAAGAACTACTGCACACTCGATGTGGTGCACATGATCTCTTGCCTACTGCTTGTGAACACCTGAGATAAATACTATTGTGCCCATTTTATGGATGAGGACACTGAGCCCAGTGAGTTTGCGTACATTATCCAGTTCTCCAGCTTGGAAAAGGCTCCATCAATTTTTACTACCTTGAGAAGTCTTCCATCCAGCCCATGCAGAAGCTCTGTGTACAAGGGTGTTGGAGACATTCCCTCTCTGAGCTTCTGAGTTGTCATGGAAAAAGGACTTCCAAAACAGGATACCATGGATCCTGAATTCCCCAGGAGAGTTCTGGTTGGCACTTAATATTCCAATATTATTATTAACAGTGCCCTGCTTTCAAAATTATCTTAGTTGGGACAGTAAGTTACAAACTCACTCTATCCAATATAGACCAGGAGCAAAAGAGTAGAAAACAATTACAAAAAGAGTTGCACAAGAGCTCATCAGCAGACAGCATGGAAAAGGCCTCTGAGGGCTTTGATGTTCTCTGGCCTTGCCACACCCACCTTCTCCTGCTAGCTTTGCTCCAGATGTTCCCTTCCAAACTGTTTGTACCTCTCCTTACACATGCCAGAAGAGCCACAAGCCTACAGGCCAAGAGGAAATGAAGTTGCACTGTACAGACAGTTCTTACTGCCTCCCGATAACATTTCTAATAGGTCCCTTCATTGCTGAAAACACACTCTCCAGACATGTCCCAGCTCTAACAGGTCAAGGACTCTCTCCTACGAAGGAGAAAGCTAGGAGACCACCATCACCATGGTCTTGAACACCCTATTAGGGAAGAAAGTAAAAAATGTCTTTGACCAAAACTTTTACTCTACATCGGAGCTTCCCCAAGCCTGCCCTGTGGGAAATAGTGCAGTGCCACAGGAGAAGGAGAGCAGATGTTTAGAAATCAGAGATCTGAGCTGGAGGTGTGGCTCAAGTGGTAATGGGTTTGCCTAGCAAGTGAGAGGCCCTGAGTTCAAATCCCAGTACTACCAAAAAAGGAAGGAAGGAAGAAAAGAAGGGTTACTCACTGATTATTTGGGTGACATTGGGTAAAACTTAGCCTCTCTGAGCTTTAACTTTGTAACTTGTGTGAGAAGTGGATTTAAGAAACCTACTTTGTGAGCTGAAGGTGTGGCTTAAACCTTAGGGCACTTACATAGCAAGTACAAGGCTCTACATTCAAACCCCAGTACCACCAAAAAGAAAAAAAAAAAAGAATTTCTACTTTGCAATATAATTGCAAGATATCAGATGTATGGGGACAGAAGGGATATCCCAAAGACATAAACTCCAAGAAGAATAAGCAATAAGTACTACTTTTATTTTTGAAATAGGGTCTTGCTATATAGCCCTGGCTGGCCTGGCCTCAAATCCATGATCCTCTTGCCTCAGCCTCCTCTCTGCTGGGATTACAGATGTGCACCACTACCCACAGTGCAATAAATACTAAAGCTTGAGAGGAAAAATTTAAATGATTTAACAATCAACCTAACCTGACATTTATTTCACAATTGGTATATGCCAAGTACCATTATGGGGCGTAGGAATTGCAAGGCTACAGGTGTGCCTCTAAGAGGCTCACAGCTAAATGAGGGACCAGGTTAAAGGGGACATGTGTTCCCACTCCATCATGATGTCAGGAGCAGTTTTACACCAATGGAGGAGAAAAGTTGAGAAAGCCTGACATTGCCGAGTAGGCGCAGGACCCTCACAGAAGAGCAGGAAAGAAAAGTGTCCTTGGTAGCTAGGCAGGATTTTCTGACAACTGACAGCATGTTTACGTTCTGGTTGGGAAGATCCTGTTCCACTTCCCTCTTCCACAAAGAACAAATTGTTTCTCAGGAGGCTGGACAAAGGAGACTCCTTCTTCTACTTGTCATCTGAAGCCAGTTACCAATTCGGAAATCAAGTACACATTCCAAGAATCACAGACAGGCAAACAGAACTTTTGATGCAGAAATTAATCAAGCTGTGGATACAGATTCATTACATATAAAAACTGTTTCAACTTTATAATTTCACTTTGAGACATTTAATGGAAAACCAGGCATTGACTCAGAAAGTCCACACAAAACATGACTTATCAGAGGGAAAAGACAAACAATATTTGAGATAAGTAACTGCTAAGAAATATCAACCAAGGTCATAGGCAGGAAAAAGGAATTAACACATTCATTTATTGTCCTGCTTTCACGTCTAGCCTTGTTTGAACTGCTAAGTTAGAGCTTCTTGGGTGTGTACAAGCCAGCAATTGGCTCTGGAGTGAAAATGGGAACAGAAGCAAAATTCAGCCTTGCCCCTCTCGTTTGGATATTGACTAGGAGAACATGGGGAGTGTCTAGCGTTCCTCTTTAGGAGCCAAGTCTGCTGCAGTGATTCTCAAGGTGAGGAAGCCTCTTCCCAGAGGGCACCTGGCAATGTCGACAGACATTCTTGATTCTGAAGTAGAAGTGGAGGGAGGGGAATGCTGCTGGGATCCAGTGGGTGGAGACCGGGCATACTGCTCAGGGCAGACCCCCGTCCTAATACGCCAACAACGCTGAGGCCAAGAGCCCCTCTCTTAGCTGGATGAGGAGTAATCATGCCTATGATGCTAGTTACTTGGGAGGCTGCGATGGGGAGGATTGTGGTTTGAGGTTCGCAGCCAGCCCAGGCAAATAGCTAGGAACTGTGCTATTCACCTGTCATCCCAGCACACAGGAGGCCAAGATCTAGAATTCTGAGGTTCCAATCTAGCCCAGGCAAACAGTTTTGGGAAGCTGCACCTGTGGCTCACGCCTATAATGCCCTCTACTCAGAAGGCAGAAATCAGGAGGATCACATGGTTCTAAGCCAGCCTGGGCAAATAGTTTGTGAGACCCTGTCTCAAAAAAAAAAACAAAAAAAAACCCATCACAAAAAAGGGCTGGTGGAGTGGCTCAAGTGGTAGAGCTCCTGTTTAGCAAGCCTGAGGCCCTGAGTTCAAACCCTAGTACTACCAAAACAAAAAAAATACTGTTCTCCATGGTGGCCATACTAATCTACATTCCCACCAATCATATGAGAGAGAGCTTCCCCTTCTCCATGTCCTCACATTGTAAGCCTTTGTTTTTGCTTTTGTTTTTCTTGATGATAGCCATTCTAACTAGGGTGAAATATCTCATTGTGGTTTTGATTTGTATTTCCCTGCTCATAAACAATGTTGATCATTTTTTCATACACTCATTGGTCAATTTAGACTTTTTTTTTCACTTTTTTTGATATATAAACTATATAACCCAGGCTGGCCTCAGACTCAATCCTCCTATCCCAGCCCTCCAAGTGCTGGGTTTACAAGTGTGAACTACCATGGCTGGCTCCTTTTTGTATTTTTAATCATGTGAGCATATTATCTATTCAAAAACTTAAATAAAAATAAATGAAAGTGTATTCTGTAGAAACTAATCTGTCCAAAAAAGAAAAGAAAAAACAGGGTACAGAGTGTTGCTATACTTGTATTCCAGCCTTGAAAAGAACTCTTGCTGCTTTCACAGCAATGGGGACGAGGCTGGGATTTGAGTTTGTTACAGGCTAGGCACATTCTGTGACAGAAATTAGATTTGTTCTCCCTGGTTCTAATGGATAGAAAATGCCCAAAGTATAATTTAGAAGGAGATAGCATTAAATTCAAGAGAAAGAATTTTCTAACATGGAAGACAGCCTAAGAAAGTCACAGGATGAAGGAAATTCTCCTCATAATCTCCACACAAAATCTTGGTTAGATGTGCAGTTTGACATTTATTGAACTTAGAGCTACATAGACCCAAAGGTAAACTCAGTGAAAGACAAAAACAACACAGTGTTATATACAGCTGTCTCTGGGACAGGGGAGCAGTATTTGAAAATGTCTTCAAAGATTTAAAATGCTCACCTCCTAAAACCCAAAGGTCATTTTATGACCTCTACATCAGCAACAGAAGCATGTGTATAAAGATAGTGTTTTTATGTGTGGTGGGGAGTGGCACTGGGATTTGAACTCAGGGTCTCACACTTGCTAGGCAGATGCTCTTATCGCTTGAACCACTCCACCAATCCTTTTTCATGATGGGTTTTTTTCAAGATAGAGTTTAAGTGAACTATTTGCCCAGGGCTGGCTTCAAACTACAACCCTCCTGATGTCTGCCTCCTGAGTAGCTAGGATTACAGGCAGGAGCCACCGGCTCCTGGCCAGGATTTGTTTGAACAATTATTTTGTAATAGTGTAAGTTAGAATTGACCTATGGGTCAATGAGTAGGACATTGGCTAAATAACTATATTGGGGGAATGGGGGAAGGGGGGAGAAATGACCCAAACATTGTATGTAAATATGAATTAAAAAATAATAAATAAATAAATAAATAAAAATGGATATTTGTTTAAAGAATGAATAAATGAAAAACAATAAATAACTATATTAATATATTAGTATTTCCCACACTAGAAAATACCAGGAAGCACTTTGGAAAAAGTAAACTCAGGAAAGCTACATTTAATAAAAGAATAGATTGATTTTTCAAAAGGAAATTGAAGAATGAGCTATACAGTATGACACAAGTGACTTTTTTCTTCATATTTCCATAGGTATATGACACAAGTGACTTTTTTATTCTTCATATTTCCATAGGTACATGTGTGTAGTATCGGCAGTGCATAGGAAAAGGCCTGAAGGAAAAGCAAATTTGTTTCAATGTTGACTTCCAGGGGTTGGGCAAACCAATGGTGAAAGGGTCAAGGAGGACTTTAGCCTTCTCTGTACCTTTTAAATCTTTACAAGGCAATCGAATTTGGGTATCATTCACATAGTTAAAATAATTACTTTCAATGCAACCATTTCATTTTCAGACAAGCAGGAAAGGAAAAGGTGATGTAATAAGCTCTTGATCTTTTAGTCCTGACCACAACCCTAGCAAATAAGAACAATTCTTAGCCCTACTTCACAGGTGTGAAAACTGAGGCTCTGAGTGACTTGACCAATGCTAGGGTGGTAGAATAGGAATTTGAACCCGTGTGTTTCTGACTCCAGAGTCTAGATTCTCTCTTTTTTTTTTTTTTTTGGTGGGACTGGAGTTTGAACTCAGGGCCTCATGCTTCCTAGGCAGGCACTCTACCACTTGAGCCACTCCACCAGCTCTTTTTTGTGTTGGGTATTTTCAAGACAGGGTCTTGTGAACTTTTTATCTTGGGCTGGCACTCTCCTCTGAGATCCTCCTTCCCCAGTAGCTAGATTACAGGCATGAGCCACTGGTTCCTGGCTAGACTCTTTTGTTTAAAATAGGATCTCCCTGTATAGCCCAGACTGGCCTCTAACTCAAGATCCTCCTGCCTCTGCCTCCCCAGTGTAGGGATTATAGGTGTGTACCACTGTGCCTGGCACTAAAGTGTAGACTCTTGGGTTGCATTGCACTTCGTTCTGTTGCATTGCCCAAGTACAGAGAGAGCATTGATAATTTTTATCAGTAGAGGCAGGACTTGTAAATATTTGTGAATGTGATTGGGAGGGCTGCAGGAAGAGTCCCAGTTACTACAGAAATAAAAGTTAACTACCTATAAAATAAAAATTTCCCTTTCACTAAAAGAACCCTAACTTAGTGCTAAGTGGCCAAATCCCTAAGGCATAACCCTCAGCCTCTGTTCCCAAGGAGGGAGCCAGGTGACAAGGCTCTGGCCAATGAGATGCAGAGGCTACTTCCAAAGACCTTCTTAAAGGGGCAATAGACGTGTCACTATGAATCCCCCCACACACAATGAATACGTGCTAATAAAAAAAATTACTAAAAGAAAAAGTGAAGGAGGAAGTCAGCGGTACACTGAGTGCATCGCTGGTAAGTGACGCTTGGGCCTTCTTCTGTTCGTCACTGTCCCTTTTTCTTGTCTAGAACACAGAAATGAAGCTGGGAGATGCAAAAGCCAACTGTAGACCATGGGGATAGAAGCCACTTCCCAAGGATGGTGGAGCAAAAACAGATAAAGAGTTTGGTACATTAGTAACATCCGGGTGCTGCCAACAGCTCTGGCAGCTACCACTGACTGCTCGTTGTCTGAGTAACATAAACCTATTCTTTGATAAGCTCACAGGCAGGCTCCATTCCATACTGACAACAAATGGAGCTTACTGAACACACTGAGGTCTACACAGCCTATTACTTGGGAAAGAACAGAAGTGCCTGAAATGTCTTGGCCTAGTCTCCTTGTCAGAATGGAAAGACTTTGCTGCTCCACTCCAAGACCTCCTGGAATCAGTAGACCCAGTGCTTGTGCCAGCCACACAAGGGAGAGCTACAGCCTCAAACACACATAGAAATGGAGAAGGTGGATTCCAGCGGGTTTTAGATCTTCGTAAGCAAAAACACAGGGCAGGAGGCCAGCCTACTAGAGGGTTGAACATGGGTAATTTAACTCCCATGGGAGCTATGGATCCCATTCTACTTATAGCACCAACAAGTGCAGCAAGGAGGGAGTGGTGCTCTTGGCAGCTGTTTGTTTGAACCTGCCTAGACAGCTCCCTGACATTGGTTTAAAAGCCAAGTAAGGGAAGGGGAAAGTCAGGGATGGGTGGATGGCTAAACAGAGCTCAGAAGAAAGGAAAACAAAAATGGCATGCACTCTTGAAATGAACAGTCATATCTAAATCAAATGTCACATTTTCCCAAGGCAATCTTGGTGTTTTCAGATGGGCCAAATCTCACTAGATGTGATACCCTGAGCCTGTTCTCTTTGGCACTGGGTGAGCCAGATTAGAGTTAGAGGTTGTTTGAAAGTCAAAAGGAGACAGAACAAGAGACAAGAATGCCAGGTCACTAAAACTGAAAGGGAGGAGCATTTTGAGAAGTAACTGGGCCTAGCACTTCAGAGAGGGCAGGGAGAGTAAAGATGTTTCCAGCTGGCCAGATGTAGAGGTAGCTGGGATTGACCACCCTTCTTGAAGTCTTACAGTGAACAGAAGGAAAAAATATGGTAACAGCTTAACAAATGGTGATGTTAAAGGAAAGGAAGAAGGTGGGCCTGTCTAGGACAAAGGAGTAGCTGGCAAGACCAAAGGAGCAAACTGAGAGGCAACTTTAAGTTGTGACAGGACACAGCCATGCCCCTCTGCTACTCCACCTCCCAAGTGCCTGCAGCCTTGTTTTCACTCTTAGGGTCCCTCAATCTTTTCTGTTTTTAGGGACTCCAAGAGAACATGAAATACAGATGGGCAGTCAAAAATTGAGATCATGGGTAGTGTCCAAAGACATAAACTTATAATGTTAGGTGCCAAGTGACCAGGCTAACATGACCATTTAAATGAGCCTACATGGAGTCAGCCCTGGACAGAAACTTGAAAGTACTTCCCAATGACTAAAAAGAGGCCAGAACCTAGAACAGGAAAGTTGGAAAAGCATTTGAGTGACCCAATCCAACCCCCTTCCTTTATAAGTGAGAAAACCAAAGATCAGAGAAAGAAGAGTTGCCTAGGTCACAGAGATAATTTGAGGGTTATGAAGCAAGTATTAGGGCTAGAGATATGGTTCAAGTGGTAGAGTGCCTGTCTAGCAGGCATGAGGCCCTGAGTTCAAACCCCAGTACTGCCCAATGAGGATGATAATAATAAATCAATCAATCACAGAGTGAATATGCCCAGACTTTACATTTTACATCACTGATTCATTTAATTTTACCTCAACCCTATGAGGTTGGTATTCTCACAGGCCAAGAAATTCAGTTGTGGTCACACAGACATAGAGGGAAAGACCTGGTATTTGAACCCATATAATCTGACTTCAGAGAGTCTGTGCCCTCTTAGCAGTATTTTCTTCACTCTCATGTAGTGGTAAGAGGCTAGAGCTAGGAAAAGCAGTTCAAATCCTGCCTCTGCCTCTCACCCAGCTGTGTGGCCTACGCAAATCACATTACCTTCTGGAGCCTTAGTTTCTTCATCTGTTAAGCAAGGCCAACCTGCCTTTGACACAGAATTTTAGGAATCATAGACTGTGAGTTCCATCCATGTCTGGACAATACACAGCCTGTCAGGGAATGCTTGAGCCACGACAAGACTCCCAGATAAAGGGTCTTAGTGGTAGCAGCCTGGGGACATTTATTTAAAGGTATGCTTGCATGGCAAGCGCACTTTTGGGGGTGTTTTCTTATTTACTTTGAAATTTATATTTAAAATTCTATTGGGGGTTAGGGATGTAGCTCAGTGGTAGAGTGCTGGTGAGGACAGCACTGGATCCCCATCTCTGGGGAAAAAAAATACAATTTTGTCATAAAACTTCCTACCAAGAAATGTATTCTATACCTCTTGTTTTATGTAATGAGGGTTACACATTTGCCCATCAAATCATTTGAATTTGAGACCCTGAGTTGATGAACTTCGAGCTCCTGTAGGAACTGATCTCCCATGGCCCCTTGAACTTAGGTAATTTGTAATCATTTTAACTATTTATGAGCTGAGTGCCATTGCTCGAGCCTGTAATCCCGGCTACTCAGGAGGCAGAGATCAGGAGGATTGCAGTTTGAAGTCAGCCTGGGCAAATAGTTCATGAGATCCTATCTCGAAAAAACCCTTCACATAATAGGGCTGGTGGAGTGGCTCAAAGTCCTGAGTTCAAACTCCACTGCTGCCAAAAGAAAAAAAGAATTATGTATTTACTTGATGGCTTTTTAAATTTTTTTTTCATTTTTAACTGGTACTTAATACTTGTACATAGTTATGGGGTACAACAACATGATAATTTGATATATACTCATACAAATCTTGGTATTGACCACCTCTGCCACTAAATGTGAGCTCTGTGACTCAGGGGACTGTGTTTCTTTTATTTGCCTCCATTCACGCAATTCCTTCTTTTTGCTTGTTTGTTTTAACTCAGGGCTAGGCCTCTACCACTTGAGCCACTCCCCCCCTTTTTTTTTTTTTTTTGTAGTACTGGGGTTTGAACTCAGGGGATCACATTTGCTAAGCAGATGCTCTACCAATTGATCCACTCCACTAGCCCTTTTTTGTGTTGGGTATTTTTGAGATAAGGTCTCCTGAACTGTTTTCCTGAACTGGCCTCAAACCAAAATCCTCCTGATCTCTGCTTCCCAAGTAGCTAGGATTACAGGCGTGAGCCACCTGGCACCCAGCCATCCACACAATTCTCGGTTCAGACTGGGTTCTCAAGAAATATTTGTTGAGTGAATGCATCCCTTTGCCATCCTTTTGAAAATGAGTAAGTATCAGGGTCTTACATTGCAGTGAGATTGGCAGAGGGCTCTGATACACTGCTGTCTCCTCAGGACATATAAAGTTGTCACTTACTTGGAATTACTAAAATTTGAATAAAATTTACACTTAACAACAGTAATAAAATTAATTCTAAATGTTTTTACTATAAAGTAATACATCCTCATTATTAAACATTTAGAGAATGTGTGAAAATAAATCATAGTTCTATCATTTCATTTTAACATTTAGTATATTTTTCCTAGCTTGATCAATGCATGCTTTTCTTTGTTTTCACTTTGCTAAGATACTAGTTAAAACAACAATAGCAAAAAAAAAAAATTAGAAAGTCAGGCATGGTGGTGCATGCCTGTAATCCCAGCACTAGGGATGCTGAGGTAGGAGGCTTGAGAGTGTGAGGCAAGCCTGGGCTGCACAGCAAACAAACAAAAAACATCTAATTAGGTTTGATTTGATCATCGAACAAAATTATAAATACAAATCTTTGTGTGTTAGCTACAGTTCTCCAGTGAAATGGAGTCAACAGGATGGGAGAAGAGAGAGGAGGAGAGAGAGAGAGAGAGATGAGAGAGGAGAGGTGAGAGAGAGGAGAGAGAGACAGATGAAGGGAGGGAGAGAGGGGGAGAGAAGAAAGAGAAGAGGAGAGGGGAAGAGAAAGAGAGTGTGAGAGAGATTGGAGAAACAGAGGGAGAGGTTTGTTTTAATTAGCTAATGAGGCACTTGAGAAGGACGAGTGAGTGCAGGATGCCGGCTGGAGGAGGCTCAGGGAGGACTCTCCAGAGGTGGTCTGCTGGCAGAATTCCTTCTCAATGGGAGCAGGCCAGGTTTTGTTTTGGTTTTTGGCTTTCTTTGTTTTTGTTTTGTTCTTTTGAGACGGGGTTTCTCTACGTAGTCCAGAGCTCAGTTTTTGTTGTTGTTCTTCTAAAACTTTCCACTGATTGGATGGATGAGGGGCTCACCCACACTAGGGAAGGAAAACTGCTTCACTCAAAGTCTATTTGAACATAAATCTCATCCAAAAAAATACCTTCACAGAAAAATCCAGAATAATGATTGACCAAAAGTCTAGGTAGTAAAGCCCAGTCAAGTTGAGCACAAATTTTGCCCATCCACTTTCACTTTCATAAAAGCTTTTTTAAAAATAAAAGCTATAAAGATTAAATGAACTTTCTTTTTTTTGTTTGTTTTTTGTTTTTTCAAGGAATACTTTTTTTTTTTTTTTTTTTGGTGCTACTGGAGGTTGAACTCAGGGTCTCACGCTTGCTAGGCAGGCACTCTATCACTTGAGCCACTCCACCAGTCAAATGAACTTTCTTTCCTTCTTTTTTTTTTTTTTTTTGTACTGGAGTTTGAACTCAGGACCTCCACCTTGAGCCACTCCACCAGCCCTTTTTTGTGATGAGTTTTTTTTTTTCCAAGGTAGGGTCTCTTGGATTGTTTGCCCAAGGCTGGCTTCGAACCTCTATCCTCTTGAGCTCTGCCTCCTGAGTAGCTAGGATTACGGGCATGAGCCTCCAGCGCCTGGCTCAGATGAGCTTTCTATAAACTGCCTCTTGAGGGGGTGGAGTGGCTCAAGTGGTAGAGCACCTGTCTAGAAAGTGTGAGGCCCTGAGTTCAGACTCCAGTGCTACCAAAAAAGAAAGAAACAAACAAAACCCCTTATAAGCTGCCTCTCATACCATAACAATATTTGGGTAAAGCTCTATTGGAAACCATTTTAGGCCTTCATGCTTTAGCAAGTGGAGGTTAACTCTAGGTGTTTCCTATGTGTGCAGTAGTTTTATTGTCGGCAGTGAGCAGCACATGTTGTTTAGATTGTATCATGTGAACAGGGGTGAGTCGAGCTGGGGTAGATTGTGGTGGGGCTTATAGAACCCCAGATCATCTGTTGGTAATGTCCCGGCTTGAAGGAACCAGTTTAGAATGACCCCCTGACACAACTCTTAAGGAGATGACAGCCAGGTGCCAGTGCCTCATGCCTATAATCCTAGCTGTTCAGGAAACAGAGATCAGGAGGATCACAGTTCAAAGCCAGCCTGAGCAAATAATTCAAGAGACCCTATCTCAAAAAACCCATCACAAAAAAGAGCTGGAGGAGTGGCTCAAGGTGTAGGCCCTGAGTTCAAGCCCCAGTACTGCAAAAAAAGAGAGAAAGAGAGAGATGACAGGCCAGGTACAGTGGTATAATCCCCAGCTACTCAGAAGACAGACATTGGAAGGACTGCTGTTCAAGACCAGCCTGGGCAAAAGTTAGCAAGACACCCATCTCAGCAAACAAGCTAGGTGTGGCAGTGCACATCTGTAATTCCAGCTACGCAGGAGGCACATATAGGAGGATTGCAGTCTGAGGCCAGCCCCCAACCAGCAAAAGCCCCAGATCCTATCTGAAAGAGCTGGCTCAAGTCTCAAGTGGTAGAGTGCTTGAGTTCAAACCCCATACCACCAAAACAAACAAACAAAACAAAACAAAACAGATAACAAAATGTCCTTGTTATTTTCTCCAGACCATGTCCTCTGACATGCCTGCCAACCCACTGCTGCTCTTCTGCCAAGGATCCATGACCCTCAGGAGAGGGCTCAAGGCAGCCAAGATGACAAAGGAAACCAAAGCTGTGACACCACTGGAGAAAGACTTCATGCCCCAGAGAGGAGGGGCCCTGAAACCCTCAGCTGCTATTTCTGTCTTCTCCCAGATTACCAGACTGGCAGGCAGGCATCCATCAGGGGAAATCTGCAGAGCCCAAGAGCCAGCAGGTCATAAATTTCTGATGACTGCAGGCCCTGCCCCTGCCCCACCTCCCAACACACCCCCAAAACCTCCGTCATCACCCACCTTCGTCAGGCCAGCCAGCCTGAGATAGCAGTGTCCAGGAGCCTGAGCAGGGAAGGTCACTTGACCTAAATAGCTGTAGCATCTGTACCAACTTTCCTGGCTGCAGAAGGGAAACTCAAGCCATGAGAAATGACAAGCCAGAGGCTTTGCCTAGCTCTGTGGGCGGGGGAGGACAGAAAACGGATGAACAAGCATTTGTTAGACACCTGCTCTGTGCCCACTCAAGTTCTCTTCTCTATTTTCTTTTTCTTTCCTTCCTTTCTTCCTTCCTTTCTTTTCTTTTCTCATCTCTTTTTGTTTAGGTAATGCATCTTCATTTCAGTAAGACATTTGAAAAAAAAAAATCTCATAGGAGGAAACGAAACAAGTTGGAAAACTGAAGGAAAGGTAGGTGGATTTTTAGCTGGTGGAATAGCCATATAGCATTGGCTGATGAATTAATTCCAACCTGAAAGGAAGTCTTCCAGAATTTTGTGGCAGAATGTGCTATTAGCCATTCAATTTTTTGTCATTTACATTATCGAAGAACTTATAGAAATGCACAGTTGGATAATTTATTAGTGATTCAGACAGAGAGCCAAGGTAAATTCATAAAATAATCAGAATGGCCTCAAAAAATTTGTTCCAAAGTTAGTAAGATGAAATGCAACAAGGATAAAATTTTATATTCTTATGATGGTCCCCAAACCAAGAGCACAGGTGTGTGCTATATTTAAAACCAAAATATTCCCTCCCTCAGTATTTTAGTACATGTCAAAACAACAAGTGTGGTAAGACTTTCAAAAAGTCTGAACATTTTTTTTCCTTGAGATTCTGGGGTTTGAACTCGGGGCCTTTACCTGGAGCTACTCCACCACCCTATTTTTGTGATTTTTTTTTCAAGATAGGGTCTCTCAGAACTATTGCCTGGGTTGGCTTCAAACTGTGATCCTCCTGATCTTTGCCTCTTGAGTAGCTAGGATTATAGGCTCGAGCCACTGGCATCTGGCTTGAAAATTTTGTTAATTAGAAATTTCGTATCTAGAAGAAGCAGAAGTCTATTGTGAAATCACACCCATTAGAGCCCTTCCAGAGAACTGGCCTTTTAGAACTGGACTGATGAAAATCCAGAGAATATCCAAAAGAAGGAGAACAGGCTCATGAAAGGTCTAGAAGTCATAATGGAACAGATGTAACCAAAGATATTTATTCTGAAAAGAAGTGAGCGACTCAACTGGAGGTGTGAGTCCTGTTTTCAAATCTATCAAGGATTATTGTGTGAAAGAGAAATCAGCCTTGGGCTTTTATACAGTTTTAGGGAGCAGAAAAAAAAAAGCTATACAGAGTCAAATTTTTGCCTCATCATAAAGAAAACTAAAAAGAACTTCATTAGCAGAAAGAGTTTCCTTATGACATGGTGACCTTCCTGCCCTATGTTGGAGGACCAAGATAATGGATGCTGGAGAAAGAGTTCCAAACCTGGATGGCTAGACAAAGTGACCTGGGACCTTGACCTAATTCCTGGTTGAGCTTCTGGTGATAAGCAGATTTTATATAAAATTTTGCATCCTACATTTTGTTCCCATGCTGTTTTTTGTGAACACAGCATTCCATTAGGGGAGACACATGGTAATTTACTTTACTATCCTATTCCTGGACATTGGGAGCATCTTCTAATTTTCAAATCTATCAAGGATTATTGTGTGAAAGAGAAATCAGCCTTGGGCTTTATACAGTTTTAGGGGGCAGAAAAAAAAAAAGCTATACAGAGTCAAATTTTTTGCCACATCATCATGTGCAGTGCATTTGTATGTATACAAAAGCGTTTTCTTCATTTTGGCTTACTTCCTCAAACCAGCAAATATTTTTTAAGACTTTGTCATACATTGCTAAATTGCTTTTTCAGAGAGGTTGTAGTAAGGTATGTAGTGGCTGGTCGTGCTGCATGTTCCTGGTACCAAATGAATTTTAAAGTTGTGGACATGCAAGGATGGCAGCTTGACTCAAGTGTTAGAGCAAGCCTAGCAAGCCTAACTTCTAGAAAGCCTAACTCCATGAGTTCAAACCCCAGTACTGCCAAAAAAAAAAAGATGGTCTTTGGCAATTCAAAATTATAGACATTCTGGGGATAGAGGGTGGGGAGGTTGTTGATGAAAGCAATTTGCTTGCCTTTTTAAAACTGTTTAAGGTCTGCCTTCAGTCTTAATATGGTTTTTTTTTTGCGGCACTGGGGTTTGAATTCAGAGCCTCATTCTTGCTAGGCAGGCAGGTACTCTTACCTTGAGCCACTCTGCTAGCCCTTTCTTGTGATGGGCTTTTCTGAGATAGGGTCTTGAGAACCATTTGCAGGAGGCTGGCTTTGAATCCCGATCCTCCTAATCTCTGCCTCCTGAGTAGCTAGGATTACAGGCATGAGCCACCAGCACCAGCTCTTTTGTGGTTTGTTTTTTTAATGAAACAACTGCAAACGAACACTTGTGTCTAACCAACACCTGTAGCAAATTACAGAATATTACTGGTTCCCTACATGCCAAGCCATCCCTGTCCTCCATCCCAGACCAGGTACTGACTTCCAACACAGTAGATCCATTTTGCCTGTTTTCGAACCTTACATACAGATGATGTTCTATGAAATTTTGTGTCTGGCTTCTGTTGCTTCAAGAAGTTGAGAAGGACCTGTGAGCAGGTTTCTGAGGGGATGAGAGGGATATGAGGTGCATGCAGTTGGCAGGTATTATCTGCTCCTAGCCCCATGAACAAGGGCAGTGATGGGACAAGTATTCAGGGTGACTTTCAGTTCTGATTCTAGGATTCAAATTCATGCGCCACCATCTTTGAACACAAAAAGACAGTGAAATTTCCACTGAATTTAGACTGGGGAGAAAAGAAGATTCCTCAGCTGCTTAGGACATTGAATGGTGGCCTATAGTCTGAAATGCAGAGAAGGAGAAAGACCTCTCCAGCCCCTTTCACACTTCTCCACTCACTAGCTCCCAGATTCAGCATCAAGGTGTGATGGAGGCTGGGTGAATGGAGACAATGCCAAAGCTGCACCTTGCCAGCTGCTGCTTTCAAGAAGGACAAAGCTGGGCCCTGGGGTGATGGCTACAGGCTGCTGGCACCTAGCTCAGTCATCCAGAGTGGGAGCTAACAGCTAAAATGAGGGGAGAACTCCCATAGAAGATTTTGTCAGTAGAGACCTAGAACATCTGAACCACTTTTAAGAAGTCTCACCTTGACTCCACTCTCTCCTTTGCATTTGTTTTGTCTCCCTTCTCCCTGCTCGCTCACCTTCCTCATTCTCTCTCAGTTTCTTTGATTGTTCTCCTTCCCCTCCCCCACATGCTGTGACCTCTAGTTGGCTTAGTACCACTATTCAAGATATTAGTTACATAGCATGGCTTATGAAAGCAAAACAACCTGCTGTCTGCCATGCCAGGGTGGGTGAAACACAGAGGAAAAAGAAAGCTCCAGTGATGAGAACATCATTCTGAGTGAGGTTAGCCTGGCCCAAAAGACCAAAAATCATATATTCTCCCTCATATGCGGACATTAGATCAAGGGCAATCACAACAAGGGGATTGGACTTTGATCACAAGATAAAGCGAGAGCACACAGGGAGGGGTAAGGATAGGTAAGACACCCAAAAAACTAGATAGCATTTGTTGCCCTCAACGTAGAGAAACTAAAGCAGATACCTTAAAGCGACAGAGGCCAATAAGAGAAGGGGACCAGGAACTAGAGAAAAGGTTAGTTCGAGAAGAATTAACTTAGAAGGTAGCACACATGTACAGGAAATCAATGTGAGTCAACTCCCTGTATAGCTATCCTTATCTCAACTAGCAAAAACCCTTGTTCCTTCCTATTATTGCTTATACTCTCTCTTCAACAAAATTAGAGATAAGGGCAAAATAGTTTCTGCCTGGTAGTGAGGGGGTGGGGGGGGAAAAAGGGGGGTGGGGGTAAGGGAGGAGGCGGGGGGAAGGGGGGAGAAATGACCCAAACATTGGATGCACATATGAATAAAAGAAAAAAGAAAAAAAAAAAAGAAAGCTCCAGTGATTGGCACTTCCAGAATGTTCTGGACTGTCTACAAGGAAGATGAGCTACAGAATCCAAGAGAGAGAGACTTAAAATCTCTCTGAGACTCACCCAGACCAAGCTGAAGGAAGTCTTCAATTTTAAAGGGCAAAGAAAGAGCACATGAGAGACAAGGGAGGGCGAGGATGAGGTGGTGGTAAAGAGAAATTCAGTGATTAAATAAAGACTAGGTCAAGAATCTTCTACCCTCTGTCACCAGCTCTGAAATTCTTAGCATCTTTCCTAAAAACTTTTGCACAATCCACGTCATTGACTAGCCCCTAGAAGTGTCTCTTGGTTTTTCAAAATTTGTCTAGATGATAGGGTAGGGCCTCAGCAATGTTTTCAAGTTCTGAGAAGTGATTTATTTTTTATTTTTTGATGGTACTGGTGTTTGAACTCAGGGCTTCACACTTGTGGGGTCTACCACTTGAGCCACTCCAACAGCCCTTTTCTGTGTTGAGTATTTTTGAGATAAGATCTCTCGAACTATTTGCCCAGGCTGGCTTGGAACCACAATCCTCCTGATCTCTGCCTCCCAAGTAGCTAGGATTACAGGCGTGAGCCACGAGCACCCAGCCAGAAATGACTTATGGTAACCTTGTTCCCTGGGGGGATATCCATGGCTCCTGCCTGGATCTGATCATTCCAACAGAACTATTAATAAGGCCTCCTGAGACTCCTCCTGAAAACCTTGCAGCAAGAACTTAGAAATATTTTGGAATGTCTAGGTTTGTATTCTTTCTGCTGAGGACTTACCTTGCTTTCCCAAGCACTAGAAGAAGGGCTAACCCATAAAGTCATTTTTTTAGGATTGAAGAAAGCTTGGCCTAGAAAAAGGATGAAATTGGTCATGTTGTGTATATCTGACTTCTCTACTGCAATCCATTGTAAATGTGATTGTAATCAATATCAAGTGGTCTTTGATGGGAAAGTGATGTCTCAGGGAGGGCTTATGTGCAGTGAGGCTTATGTGAATGTGAAAATTACCACTGGCTTTGGAAGGCCTATAGGAGTCCAGAATAGAATTCCCTTTAATGCATTAATACACATTTGAAGGGTTTATGTCCCTGTAGACATTGCATCTTCTTCCCTGCTCCAGGTTTGCTGAGTAGCTGCTAGAGGACCCTCCTGATGTTTGAGGGTGGAGATGGAGGAATGGAAAGAAGTAATCAACAATCACCTTTCTCTCCCTAGAAGTTGAATTGAAATTTTTTTTTCTTTTTTTATGGTACTAGAGTTTGAACTCAGGACCTACATCTTGAGCCACTCCACCAGCCGTTTTTTGGTTATGGGTTTTTTCAAGGTAGGGTCTCATGAACTATTTGCCCTGGTTGGCTTTGAATCTTGATTCTCCTGATCTCTGCCTTCTGAGAAGATAGGACTACAGTGTAAGCCATCAGCTTGGAATTTTTCTTTTAATGCCAAAAATCAAACCCAGGACCTTGGGTAAACTGGGCAAACACCCTACCACTCAGCTACGTGTCTAGCTATAAACTAGAAATCATTAATCCCATTCTCTGACAGGCAAGAAGGCATAATTAAAGGAATCATAGGATTAAAAGAAGGGAATCATTTTGAGAAACTATAAATAAAAGACTCTCCCCAGGTTAACACTTTAACCTGGACTATTGTCTTAGGGCCAAGCTGTCCATTGTGGTAAAAAGATATACCCTCAGACTCTTTAACAGTCCTCCCATGTGGAGGTGGACCTACCCCTTCCTTTTAAGTAGACTGAACTTATTTTGTGTTCTTTCTGGTCACTCATTCTGGGGAAAGACTTGTGATGGGCAGAACTATACATAGAGAGGTCCATGTGGCAAGAAATGGAACCCAGTCAACTCTTCAAGACTGCAGCCCTCACAGTTCGACTACATCCTCCTAAGAAACCCCAAGGCAGAACCACTCAGTTAAGTCACTTCCAGTTTCCCCATTCTTGGAAACTGTATCAGGTAATAAATACTTGCTATTTTAAGGGGCTACATTTTGGGGATGATTTATTAGGCGGCAATAGAAAGCACACTCACGATACTTTCAATGGCATATAACCCACGGATGTAGAGTAATGGGCAAAGCTACCTGAGAATGACTTCCAGACAGCTCGAGGACTCCTGTAGTGCATGAAGCCAGAGTTCTCAGCTAGAAACAGATCTCCCTGAAAGAAACGAACTAAAGCATTCAATGGTTAAATATTCCTCTCACTACAATATAAAAGGTAGCCTCATAATTTTCTCCCCAAAGAGATACTGAGTCTTGATGCCCAATAACTGATCATAAATTGGAAAAGTACCAAGGTAGCAAACTCAACTGTTTAGTTTTCACATTGGTATAATGGTTTATGGCACAGAATTCTAAGTCTGGAAGGAATTTTGGGGATGTCCCTAGCTTGTCCCAGGCTGATTCTATATGAATGGTGTCAATTTCTGTATAAGTGAGTCATTTAATGCCATAGACAGTCTTAAGTATGTTCCCAACTATCCCCACCCAAGGGAAGGGAGGAATCTGGAAGGCTCAGCTGCCTCCAAGATACAGCAATTAGGATGGTTATACCCAAGGGCCCTGAGTTTAAGATCAGGGAGTGGAAACTCCCTGGAGTTTCTGGAGGGGGTAATTTGAGATTAACTGTGAGAATTGGGCAGCTCATACCCAACTCGTTAAATTAGCTGTCCCCTCTCCTTCTTCTCCCCATTCTGTCTTGTTATCTACTTCTATTAGACTGGGGTACTGTTTTGTGACTTTTCTCTGGCCATTTAAATTCAACAAACATTTATTGAAGATTTGTTTAGCTAAGTGCTAGGCCAGAAATGTACTTATGTAAAAATGTCAGTGGATTTCTGGATGGCAGTTTCTGGATCCTAAAGCTACTTAGGAAGGAGACTGATAGTAGCTTGTAAGAGTTCTCTCTTGCAAAGGAACATCTGAGACAGTGGATTGTCTTACTGAACTGTCTATCTAAACTTAGCTCTAACATCACAAGTTCCTTCCCAGAGACTAGAGAGGTATTCACCTATTAAATCAGTCAGTCAATCAGTCAATCCTACTTTCTCTCCTCTCCTGAAGTACAGTATGATACTGTACTTCATTTTAGAGGATTATTTGCGTAGAGTTATAAAGCAGCTCACAAAATCATTTGAAGATAATCAGCTAATGTACACAGCAAAAGTTCCAGAAGTCCCATACTATTTGGTGATGCCCCTGAATCTGTTAGTTGTATGAGGAGGAACATGAAGAAGAGGAAGAGAAGAATTTCTGTTCACATTACCTCCTCATTCATGCTTGTACCAAAACATCAAAATAGTGCTTACTTGATCCACATTTTAGCTACTAATTCATTGGAGGTACCTTGACACCTCTGACATGTCAAAAGGGCAGTATGATAGTCAGAGGGAGAACTTATTCTAAACCTTTACTGAAAGGCAAATGCAGAAAGACTTCCATATACTTTAGATTTGGTGACTGAATGCCCAGTGGAGTTAAGTCAATGGCGCTGCTGACTGTGCCATGTAGTATAGGAGTCTACCAAGCTGGCTGGGGCAGTTGACATCTCAAGTCAATGCAAGTAACCTACTGAGGCCCAACGTCACTGAAAGCAATTCATGGAATAACAATAGGAACTTCCCTTCCTTTAAGATGGGACATTGTTAGTGGGGACCCATGTAGAGAATCTACATACTACTGACAGAGCCTGAGAACCTCTTGTCCATGAACTGGGCAGGAGGACCTTATGTTTAAGAGTGATTATAGTTTCTATGTCTCATCTTCCCATTCCTAATGACAGCTTTTTCAGCCCAGTAAATTTTTTTTTTTTTTTTTGGCTGGGATTGGGGTTTAGACTCAGGATTTTGAATTTGCAAAGCAGGCACCCTACCCCTTGAGCCATGCCTCCAGTCCATTTTGCTCTGGTTATTTTGGAAGTGGGGTCTCTCAAACTCTTTCCCCAGGCTGACCTGGAACTGTGATCCTTCTGATCTCAGCCTCCCAAGTAGCTAGGATTATAGGCATGAGCTACTAGCACCTGGCAGTCCAGCAAATTCTTTTGTGGACTTCTTCTCCAAGGTATATACAGGTAAGCTCCTGTATTCTTAGGAGAAAAAAAATCCTACATAGAATCAGTATGTGTGTGTGAATCTACATCTTCTCATAAATATGGCATGTCTGTATTGCCCATATATGTGTACATATATCTGCATACTATGAAATCAAGTATAGGAATTTTTTTCCATCTTATATTTTATATGCTTATGGTTGGTGATTGAGCTAATGGCTATAAAAAGGGAAGATTCTACTCATATGTGGACATTAGATCAAGGGCAAACACAACAATGGGATTGGACTATGAGCACATGATAAAAGCGAGAGCACACAAGGGAGGGGTGAGGATAGGTAAGACACCTAAAAAACTAGCTAGCATTTGTTGCCCTTAATGCAGAGAAACTAAAGCAGATACCTTAAAGCAACTGAGGCCAATAGGAAAAGGGGACCAGGTACTAGAGAAAAGGTTAGATCAAAAAGAATTAACCTAGAAGGTAACACCCACGCACAGGAAATCAATGTGAGTCAATGCCCTGTATAGCTATCTTTATCTCAACCAGCAAAACCCCTTGTTCCTTCCTATTATTGCTTATACTCTCTCTACAACAAAATTAGAGATAAGGGCAAAATAGTTTCTGCTGGGTATTGAGGGGGGGAGCGGGAGGGGGTGGAGTGGGTGGTAAGGGAGGGGGTGGGGGCAGGGGGGAGAAATAAACCAAGCCTTGTATGCACATATGAATAATAAAAGAAAAATGAGAAAAAAAAAAGGGAAGATTCTAATCCACTCACTTTGTTTACAGTTGCAATTTTAAGCTTTAAAATTATACAATGAATTGCTACTTTATTAGTTACAAGTTTTAAAGTGGCATGAAGCTTTTGGCAGTCTGATTTCAACCAGAATTAAGAGCAAAAGTTATTCTCCACAACTCACACTTACAAAGGCTTTAGTTGGTCCATAGCATTTGTAGTGAAAACAAATCAACATGCTTGATTCTTTAAGCTCAATAAAACAGAACATCTCCTCAGTGCCATGGCTGGAGTTAAAACAGCCAAAACTGGTGCTTAAAAATAACTCATTAAATAAGTACTGCAGACAACATGACAGGCCTGGGGATGCAGCAGTGAGCAAGGAAAGCAAGATGCCTGCTTTCATGATGTTTATAACTGCAAAGTCTTGTTGAGTGTTGGGACATCTGCTCTTCGGGATAACAGGCCGCTATCTAGACTTTACACTTTATTGGTGTAATGGTCAAGCGGTAGCTGGAGTTATCTTGTGAGGTTTTGGGTGAGCTATTTGGAGCCCCAACACAAAGCATTGATTCAGGAACTCCTTTTAGCCACTAGTATACCAGCACTGTCCTACCTAGCAATACAGCTCACACTTTTTTGGGGGATGGGGTGATGGGGTTGGGACCAGGGTTTGAACTCAGGGCTTCATGCTTGCAAAGCAGGCACACTACTGCTTGAGTCATGCCTCCAGTCCATTTTGCTCTGGTTATCTTTTGGAGATGGGGGGTCTCATGGATTATTTGCCAAGGCTGGCCTGGATCTATGATCTTCCTGATCTCTGCCTCCCAAGTAGTTAGGACTATAGGCTTGAGCCACCAGTGCCCAGTAGCTCATGCTTTTAAAATGATCTAGACAGCACCCATCGAAGGAACCCTATGGAATCCTCTATTAGCTTGTGCTGCCATTTAGCTCTTACCCAGGAAATGGCAGGATGGTATTAAGGAAATTCTCATGGAGAATCTTTGGTGAATATTGGCCTCTGTGTCTTTTAAGGCTGAAGGCTTGGTCATCATTGTTTAATCTACTTCATTGTATCATTGTTTAATCTACTCCTTCATTGTTTATTAATTGATCACTGATAAAGTTATCATGTAACCCAGTGTCTGTTAAATGAGCTATAAAAAACACCTTAGAAATACAAGAGGATTGCACTATGACTTGTAGGTCAAAACTAATTCTAGGTGAGAGGGCAAAGAAGGAAATAATGCTGGTTGTTTCCACCTAAATCCTGATCCTATTAATTTAGAATTCCTTTTCATGTGATCCTTATCAGAGAATTGGTACAATGGACAAACAGCCAAAGTGCTCAGGTCTACCTATGAGAGTGACCCAGTAAAGAGAAGCCCACTTCAGCTAGGGAGAGGAAAGTAGAGACTTAGAATAGCTACATTAATTTTAACATCATAAAGCAGTTAAATTTGAGGGTGGAAGAGGGCAGACTTAAATGGGAGCAACAGGTGCAAACTGGAATCCTGCTCAGCAAACCACTTTATAAGACTAGAACACGAGATACATTTGCCTAAAGAAGACCGTGTGTTCGGCGGGGAGGAGGGCATGGCCTAAACAATGTATGCACATGTGAGTGAATGTAAAAACGATAAAAAAAAAGCAGCAGCAGCATTGGACTTGGTGCTAGAGCCAGGTTGCTTAAACATTAAAAAAAAAACCCAAAACACTGTCATCTTGCTGGGCACCTGTGGCTCACATTTGTAATCCTAGCTACTCAGGAGGCAGAGATCAGGATTGTGGTTCGAAGCCAGCCCAGGCAAATAGTTCTGGGAGACCCTATCTCAAAAAAACCCATCACAAAAAAGGACTGCTGGAGTGGATCAGGGTGAAGGCCCTGAGTTCAAACCCCAGTACCACAAAAAAACCAAAAGCCATGTTTAATAACTACTATAAGACTCCAGACAACTGGTAATACATACCATTTCTTAAAGCAATCAGTATTGCCCACAATATTAGTAACATCTGAATGGCACATGGAACAGAAGGGAGCTTTTACTCAGCCTAGTGTGGAATGCACTAAAATAGTACTGGGCCAGGGTAAGTGGGAGAACTTCCAGGGACCAAGAACAAGGGCACAGAGTAGTCAACATGGAGCTTTGGGAGGCAGGCTTGGTGGCCCACATTTGTAGCCACTGCTACTCAGGAGGCCAAAGCAGGAGGCTCACTTGAGTAGAGTTGTTTGAGACCAGCCTGGGGAACATCATGAGACCCCATTTCAAACAAAAAATGGAGGTTTTGGGAGAATCACTAGCAGTCCCACTGGCCTTAGGGTGACACAATATCCAAGGAAGAGCATATGCCCAAGACACAGCCAACCTTGGAAGGCTTCAACCTGGGTAGCAACAAGATCAATGTTTGCCATTTAGATGAATCACTGGCAGCTGGGCAGAGAAAGAACTCAGGAACACTAGAGATAGTAAAACCCAGTTAATCCCACATTAAATATATTGAGCTGTTATAAAATTAAGTGAGGACTAAGACTGCTGGAACCAAACTCTGAAGTGCAGGAAGGGGGTCATATGTGTCACACAACTCTAGAATAGGAAATGCCAAAAGCGTGTGATCTACAGTCCAGGTGAAAAAACTTCACCCCTGGAATCCCAAATCCCCAAAGTTAGAGGTACAGAAAGAAGCTGGTCAGCAATGTGACCCTAGAACAGATAAACCTGAGCTTATTTTGCCTCTGAACAACACAAAACATTCCCCCACTTTTGGTAGGAAATAAAGAAATGGCCCATAGGTTTTTTACAATACCACAAAGAAACAAGTCAGAAGAGATCTTGTAAATGTTAGCTTGATTTATAAGTGCTGCTCTGGGCAGCTACAGTCTGTTTACAATGAGGAGTTACGTAACTTTGAACATACTGTACATGGCAATTAGAAATCGTCATGGCAAGAGAAAACCACAGACGGCTGCTGCAACCAGCACAAAAACAACCAGAGAACAGCAGCGGAAATGTAGGGATGAAAGTGGGGTGTGTTTATTATAAAAGAAAAAAATAACTCCTTGGGAATCTTAACAAAGAAAGGAATATTCTTAACTGGGAAAAAAGACACTAGTATACTAAATTACAAGTGTTTTAACTCCAGCTCTGTCCCCAACACTTCTAAGAGTGGAGTAGGAGGAAACAGTTGAAATAGACAATTCTGTAAAATTAGACTTAGAAACCCTACAGATTAAAATCTAAACATGTTTTACTTAAAAAAAAAAATTTAATATACTAAAAAGGCCTGCTTTAATGACATGCTAGTCCCACCAGAAAATAACTCCAGTGTCCCCTTGTCAGTAACAATGTTTAAGTTGACCAGCCAACTCATACTTTTAAACCCATGTGTGGACGAGTATGTGTGTCTTTTAAACCTAGTCTTAGGCTCAGGTGACAGCTAACGATGTGCATACATCTGTTAATTGTCCAGTGTTGACATCTGCAGAAAAGTGGGCAGGGAAACTCCCAAGTGGTAAATGAAGGACTAAGGTCCCCCTCCCCCAAACCAACCTCTCCAGTACTACATCTTCCCCTAACCCTTACTCAAAAGGAGCTCCTTATTTCTAAACCAAACTCAAATTTGGCACCCAGCGACCAGGATGGTTTTCTCCTTCAGAAACACACATATCCACAAACCCATATATATATATGTATAATTTTTTTGTTTTTATATTTAAATATAAAAATACTACTATGCTTTGTGTTATAAATGGAGGACCAAGTGATTAGAACTTTTTCTTCTTTTAAGGTAGGGACATCCATCAGTTTATACTCTGAGCTTTATATTCACAGGAGGGGATGTGGTCCCAAGCAAGGGAAAACCCAAAGCAACAGATCCAGGGTTTCCTCCTTGATCCCCAATCCCTCCCCTTCCTCGCCTAACTTCCACTTCTAATACAAAGTTGGTTATACCTCAAGAAAGCTTTCCACCAAGAGGGGAAATCCTAACCTAACCAGTCAGGCCTCCCCTTTCAGCTATGCTGAAGAAAAAATTCTCCCTTTCCTCTGTCACAAACACATCCACCCTGTGTGGATAGCTACACCTAGTAGACAAGCACACCTGGTGAGATGGAAACAGCGGTTACTCACTCACAATCCCCCCCCACCCCACCCCACTAACACATTAGAAAGCTTCAGTGACAGGAAAAACAGGAGAGGTTGGGTGTTAAGAACTTGACCCTCTTACCCTGACAAAAGAAAGCAAGATTAACTGGGCATAAGGAATAAAAAAGACCTTAATATTCTACCCTTTGAGTTACAATGGGAACAATCAGGACAACTGGGAGAGGGGGAAGTGGTGGTGTGGGACGAAGCACTGGGAGGGGCTGGATGGCTGGAAGTCTAAGTTCACTTAGTTCTTGTACTGGAAGGGCTCATCCCCAGTCTCGTTGAGAAGACACGTGCGGATGATGGCTTCCGTCACTGCGAAGGGGTCGCAATTGGCAGAAGGGCGACGGTCTTCAAAGTAACCCTTCTTCTCCTGGCCGACAGTCCGAGGAATGCGGATGCTGGCGCCACGGTTTGCTACGCCAGCGGAGAAATCGTTGATGTTGGAGGTTTCATGGAATCCCGTTAAGCGCCGGGCATTGTCCAGGCCCCCCTTGGGGTCATAGGCACGAATGTGGTACTGATGCCGTTTGCTCAGTTTCTCGATGGCCTCCTCAATGAACCTGGTGGAAACAAAGGATAAATCTGATCCAGGCACCAGGAAATCTGCCCTACAAGGGCAGGAATGGGTATGAATCCATAAAGGAAATTCATTAAAATATGGTCCTCAAACAACAGAATCTCTATGAGGGCCATGACTGCCTTGCCATGTGTCCCAGTGCTCTGAACAGTGCCTGACATACAGAACCAAATCATTGTTTGTAAATGTCACAATGTACCCCCAGTACAACAGTAACATGGTAATAAAAAAAAATCATTTTGAATGAAAAAGACCCCAACCACTTGATTTTCTCCCACCATAAGCATTACGTTACATATATTGTTACTAAGTTCTTATTAAGACTTTAAATACGTAAATCCATTCAGCACCTTTCCCCTCTATTCCCTAGAGAATTATTTGGCACTTCAGAAACGGGAACAAAATGGTAGATTTAGAAAAATTTTGAAGCCAAGTGTCAAGAGCTAAGGCATGGATAGCGTGAGAGGTCTAGCTTACTCATTTCTGATACAAAGACTTTCAAGTCCACTTGCAAAGGAGAATTTACTAAGAGACTTGATACTCTCTTCCCAACCTTTCTGCCACCAAAGAGTAATGACAGTCCCCGTCCACGGGCACTCACTTCAGACCATTCTCCTCCCGCATAGCCTTGGTGCTGAAGTTGGTATGGCAGCCTGCACCATTCCAGTTCCCAGGAATGGGTTTAGGATCAAAGGTTGCTATCACTCCAAAGTCTTCACATACACGATGCAAGATGAAGCGAGCCATCCAGAGATGATCTCCCATGCGGATGCCTTCACAGGGGCCTATTTGGAATTCCCACTAGAAAGAATAAGAAAGTTGATCTTTAAAATAGAGCCAACTGCTTGCCTCCTAAATCTGCTCTCTTCTCACCTTTATTCCAACCCGCTCTCAAGTTTTGGGTTCGTGAGTAGTGCATGGGCTGCCCTGTCTGTCTAAGTCACCATCTGCCTATGTAGTCTGCAGTCTTCATAAAGGGGAGGAAGGTGATGGAGTAGAGCCATTTACCTGGGCAGGCATGACTTCCGCATTTGTTCCAGTAATCTTGATTCCGGCATACAAGCAGGCCCGGTAATGAGCCTCCACAATATCCCTACCATAGGCTCTGTCTGCTCCCACACCACAGTAATATGGACCTGCAGAGGTAGCAAGAGAAAAGTGGTAAAGAATCACATAATCCAGAAAATCCCAAAGTCAGAAATCAGTCCTTAACACTTGTTCTTCTGAGTCACTATCTCTGTGGGATAGGGGTGGGAGGAGGGGAGAGAGAAATCAGGAGCTCCTCATATCACAATCTCAGTGGAATCACAGGTCTCCTCCCCACCCCAATCCTTTCTCTCATTTCATACATTTAAATCCACCTCTGGATTTGGGTAACGTGAGGGATGTATGTCTTTACCATTATTTTCAGCCAGTCTCAGCTTTTTCATCCAGGAGTTGCTCCCATCTCTGGAGAGAGGAGCTTCTCTGGATAGTAAGCACTCAAGGGAAGAACAGGGTCACCCAAGGAGACTTACCTTGGGGCCCAGGGAAGCCGTTGGAAGGCCAACCAAAAGGGTGCCCATCTGTGCCCATGAGAGTATATTCTTGCTCCATTCCAAACCAAGGGTGCTGGTTGCTCACCATGTCCATTATCCGTTTACAGGTGTGTCTTAAGTTGGTCTCTAGAAAAAAGAGTCCATGTGCCATTAGGGATGTATAGGAACACATACACTGAATCTGGATGCTACTAAGGCAACAGTCCTCAGACTCTATACACATCTGAGGGGCTTATTATAGTCTGAACTGGCCTAAGGGCAAATCTTTGTGTCCTATCACTAAGTCAAGAAAATAGGAAAAGCTGTAATTGTACAGTTGCATGGACACCTCTGAAAGAGGTGTTACAATTAAACTCAGTCACAATTAAGTCACATGGGAATGGACTTAGAGCAGAGCAAAAGTGTTCACCTATCTACAAGCTGGCCATCTTCCCAGTACCAAATGCCAGGCACTTAAACCCTCTATTCACAAGACAGCTGCTTCTAGTTGTCAAACTTACTCCCTGGCATCGCAGGCACTTAAAGCCAAAGCTGTAATTTTTATTGAGAATAATTTGTCCATTAAGAGGCTTACATTCCAGGTGAGTTTAAGTGCTAAGTTATATAGTATTTGCTGTAGCAAAAGAAAAACAAGTAAGATGAGCTCAACTGAGAACAATTTAAAAGTAAAGCCACTCAACTGAGTCTTCCTGAGAACTCCAGAGATATTAGAAGTCTTCATTTTTATGAAGTTCAGAGATGTTAGATGACTCGCCCAGGTTACAGGGCAATCAGCAGAGCCAGGAAATTTAGGGTTTCTTAGCTTCAAGGTCCAGCCCCTTCCCAACAACATTGTTTCTCAAAGCAAAGGCAATGACAGTCCAAGAACCATTATGTCTCCCTGGCCATGCAGCCAGAGGCTTCACAGAAGTGAGACTTCCTCTCAGTCTTAGAAGCTAGCCACTGGGTTGCTGGAACATGCCCATAATCCTAGCTGTGTAGGAGGCTGAGCCAGCCCAGGCAAATAGTTCAAGACCCCATCTCCAAAATACCCACAGCAAAATGGACTGGAGGTGTGGCTCAAGCACTAGAGGGTCTGCTTTGCAAGCATGCAGTCCTGAGTTTAAACCCCAATACTGAGGAGGAAAAAAAACCACAAAAACCAAAAAACCCTCAAAGAAGCAATTACAGCAAAGCTCAGGGTAAACACATTAATATCAGTGAACCAAGATGCTCCTATTTTCATCAGTGTATGGACAGACAAAACAAGCTGTCTGGAGTGAAACGGCAACCAACATTTGAGTACAATTGTTTCGAAATGGTTTGCCCATATTAACTCATTTAATCGTCTAAATGACTTTGAGATGGGTTTTATTAATTTCCTCCATTTGAAAATGGAAGTAGAAGAGATAATCTACTTAAGTTCATTGGTAACAAGAGGACTCAAACCCACTGACTCTAGGACACAGGTTCTTAAAACCTATGGGGGCAGGCTTGAGGGCTATCACTGAGGCCTGCCATTTTACGTGACCAATAAAAAGGACCATGGAAGGATGACCACACAACCTTTTTTCAAAGAGAAAATTCAGGGTGGAGAAATAGATACCCAATCCCACAGATACTTAAAGACAGTTCTGTGACAGTGTAGCCTTTCCAATACTGCCTTTAGGATGTCATTTCCCTTTTCTAGTACAGAATTACTTCATGTACTCAGGTGAAGGCATCCATACCAATCCTACACACACCTGCAGGCTTTCGGTTATACTTGAATACTTCACACAACACCAGCTTGTTGGGATCCTTGCGGAACGGGTCCCGAAACATGGCAGCAGGAACAAGATACATGTCGCTGTTGGAGCCCTCAGATTGGTAAGTGCTGGAACCATCAAAGTTCCACTCAGGTAACTCTGGGGCAAAAAAGGAGGGAAAATTAAATTTACAGCAGTTCTCCAGGTAAGAATACAAACAGCCAAGCCCTTATCCACCTTTCCATCTCAAAAGATCTACTGTGTCTTTCCCAGAAAGTGAGGCATAAATGCCACCATCATTATATAACTTAATCTGAGTTCCAATTAAGACCATGGCATCACTCCTTAAAAGGACTTAACAGTCACAAGAACCATGAAGGACAGACTTTGTCTCTCTAAATGACTCTGATATCACTACCAATCAGTCATTTAAAATACTAAGTTGGGGAAAGATTCTGATTGTTTCACTAGCCATTGTTGCTTTCTTCATCTCCTACAAGTTCAAGTTTTGTCCTTATATATGAGGCAACAGATACCTCCAAACTATTTATTCACTTTCCCCTCTGCTTTAGAAGCTAGTTTCTTTGTCTCTCTAGTTGACTATCAGTTCTCAGAAAGCAGGAGCCAAACTCTTACCATGTATCCCCAGCAGCTGTTCAATACCAGCCACGTAACAAGTGCACAATATAGATTCTATATTATAGCCATTCATTCACTCAAATGTAAACATTATCAGAAGAGTAAGCTATTCTAAAGTAGGTAAAGGTGACCATTTTTTTCCCCCTGACCCCCTTCTCAGGAGGATGGCTATGGCTTGTTCTAGGCTAAAAACTGAAGGTCATAATTATAATAGTAGCTCCTGGAAGGGTATGTACCAGATCATTGCAGTCCCAACTAAAAACTAATGAATGGTCAATCCTATTTATAAGCCACTTTAGAACATGTGCTTGCTTTGCATCAAGAATGGTGCTGGACACAGTACTCAGGAGTCTATGAACGAGACAGCATATTCAAGTTAGAGCAGTTCTTTTAAACTGGGTTCCTGAGGGGAATCTTAGTTAAGCACAGAGGGCCAAGTCAGCAAGATGCCAGCCCCCTACTCTCCACAAACCAGACTCCATGTTTTTCTTCAATATATTTGGCTTACATACAAGACTCCATTTAAATAAATGGTTCCATTGTTGCTATGCTTTGAGGCTTAATGTTGACTGAAGTCTGAAAAGCCCTGCCTTAGAAAAGCTCTGCAAACAGAACAAAGGTCAAATCTAGTGGTTCAGTGTTGGTCCAAGGCTACTGCAGAGCCCCAGACTGCCCCTACCCCACTCCTGCCCATCTCACCTTCTACACACTTGGGCTCACAGTCCAGGGTGCGGGTCTTACAACGCAGTCCTTCTCCAGTTCCATCAATCCAGATGTACATGGCTTGAACTTTCTCTCCCTGCGGCAGGGACATATACATCTGCTTGATGCCCTTGTTCAAATGGGAACTTGCTGAGGTGGCCATGGTGGAAGGAGCTCTGGAGAGAGAAAAAGTACTATCATCAACACCCGCTCCAAACTGATCCGATGCAGAGGAAGGCTTAAACAACTGAATCACAAAGTTATGAAGCGTGAAGTCAGGCAAGGTGGTTCATGCCTGTGATCTCAATTGTTCTGAAGGCAGAGGCAGGAGGATGAGAGTTCAAAACCAACCCAGGCAAAAACAAAATAAAGACTAGTGGAATTCTGAGGTGTTGATTTCAAAGAGCAATTTATACAGGGAAAAGATATGACTTGGGAGTTTCTTCTGGCTGTCTCTTAGTTTCATAGAGCTCAAAACAAATAAAATAGGGCTAGGAGTATGGCTCAAGAGATAGAACAGCAAGCAGAAGCTGGCCCTGGGTTCAATCCTCGGTATCACCAAAAAAAAAAAAAAAAAAAAGAAGTTGGGGGGAGGTGAGAAATCAACACATCTAAAGGTACATTTATTCCCTCTGCCTTCAGAGGGTTTAAAATATTAAATTAGGCCAAGATTTATTCCCTTGATGTAGCTAAGGTAGGGGAATCTTTTGAAATAATAAGCTAGTCGGTGGGAACAAAAAAATAATGAAAAGCTCAGTAATAAAGTTCGCCCTCTCTTGTTACAAGTGTAATCCAGCCACAGAAAGACTTGGCTGTGGCTTCTGCTGAGTCTTCCCTTTGCCTTGGATTCTAGCTGTGCTCTGAAAGGAGACTTCCCCTCTCCCTCAAAACCCTCCCCATATTCAGATTTGTAGATGAAACAAGGCTGACAGCTTCCTGAAAGAAGTAAGACCTGCCCTATCACCCAGATGGTGAAAATAGCTGATACAAATCAGATTCAAAAGCACATGCTGTGTAATTTTCATTGGTGTGATGATGGAAAGTTCTTACTTCAAAAGATAGACTTGAGATTTGGGTGTGAACATAGTATCTGGTCATTCCATTAAATAACCTTTTCAAGTACACAATTCCTACTTCTAATTAAAAAAATGCATGGGATTTCAAAGGCTCTAAGACATGCTACAGACTGCAAGTCACTGCCATGAAATCTCTGAAAAGAGAAGCTGAAGTCACAAAACCAGCCTCAACACAAGAGAAAATGTTTCCCCTCCCTCCTGGCCCAGGGCGGCTGGAGAGGGAACATATTGTTCTCCTCCAATGACTTGGGCAACTTTCTGAAGTACAGTGGCAAAGTTTCTACGGGCAACCATCCATGTTTGCCCAGCTGAAAACAACAGCTTCTCCAACAGCCTCACCCTTCCCCTTGGGGAACAGAACAACCTTGCCTGACAAGTCCTATCAGAGAAGGCAACACCTTTGCCTTCAGGGTCTAGAAGACCTGGTGTGAAATCCCACCTCCCATCCCTAGGGGCCAGGACTCTAATTCCAGACCCCTTCAGCTCCCTCTGAAGGCTACCACCAGTTTCCAACCTATTACACCACCAAAGTCAAATCATACTTTCCCTCAAGACCAGCTGGATGCCAGCAGCCTAGTGTACTGACTGTATCAACTCGGACCCCATGGTGCCAAGTTCATGTGTAGGGAATGGGTCCTAAAATTTTTGGCACTGTGTGCTGCCACCAGCGCCCGGGTCCTCCTCCCTGTCGGCTCACTCACCCCAGCCACTTTTGGTCAAAGATAGTGGGGTTGCCCTGTTTAGCCCTCTTCTTTTTACAGCTGTGTTCGCGTTTCTCCTCACTCTCGGTGGTCTCGTTCTCTTGCTGCTCTAAGCACCGTTGTTTTCTGGGCGAGGGCGAGGGCGAAGGCGAGGGCGATGGAGTGGGGGACCCAGAGCGGTCGGACCGGGAGACGCTGGAATAGGTAGACGTTTGTTGGTTCAAGCCTTTACCCTTGACTCTCGAGTTCACAGAGTAGGCGACGAAGCCAAAGCAGTGGGAGGGGGATTCGGAGGACCGTGAATCCTTGTCTTCATCTTCAGCTGATGTTTTCTTCGCGGATCTACGACTGCTGGGGGAGGAGCCCCGCTTCCCGCCCCCGGAGGAGTTGGGATAATCCACTTTGAGAGCAGCCCTTTCCCACTGAAATGTCCTGAAAGTCGGCGCTTCGTCCCTCGCGCCCGCGTTGACCTCAGGGCCTCCCCCAGGGTGCCATGCCCAGCGAGGGCAGAGGACGGGTAGGGGAAGTGGGGAACCTGCGGGAAGGTCCGCACGCAGCTGCTGCCTCTGCCGGGCCGGACCTCCCCTCTCCACTGCGGCGCCCTGGCCAGGCCACCGCCGGGCTCTCCATTGTTCCGTCACACTGGAAGGGGCCGGGGGACCCCGAGGCAGGAGCCGGCCTAGCTGAGTACTTTCAAGGTGGCTACCCGCCTCTTAGACCACGGGTACCATGGCGAGTCCCCAAAACGCGCCATCGCGGAGGAAGCGAGCAAGGCGCCTGCGCCCACCCAGAGCCAGGCGTGCGCTCCAGCAGGGGACTACAAGGCCACTTGGTCCTTTGCGCACTTGCCACCCCTGGGCGCCGGCTTCCGGGGGGCGGTGCCTCGGGTCGCAAAAGTAGCTCAAGATCAAAACAACCCTTCCCCCGCCCTTCTCTGAGCCTGGCCAAGGGCGCACCCCACCTTCGCCAAGCCACTCGGCCCCAAGCAGCAGGCGGCCGACACACGAGGGAAGCACGATTGTGGGGACACTGGGAAGGGAGGCCGGAGCGCACAGCAAGAGACAGAAGGGAAGCGGCGGGCAGTGACGGGGATCGCGGGTGGCGCACACCGCCCGGGCATCCCGGGGCCGGCCGCGCGCTTACCTGGGCGGAGAGCAGACGGGCGGCGAGAGCGAGGTGAGGACAGTGGAGACGAGGTCGAGGTGCCGCTCAAACGCTCCCTTCGCCTCTCATTCTCGGCTCTGCGGGGCTGCCCGCTGCTCGGCACTCTTTATCTGCGGCCCCGGGGCCGCCCCCCGGCGCGTTGATTGGCTCTTGGCGGCCGGGAGCCCGAGCCCATCTGCTGATGCGCGCCGGGGCCCCGCGGCCATTGGGCGCAGCGCCTCGCTGGCACCGCCCGCTGTGGCGAGAGAGCCGGCGAGAAAGAAAGAGAAAGGGCCGGGGGAGGGGCGGGGACGAGACGGTGGGCCGCTGGCTGCGCGCGGAGGGACCCGGCCTGGCCTAGGCTGGCCTGGAAGGGGAGCCTCCGCCACCCGCCTGCCGGTGCTGCCTTTACCCCCTAGGGAAACCCAGAACCGCAGAACCCGCTTTTGCCCTTTGTTGTGAGACCCTCGTAGCCCTTCTTTTCCTCCCTCTACCTCTAAGTTTGATAGGGACTGCGGGAAGCAGGAGCCAGGGGAACCCCAGCTGGAAAGGGATCTGGTTCCCAACGCGTGGACGGGCCTACCTCTCTAGCTCCCTTAGCGGGTTTGGAAAAGTGAACAGAATTCCTTGATTTCATATTTTTAACCCAAGTACTGCGTTTGTGTAATTCCCTAGAGAGGACCACCAGGGCAGTAAGAAAGTTAGGAGACCTGTCTGATACTGCCTCAGGTGGACCATCAGACTCTTTGGGCCCAGGTTTCGTTATCTACAAAATAAGGACCATTAGAGCAGGTGAAATTGCTGTGTGCACACTGCCCTAAGGGCAGCTAAAGAAAAACAGGTCTTCCCCAGGACCCCTTTGAAACAGAGCTCATCAAAAATTGTGGATTCCTTAAAGGAATGCTCCCCTGGCTTCGCTTTCTAATTAATTTATTATGGCTTCGTTTTAATCTGGAAAATGAGAATATATTTTGTCCTTCTCTCAGCCTAGCAGTGATGGTTGAGAAAATGTGTATGTAGACAGTGTTTTGAGATGAACCCTTGACATGTACACAATTCATGCATGTGCATGGAGACACAAAAATACATACTTCGATCAGTGTTAATTCTTGAGCATTCTATCTTTAGTGCCTGAAATCCACCTGATGGTGTCTGCCCTTTTTTATATCTTTCAGGAGTGCCAATATTTGAGACTGAGATTTTTCTGTTTAAAGACTAAGCATCCATGCTTCCAGAGCATTTGGAAGAGGAAGGGAAGAAGTTTGTTCTGGTTATGTTTTGTACCTCAAATATGAAAAAGAAATGTTGCCTGTGACCAAATGCACATAACATGGGTTCTTTGGTCAACATTCCTTTAAGTGTGTTTAACACAGTAGTACCTTTTTTGTTTGTTTGGGGTTTTTTTTGGCAGTACTGGGGTTTGAACTCACGGCCTCACTCTTACCACTTGACCAACTCCACCAGCCCCAACAGCAGTACTTTCAAATGACAGATGTTGCTTTTATCTCAAACGGGGCTTTAGTTTGAGATCATTTACTTCCTTATTCGATTTCAGCACAGACCCTGGAGCATTCTCTGGTGGTCAAGGGCAGGACTGCAGATTAGACAAACCTAGGTTCTCATCGGGGCTTTCCTCTTACCATAGCCATGGTGTTTGCCAAGTTGTTATAGCCGCACAAGGCCTCGGTTTCCTTGTCTATAAAATAGGGATAATAATAACTACCTTATATATTATGGGGATTGATTGTGAGCATGTGTGTAGCAGAGATTAAGGCAGGACCAGGAATATAGTAAGTGTTTAGAAACAGTGATTATCACTATGATCAGCCAAAATAATCCGAAGAGATTGGATTACTTCTTTCCCCATGGCCATTCCATAAATACAACTTTTCAACCTCAGTGTGATGCCCCACTGTAATTTTGGTGAAAGTGAGCACAGACCTGGTAAATAGCTGTCCTCATTCTATTTCTTTCTGTAAAATCTTCAGCTTAGGTGGTTGGAGAGAGGAGCAGAAGAGGGGAAAGGTAGTGTTCTTGTTTTAAAAGACATTGATTTCCAGATAGCAAACACCCAAAGCACAAAGCAGAGCTTTCACTTGCATTCAGCCACATCAGCACCTGAGGTAGGGATGGCAAACATCATAGAAGATGCGATAGCAAGAGGCAAATGCAGTGTTTTAAGCTTATGGCATTTCTGCCACATGAATGCCTACTTCCCTTGCCATGTATGTTAAACTCCTTAGCATTATCTCCATATCCCCAGCAATGCCCGGGGAGAACATTTATTGATCAGTGAACATTTATTGACCACACAGAAATGGCAGCGGCACCATCAAGAGAAAACACGCGCTTTGAGCTGCTTTTCCAAGAATGGAAATGGATTTGCTTTGATCCTTTCATGTGACTCGAGGCATGCTTTGTGAGGGTTAGGGACATAAACACGTGACCACTGACTCTTTCAGGAGTGAACAAGAAGCCTTGCCTCCTTGATCAGTTTCATATTTATTTAAATTAGCCAAATTAGGTTCTGGTGAGTTCAAGTATTGACCAGGGAAGCTTAAGAGTATACCATGAAAGAAGAAGCAGAAGAAAGTCTTTTAACCAGTGTGTCCCCACCAAAACCAGACTATACTTTTAGAGAAGTTAAAAAGTAGAACGCCCTGTCTCATCCACTTGGACTTTGCTGTGTCTGCTCCCCTTTGTCTTCCCCCCTCTTCCTAAATTGCCACTCCCCCATTTTCTACCCCCTCCATAAAATTAGCTTGAACCTATGAACTTTTTAGTCTCTGCACACACAGAATCAAAGCCGATGAGGTTCGATGGCCTGTGCTTTGAAGTCATGGTTTTTCTCTTTGTCCCAGGGGTGGGTGGAGTGGGAGAACAATATTAGTTTCTTCCAAATCTGCAATAATAGTCCAGGACAAACCACATCTCTTCAACATACCTGAACTGAAGGCCTGGTCTTGAGTGAGCTTTCTGTGTGAGTTTTCATGTTCTCCTTTACAGGACCCGTTCTTACTCTGCAGGTCTGAAGCCCATCATCTAGCATTCAGACTGCTTTCTCGATGCCTGCGTGATTTCCGTGCACTCAGTACACAAGATTTCAACACACAATCTCATTTAGGGATCAAAGAGACCCAAACGCTCAGCCCCAAAGTGCTGCTTGGGAAATGTACTTCATTTATGTGTGAATGATTTCAAGGGATAATCAGTGAAACTTTAAATCAGGCTAAAGAGAGATAATTGAGACTCAGAGTTGGGGGACATCTGAAAACCCAAGCCAGATTGTATCTTAAAAAAAAACCAAAACAACAGTTCTTTATAATCTTTTTAAAATAATCAGTTCTATCCAAAAGAATAGGCCATAATAGAATATAAACCAAAACCAAATGAAAAAATAAAAAGGAAAGCATTGGAAGTTGATAGCATTGCTCTTAAGCCTTTTAAAGTGTATTTTGGGAAGAAGGTATAGTTGACCAAGCTTTCAAATTTCACTCTAAACAAAGAAGGAAAGAACACATTACCCTTCAGTTTAGCAACGTAACACTGAGCACAGGAGGAATGGTTCTTTATATGCCTTAATTGCTTGATAATTCTTCAGCTCAGGAGAGGAAATTTGAAGTTTGCAACCCAAAGGTCTTTTTTTAGCCCTATTTGAATTTGGTTGAATGTTGATTGAACTCATTCAAATACAGGGAATACCCCATTTCCCAAACTGCACATTGGGGTGGAAGGTTTGGGTCTGTTTGACTTCTACCCCAAATCTTATCTCTGCTAGGAAACTACTGGAAGCATTGGAAAGAACACATTCGTTCTATCTCACAGCATGGGAAAATAAAGTCCTACTGAGAAAATTAAAGGAGTAAAGTCTAGAATTCGATCTTTACATCCTCTTATCTAAGATGAAGTATTGAGACCTACATAACTTGTAACTTGTCAAATGTTAGTATTTCACAGCCTAAGGTGCTTCTACTTCCTCTGAGACACTCCTCTGCATCCTTTCTGCTCCCCTTTCCTTCAGACACCTCAGTGGTGTCCTGGGACACTGCTTTCAACATACTGAAGCTCTTGCCATATTCACCAAGGAAAGTACAGAATGCAGGAACTAATTAACCAGTTCACTCCAGAATCCTACACTATGGTTACCTGGTGACTTCTGTGTAGTGAACAGTTAATGCATATCTTTATATTATTGTTGTACTGGGGTGCACTGTGACATTTACAAAAGTTCTTATAGATCATAGTTGAATTCACACCCATCATTTTCCTTTATCCTCTTCCCCTAATTCCTGGAATATGTACATAAGTACATATTATCTCCACCATATAATATCGTCTTTGTGACTAGCTAAATTACATTCTCTTTGAAAGTATGTTTAGAGGGGCTGGGTTATAGCTCAATGGTATAGCATGCTCCAGCATGCTCAAAGGCCCTGGATTCAATCAGCACCAAAACAACAAAACAAAGCAAAGAAAAACAAAAACCACCCATCAATATGAAGGAATCTTTGGAGTTTATTTTTCATATATAATCTGTAGTTTCATCATTTTAAGAATCTGGGACTTTTCGGTCTTTGTTCCCTAGATTAATAGGAACATTATTGAAGCTTACTTAAAAGTTTAGGAAATTCAGCATTCTGATCAAAAAATTACTTGGCTAAGAGAAATCCTCAACTGGATCCATTTCTTTTCCCTCACCCCAACCCCATTAGTTCATTTGGATCCCTGTTTATTTCGCATTTGTCTGCCAAATTTGAACAGGAAACAAACAGCCCTAGGGTATGTTTTTTGGGCACTTGGGCATTATTGAGCCTGCTTCTGTACTTTTCCCTCCCTCTTCTCCCCCACTTCTTTTAAACTGGTTCTTGGGAGACTTGTTTACCCGGGCTGGGTAGATGCTTGGACAGGGTAATGGGAACATAGTGCCCTCTGCTGGAATTTTGTGAGAATTACAATCCTCCCCCACAGCTTGAGTTCCTGACGGGCCTTCCTGGGGAGAACCTTTCTGTTATGTCTTCCTTATGATAAATTAATAATATGAAAGTGCTTAGTCTGCACTGGCTACTAGAGAGATAGTATGTTGCTTGATTACCAGGGTCTTATCATAAAATGAGGCTTCAAATGTCTGGAAACGGGCAGCTAACTGTATTTGTACATCATCCTCACCAGTGTCAAGATGTAAGAGAAATGGAAAGGTGGACTTCCCAAAAAAGGTCATTGAGAAGAGTCTAGAAACCAAGAGTAAAGGGGAACAAGCTAGGATTAGAAGACTTGATCAAAAACAAATCATCCTCCGCTCTCACTCGGATCTGAGCCCAGAAATTTAAAACTAAGCCAAAAGCTGGGAGTAGGCCATGTTCTAGTTCCCAGAGGAAATGGGGGTTGGGGCCGAAATTGTAACATGAACACATCCTTTAGGAAGGCCTAGGGCATTTGGTTCCTCCATCTAGGCCTCTAGCCTACCTTTCCTTCCTTGCTTATTTAACTTTGAAAATCACTTGCTTCCCTGTTGCCATTAGTGAAGTCACTATGGTCTGAAGGAAACTGTCATAGGCTTGAGTCTGACACATCTGCACTTAAATTTCTATCTTGTCTTAAGCAAGCCAGCCTCTAGAACATCAGTTTTCTGGAGGTTCCTTATAGAAACACTTTTGACTATTAACAAATAACAGAGTAGGGATCAGGAATCAGTGTAAAGATCAGTTAGAGATGAATCAACTTGGGTTGTAACACATTTGTACATGAAAGCAATGCTAAGAATATTTCTGTATAGCTATCCTTAACTCAACTAGCAAAAACGCTTTGTCTTCCTTATTATGCTTATGTCTTCAACAAAATTAGAGATAAGGGCAGAACAGGTTCTGCCTGGAAGTGAGCAGGGGAGTGGGAAAGAAGGTGGGGGAGGGAGGCATGAGGGAGAAATGACCCAAACAATGTACGCACATGTGAATAAATGAATAATAAAAAAATTTTGAAAATAATAACAGAGTAAACAATTTGGAAACAGATTGCTGGGTTTTCTGTCTCCAAGAATGAGGAAGAGGGAAGGCCCATTACTAAGGAGATGACTCACTCTTTAGTTCTGTTGGTGATGCTCAGTGGTTCATAGAACCTCCAACCTGTTCCATGACACATTTGCAAGAAAGAAGGCAGGAGGAAATTCTGGCACCAAATAAGCCTTTAGTAAGCATCATCTATATCACCTGGTCGGAATAGACACGGAATTATGTAACATGAATATGACACACACTACTCTTTAGGAACCTACACATTAGTTGATGAGGGCAAACCATCCCAAACAGAACAAAGAGAATCAGCTGTAAACGAAAGACAGCAGGTGAATTTAATGAAACTGTGCAAAAGCTCTAGAGCAAAAGGGTCAATTAGAGTTCTTGGATAAGACTGCCTTGAAGATGATCAGTGGGCTAGGGAAGGTTATCCTGGGTAATATGAGAAAAGTGCACTTTCTCACTTGGCTTTCTATGAGATGCAAGGGAGAAAATTTGCAATCCCCAAGATTGTGTCTAATAAATTATATGTGCAGTGGTGGTAATGGTGAAATAGATAAGCTTTGGCTAGAGTAGGAGTAATAAGACATGAAGTTGGGAAAGTAATAAACATTTAAACACTATAAAAATTGAACTATAAAAATGTAAGTTATTTTACACTTTATGTGTAAAATTTGAGATGAAGCAAATCCTTAAAAGTTGGGGATGGAGAGGAGGAAGCAAAAAGAGCATTGCTTCGACCTGTGCAAAGTGATTATAAACTGTTACTCTACCTCTACGTGGTGGTACCACTTTGGTGAGCACATGAAAGTACCCAGTGTATCAGGATGAATCTTGAATGACTCCAGTTTTGAATTGTACAAATTTATTCTTTCAGGTAAAGGCAATCTCTGGGAGCCTGGAGAAATAGCTGTGACAGCTAGCTGCTGAACTCTGCCAGACTCGTGGCAGAGACTCTTCTCTGGAAAGCCCTACTATTGCACACTTATCTGTTGCCCTGGTACTTTCTCTTCCCTCTCCCCAAATCTCATCAGCTTCTCTTCTCAGTCCTCATCTCCTCAGCAAGGATGGGAGGCTCAGAGACAGGAAATAGGCCAGCAGATGGGAACCAACTGCTATCTTCCAGGGCCATTACCTTCACTGAGGAACAAGGAGGGTACAACACAAATGGCTAAAGATTTTTACAATCTGAAGAGAAACCAGATTATACAAATGGATGAGAGAACCCATGGGTGGAAGATGGGACAGAGGATGTGCCAGGCATTCTAGGCCCTGTCACAGGGTGAGCTCTTTGGCAGGAGGAGAGCCTGGTCATCTTTCTCTGGCTGCTCCACTTCCTGCAGCAGCCTATAAAGGGGTCCTGGAGTGCTCTTGTGGTAGGGAGCTTCTTTGGACCCCATTGGCTTCAAGGTCGGTCTGTAGCAACGATGCCAAAAGGAAGAGAAGCCATAGATTCCCACCAGGCACAAAGCATTGATTATCACATGCCAGCAGAAGAAAGTAGTGACAAACATGAGGTCACCGATGTCATCATCCTCCCATGGATAGCCAGAGACTGGTCTGTATAGAATAAAGCCAGCCTGCATCAGCCAGGAGCCCATCATCAGAAACAGAAAGGCCTCCATGAGCTGGAGGTGAAACATCCTTGGGGCCCACAGTTGTGCGGTCAACACCAGGGTCAGCAGTGACACCACCAAGATGAGCAGAGAATGAACGTGTAGCTCCACCCCTGATGTGTCCTTAGCATGTGACACCAGCAGCAGCAGGAGCTCGTAAAAGCTCAGAACCATGGCAGCCTTTTCTAATACCACACACCTCTGAGGCAGCACATTCCTGCTCATGACATCTACACAGCCATTGAGGGTAAAGAGACTGAACATGGTAATGTGCTGCCACTCTTTGGGGTACATAAACCTTGGTGGCAGCTCCCTGTTCATCAATTTCAACCCTTCTTTAATGCAGCTGACCTCATAAACTATCAAGAGACATCCAGTCACTATCTTCAACAATCCTCCATAGGACATCTTCCACAGCCTGGCCCATCTTCCCTTGTTCTTGGGAAGGCATGAAGGCGACACGAGAGAGTCGTAGAATATCACAGCTCCAAAGATCACTGTTGCCTGATACAGTCCATATAAGACCAGAAACAGGCCTGGATATATGTGACCAATAAATGTTCCCATTGAGCTAGAGATCTATCAAAGTAGAGAAACGCAAAACTCGGGCACAGCCACACACAGCTGGTGGGACTACCTCAAGTTCTGGGCTTTGAAAAGAATTGCCTTCCACCTAGTTTTATTATCTCACTCCACCTACTTCTCAACAGGAAACATTTCTTGAGACAAGCCTACACATTTGGCAGAAAATGACCAATGTTCATTCTACTCTAGTACAGTGAGAACTAAACAGCCTTCCAAAGACTCCTCTCTATAGCCCTTGAGGAGCTTCTAGTCATTCTTGTCCCTGTCTCCCACAGTTTCCTTCCTCTTGTCCTGCCCAATGCTCAGAGAAGGGGAGAAGGAGATGGAGTGGGGAGGTAGGGTTTGCTATGGTATCCAGAGAAAACCTAAACACTCATAAACTCTTGAGTTTCCTTAGTACTCCTCAGACATAACATTGGTCCAACTGTAAAGTCATATGCCTTCTTTTTCTACATGTATTTATAAACATTTGGATATATGACTATATAATGCATACTTAAAGCCTATCATTCTTATGTTTCTGTGATAAATACATCTTGAAAAGCACCAAGAAAGCGCCGTTTACTTCCTCTCCCTCCAACCACCACCACCATCACTTCATCTTTACTGGCCTATCGCTGAATCTGCAATGTCACCTTTGAAAATGATTTTAGAAGCTATGGTGATTTTGTAGTGTGTCAGCCCTTCTCTATATGGCTCCAAGTTGGCATTGGCTATTACTGAAATTTTCATGAGATTCTGAAGGTGGAAGTGAAGCAGCAACTTAAGTACATTCTGAAGGGTGCTAGGCACCACTGTAGCTCATGCTTTCTATTTCCTATCTAGTTCACGTCCAGATGTGAGCAGCAGCTAGGTCAATAGCTCCCCTAGTTTCTCATAATGTGAAGAGTGCCAGATTCTTCTGTAGTTTGCCTACCATTGAGGTATGAGGTGGTGAGAGGCAGACACTGGCTCCAGTTTGTCTTGATAGATTTCAGTTTGTCCTTGCTCTTCACTACTGTATGTAATATATTCCTCCCTGTTGACCTTCTTTCCTGCTGCCCACCACACAGCAGAGAGGCAACAGCCTTCCATATTCTGTGACCAGCTCAGTAAATGTGAAGCTTTCCTTTTTTATAAGACACCCATATCCCACATCACTTATTACATATTCCTCTGCTTCTATGATCCATCCCTACCTAACACAAAGAAATTATAGTTTTTAAATGTAGAATGTAGCTCTGGTGAGCTGCTTTTAGCCTTTATATTTTAGTATGAAATAGTCCATCAGCCTCATTTTTCTATTTGACCAGTGTCTAATGCATGTAGGAATACAGAGTCCTAGATATTGGGAACAGCCAGTGAGCATAGGCAGAAGGGGATAGTGGAAAAGAAGGTACAGGAAAAGTGAGGCCTGGCCCCACCACACAAGTGATTCTGGGTTTGTTGCAGAGGGTACATTGAATGGGAGTTTTTCTGGGGATTATAGGTGTCCTGAGGGAACAGGAACTTTTATAGATCATGAACCATGCTGACTTCCATCTTCTGCTTAATCATTTCTTCTTATAAAGCCATGCTGTGGGGAAGAGAAGCCGCACCCACCACTGATGGCATCTCAGTGGAGAGGAAAGTTTACATCTGGGTCACAGCACTGATTTTGAGCCTTCGCTCCTATTCAAATGGGATGTTCCTTACTTATTATGGGGTTATGTCCTGATAAACTCATTGCAATATGAAAATATTGCAAGTTGAAAATGTATTTAATATACCTAACCCACAGAACACCGAGGCAGCAAAGTACATTGTTCATGGGAACTCATGGCTTCCTGGGAGCGTAACACCACCCAGTATCTGTGAGGGAATTGTCCAGCATGCACTAGCCCAGTGGAAGCTCAAAACTCAAAATCTGAAATAGAGTTTCCACTGAATGAATGTGTTGCATTTGCACCATTGTAAAGTTGAAAGATCGTAGGTGAACCCATCTTAAATCAGGGACTCTCTGGACCTACTTTTTCTCAACTCAGCTTAATGCCAGAAAACTACTCTGCCCTAAGCATGGCAATAATTAAGATTGCTCTGGCTACTGAGAAATTTGGTGAGGAATTGAGTATGAAGACAAGTTGGAAAAACAAAGCTTTATTCTGCCTTCTAATGGAATCTATATTGCTTATTGAAATTTAAGCTTTAGGTTTTTATTTAGTCTATAGATATTATAGAAAAATCAGGTAAATGATATAAGCCAAAAGAACATTAAAATCATCTGTAATCCCACAACCTGGCAGTGGCCATTGTCACCAGTGAAGTGGAGACACAATTTTAAGAAGAGCATGAAGGGAAAAAAGGACATGAGGAAGTGGAAAATACATTGATTTGAAGCCAATCAAGTTCTCTCTTGATTTGCTGAATGTCATATCCTTGTATAAAAAAAAAAAGAAAAATGTACTGGACTAATTTTTCCTAAAGTAAAAATAATAAGGCATGGATGTTTTTATACAGAGATAAACTTATTTATCTTCCTGCCTCTTTCTCCCTTTTTGTAAATTATCAGAATACTTGGAAAGTACTAGTACTGAATGCTCAGGAGGCAATTCACAGGGAAAACCTGATAGTGACTTTTCTGAAGTAAATTAGAGAGGAGAGACTCTTAGGTTCTCTTAGTTCTTGGATTTATTCTGGGAGGAACACAGGATTCATCACTGTTAAGTATCAGCAAGGTTAGCCCAGGGAGCCCATGGCCTGCAAGCCTTAAGAAGAGCTGTGTTCGCCCACTCTTGTGTTGCTTCTTATTGTCCACATGAGGTGAGAGCGTCTGAGCTTACTCTTGTCCCACACTCATTTCCTCAGCTGTACCTGGCAGCTGTGAGCTGAGGATCAGCAATGAGAGGAGGAAGAACAGCAGCTCTGATCCAACAGCAGTGGGAGGTTGAAAGTGGCATATATACGGAGGAAGGAGCCCCACTGAAGCATTTAGCTGGGATGACCAGGCCCCCACTTTGGCCAGGCATCAAGAATACATGTTGTTCATTAACACATGAGCTTCCTGATCCCGGGACTTTGAAGATAGGAATCACCATCATAAACCAGACTCTGCCCACAGTAGCCAGAAGGAAGCCAAGGATGGTGAATGATTAGCAAAATGGTCAGATAGCTCCAGAGTCTGGGGACATAGGGTACCTGGGAATCTGATTCAAGGGGGAAAACTCAGTTTGACCATGAGAGCCGTTGGGGGTCTGCACTTGATGGTCTGTCTGCTCCACATTGAGACTTTCTCCAGACTTGACAGATCCTACTCCCCACATTTTTGAGGGTCCCTGAAATGGCCAGTGCCATTTGTCCTGTATTATGAAATGCCAGAATAAGAAGGTCCTCAGAAATTCAGTAAACATAAATTTACTAACTGCTTGGATCTTGCTCTGTACTTGGGGGCATGGAAAGAATTACATGACATGGTTCTTACCCTTGAAGAACTTACAGTTTAGTTGAAGCACAACTCTGTACACACACACACACACACAAAGAACTATTTAGATTACCTCTTCCATAGTAATCAAATGTTACATAGGTAATTTGAAATTTTCTAACAGCCATATTAAATAAGTATAAAAAGATGAAATTAATGAGACATTTGACCCAGTATAGCCAAAATATTATTTCAACAAGTAATTCATGTAAAAATTATAAACTTCCGAATTTCATCCCAAGCTTTCAAACTCCAGCAATGTATTTTACTTTCACAGCATATCTCAGTTAAGGCAAACCAGATTACAAGCGCTCCATAACCATGCATGACTAGTGGGTGCCATGTTGGATTGTACAGATTTAGACAGTATAGAATGACATGTTGAATAAAAAGTGTGTTTTAAAGTTTTAGTGAAGGCTGGGGATGTGGCTCGATTGCAGAGAGCTTGCCTAGCATTTGTAAGATGCTGGGTTTGATCCCTAGCACTGCAAATCAGTCAAATAAGGTTTTAATGAAAGGAACAGTTCATTGGAGAGTAGAAGTTTGGTCAGAAATGGCATCTCAAGAGCTATACATAAACTTCTTAACATCTCTCGCATTTTAGTATGGTACTTTCCAAACGTATATTTCAATGAAACCTCTTTCTGTTTAAGAGGAACATCATCAAAGAGTGATTGCAACTTTCCATGCTGCAAGGCAAAAATACACCAAGGAGAGAGAAGGTCAGAAGCTGGAGGCTTGAGAGAGTCACACAAGAAGCGAGTCTATGGAAATCAGCGTAAGGTCAGAGTCAGAAAGCCCTCTGATCATGTTACACACTGTTATTTCCAGGAAGAGTTACTAAGTCTTGGGGTTTGTTATAGACTTACCAAAACAAGGCTCACAAGATGTGGGAAATGACATTCTAATTTCTAATTTCAAAAGGCTTATATACTTGATTTTTCCTGGCACATCCAGTTCAGAATTTTCCTTTTCAATATTTTCTATAATGTGAACTTTGTACCTTATTGCATAAGTATGACTTAGGTCTCACCACTTACATCATTGATCTCAAATACTTTTCTTTTCTTTTTTTTTTTTTTCCCCTACAAATGTGTGAGGGAGGAAAACAGGGCTGCCTGGCTAGAAGCAGTCCTGACGATGGTCCTCAAGGCTGATCTTGGCCTCCTGCCCTGGCTGAGGAGAAAAATAACCTAACAGCCTAATGGGTCAAATACTTTTCAACTATTACATTTCAACAGCTGCAAGTTTCTTTTATGTTTGGAAACTTTCGGCAAGGTAGAAGGTTGTATGTACCTTACCGTGTTTTCCCTGTATCTCTTCTACGATTATGCTATTAGCTTATACCCATGAATGAAGGCAGAACTCAAGCTCCCTGAGTCTCTTTTTCCAGAGATTATTCCTCTTCTAAACTAGCACATTCATATCCACATTAGGAATTAACATTTGTTTCCTTTTGTTCAGGATTCTTTTTCGTTATTATTGTTTTATTTTGTTGAGTGAGGTTCTCATTAGAGTGCCTTCACACTTGCTATGTAGCCAGGCTGGCCTTGAACTCATGATCCTTCTGCCTTGGGCTCTGAAATGCTGGGATTAGAGACTTGACCTTCTTATTTTTTAATTTTGAGATTCTTTTAGTTTAGAAACAAAAACCATCTTAGAAGAAAAAAAAAGAATAAGCACTTTTTTTCCCATGGGATTGTCAAACCATTCCTTGCTCAGAACTACCCCAAATGAAACACATATGATGATTCAACAACTACAATGATGTTATTAATAGGAATATGGATCAATTGCACAAAGAAGTCATTGAATCCTGTGATAGCAAATCCGACTGCTGTTGCCATGACAATTTTCTGGAACACTTTTTCTATCGGGTTTGGTGCATCTTTAAATGGACTGAGTCAAGTCCTTTACAAACTGCTAACAAGGAGTTTGTTATTGACTTACCAAGCTACCACAGACCTGATCCATGATTGTCTGCCTCACCACCACTTACCAGGCCAGGGACCTCATTTAGAATTCTTAATTCTATCATTTGAGAATCCTCCTCTAAATTTCAAATCCAGCGGTCTGACAACCAAAGGTTCTCAGCCCCTTCCATACTGTAGCCTTGTTGTGAGGAGGAGGTGCCCAGGCAGGCACTATGTCTTCCAACCTCCCAGGACGGAGTCTAGATGATAGAATGTGAATGCAAATGACAAACAACACTACAAGGCATGGCCACAAAAACCTATTCCTCACCCTTTCATTTTCATATCTCCTGACTAAATATAGAGAACTGGGAGGCCCTACAAAAGGGAACGCCACAGATGGAAGGAGTCTGACTTCTGGAAGATTCTGTGGAACGCTGCCTACCAACCAGAAATTCTGTCATTCAATTTTATGTGGGAGGAATAACCCATTGTGTTAAGTCAATAAGATTTAAGGGTTTAAGTGGGAAGGGGGGTGGGCATAAGGGAAGGATGAATGAGGGTGAATATGTGTTTTGTATTCAAGTATGAAAATAGAAGAATGAAACATGTTGAAATTGTTCTAAGAAGCAGGGAGAGAGGCTGGTGGAGTAACTCAAGTAGTAGAGTGCCTGCCTAGCAAGCACAAGGCCTTGAGTTCAAACCCAAGTACCACCAGAAAGAAAAAGAAGTGGGGAGGAGAGAAGAGGGAGAACAATGGAGGGGGTTAATCTAACTAAGATATGCTGTAAGCACATGTGTAAACATCACAATGTATTCCCTTTATGACTGTTACATGCTAATAAATCCAACCCATGAACATCAGCTTTGTTATGACAAATTGTCACCAACTAGCTGAGGGTTCTTTTGCCATATTTGGATGGAAATCACGAATAGGCAAACTGTGCCTCTTTTTGTTGTCAGCAGCTCTGAACTTGTGGTGTCAGGAACCTTTCATAGTACTATAGCTATGGGCTTTAGGTGCCTGTGTCTCAGCACCCAGCAGCTAGTGTTGAAGTGCCACATTTAGGCATCCTCAGCTCTGACAGTTCAGCTCTGGTCCACTCCTCAGCAACCAGTGCTAGAAACTCTTTGTGACTTTCTGGAACTTTATCAGCAGCGGAGGCTTACAACCCTTCCACAGTCTCAGCTCTCTGAAACCTCTGCTTCCAGCTATTCTCTGGAATTCTTCTGCCACTTTCTAACTGCTTCTGACTATGCCTGGAACTGGAAGCCCCAGGAGTCACCTGCTCTTCATGCAACCAGCTCAGCCTACTCTACCCATGATAAAAGAACCCAAATAGACAACCAAAGCACTGAGCTGAGGCTTTATTGGCCCTGTGCTGCAGCACAGGGCCATACACTGGAAGGAGGTCTGTTGGATGGCTAGTCCAAGGGTTAGAGCAACACTGTTATATAGCCAGTCACACATGTGTACTACCTGTCATAGATGGAGGAGAGACTCCTCCCCCATCAAGATAGGACATCTGTGATGAGATCCCAAGGGGCTGTGGGCAGGGTTATCCAGAATGACTGGAGACGAGGTTATCTAAGTGTCATCTGAAGCTGTTATGGCCAAGGCAGAGCCTCCCAAGGCAAAACTGCAGTTGAGGCAGTAGCCATGACAGTTGACATTGTTCCCCTACCACCACTGGACTGAAGTTTCCTGGGATATCCCTGGCTGGTCTGATGTCTCCTTTGGACAGCCTTGAGGGTTTTTAAATAGCCCCAATTGTCCTGATAACAACTTGAAGAACTGCCAAAGAAACAAGTATGTGATTGGCGGCTCCAAAACCTTCCCCCTAAATAGTAGGAGCTGAAGTCACCCCTGATGAAACTTTAGGGGCAGAACCAATGTTCCTCACAGCCCTGTTGGGCTATAGGACTGTAGAGACAACTGTAGTGGCTTCTGTCTCTGCAGGCCCCTGAGGCAATGTCAGGTTCTGCATCCAGGCAGCTGCCACTGCTGAGCAAGGGATTTAATAACTGTCAATCAAGCAGGCAAATGGCTCATTCTGGACATCTTTGTCCATTCAAAGAGAAAAAGAAAACACTAAAGCATGCTTATAACAAAGCTCTATCATGAAATCAAAAGTCCTAACTGTACTGAATTCCCAGTCAAATAACTTTAGGGAGAGTTGGATCCTTCTGATATGTCTCAAAACTGCCTGATTAATCCCACCCATTCCTCTCCTCTGTCTTTATTATGAGGTCTGGAATATTTATGTACACTGTCTAATCCACAGGCTTTCTGGGGCCCAGGAAACTGGCCCATAAAAGTTATGAATAATAGGGATGTAGATCCAGGGATATGGTTATGTCAGTTCCTTCCCAGAGAACAAGAACTCAACAGTACTGAAGCTTCTGATTCCCATCAGTACCCCAGCTCTGTTTTGGATAGACTCCAGGTAATAGGGCCAAAAGTCTGGTCCTGTGATAAAGTGTTTCCTATCACCGATCAGTATTGGATAAACCTTCACTAAAATTTATACTGCCTATATTCATATTCTATTGCTATATAACAAATTTAGGAACTTAAGCTACATTAAGTTCATTATCCCACAGTTTCCATGGATTGAAATTCTAATGTAGTTAGCTGAGCTTTCCTGGAGTCTCACCAAACTGGAATCAGTATGTTGGCCAGGACTGTGATTCTTATCTTATCTCAGGGTTCTCTCCCAAGTTCACTGGCTGTTAGAAAGATTATTTCCTTGCAGTTCTAGGATAAGGCTCCTGTTTTCTTGCTCTCTATTAGCCAGGGACTACTCTCAGTAACTAGAGATTGCTCTCAGTTCCTTGCCACATGGCATCTTACTGCGCAGCTATTTGCTTTGCTCCAGGCCAGCAGCAGTGAATCCTTGACAATTCACTTCTTTTAAAGAGCTCACCTGAGCCAGGAATGGTGGTACATGCCTGTAATCCCAATACTTACAAAACTGAGGTGGGAGGATCTTGAGTTCATGGTCAGTCTGGGCCACATAGCAAGACCCTATCTCAAAACAACAACAAAATAGTGGTAAAGGGATCATCTGACTAGGTCATACCCTTCCTCAAAGTCCCCCTATTGATTAATTCAAAGTCAATTGATTAGTAATTACTCATAGGAGTGATATTTCACTACATTCACTGGTCTCACTCAGGCTCAAGAGGAGAGGATTATATGGGGTATCTATGCTGGGACAAAAATTTTGCAGACCTTCTTGGAACTCTGCTTACCTCATCATCAATTTTCCTTTTCAGTCATGTCTATAAATTGAAATATAATCGTAGATCTTTGTATCTTTCTCATTATTATGTTGCCAATTCTTGCACAGTACCTGGAAAATCGTTCTTTAGGAGTTTTTAGATGGATTAATAAATCCCTTGGTCATCGTTATTGAACGTCAAAGACTTCCTTAATTATCAGCTATGTTTACAAGTTAGTCTCCATTGCATGTTCACTTTTGTGAAATTCTATGGTAAACGGCATTTTTTTTTTCTTGTTGTTGATCCTGATACATGGTGGTGAATCCTGTTTTAAGGCTGTGGCCTGCTGTGCAATTTCACCACTTCTGTTTCAGTTAGGGGCCCAGTGGAAAATATATGGAAACCTACTTGGGTAGCTTAAAAAGGTTTAGTAAAAGTACTTCTTACACAGATGTGGGAGGGTATAAGGAGGACACAAAGGATAGTTTAGTAACAATTGGAGTTGTTACTGCCTCTGAGTCTCAAAGGATGTGGGATGGGAGAAGTTCCTGGTATGTGCAAGAATGGTGTAGTGGATTGAATAGTGGCTGCTCCAAAAAATAGGGCTAAGTCTTAACCCCCAGAACCTGTTATGAAACTTACTGTTTTTTCTAAAGGGACTTTTCAGGTATAATTAATGATTTGAAAATGATATCATCCTGAATTTCAGGTGGGCCCTAAATCCACTGGCAAGTATCCTGAATAAGAGAAAGACAGAGGAGATTTAAGACACAGATACACAAAGGAGGAAAAAAATGTGAAGATGGAGCCAGAGATTTTCAGCAGCCCCCAGATGTTAGGAGAGACATGGTACAGATTCTACCCTGGAGCTTCCAGGAAGAACCAACCTTGCCTACACCTCTGGCATCCAGAGCTGTGAGAGGTCTGTCTAGATTTCTGTTATTTTGGGTACCAGGTTTGTGACCATTTGTTATGGTATGCTGGTACCAATACAGATAGTATCATGGAGCAGGATTGGGTATTGACTGCTTGTGGTGACTCCAGAACCATGAGCTAAGAGTAAAAACCTGGATCTCACCCTCTTCCCTATCTTTTGATGGAGCTCATCACTGACCAAGCCCTGCCAAAAGTCAAAGGATTAGATAGCTTAACAATGTACTAGGGACCAGGTCAGCCTCCTGGGAGAGAACAGGGTAGAGAATAGTGGAAGACGGTTTTGGAGAGGCAAACAAGATATGCGGCACACCTCTTTTCAGTTTTCAGGTAGAGTAACCATAAACCCTCATTTGTCTAGAGGTTTGGCCTTTTAATTTTTTTTTAATTTGGTTCCCAAATTAAAGAGTTAATTTTGACCCTTTTTATTCTCAAGAGTTTAGGCTTAAATGATAAATTAGATGACCACTTTTATAGGTTAAGATCCAGTTAGATCATTATTTAAATGGAGTTAGAGTTTGCTGTAGGATATGGTGAGAAGAGTCGATACAATCTTCAAAAAGCCCTCTCTCCTGATTGCCCTATGGTCCTCATCATTTTTTTTTTTTTCTTAGTGGTACTGGGGCTTGAACTCAGGGCTTCATGCTCGCTAGGCTTTGCTAGGCAGGCGTTCTATCACTTGAGCCACTCCACCAGCCCGGTCCTCATCATTTTTGACAGGTGTTATGGTTTAACTATGGTATGTCCCACACAAGCTCATGTGTTGAAGTCTTGCTCCCAAACTAGCAGAGCTATTTTGGTGGCTGGTGGAAACTTTAGGAGGTGGGGCCTCCCTGGAAGAAGTAGGTCATTGAGGGAATGCTCTTTGTCCTTTGGAGAGCATCTTGTCTTTGGCGCCTTCCCACTGCTTTCTGCTTCTGGGCCACCATGAGGTAAGGAGCTGTGTTCCACTATGCTCTCTCTATCATCAATATGACAATATGGAACTGACCCAAATTTGAAAGGGTGGTGTTAGGCTCACATGAAAGATGTCTGCCCCAGGTATCAAGAAGTAGAATTGTTTGCCTAAAGGATAATTTGCTTTGAAAATTTTGACAAATTGACTTCAAGAAAGTGTAGATCAATTTACATTGCTGTATATAGTGTATGATTCCCTCTTTCCTACATCTTATCCCATAATTGATTCATTTCTTTAGTACTTTTGACAATTTTTGACCACCAGATTGGGAAAAAAAAAGATTTCACTTTATTGAAACTGCCTTTCCTCAAAATCGGTTAGGACAATATTACGGTTCTTAAGCCCTGTCTATTCTAAAACCTATTTATATCTTTTTCCCTTCTTATATTAGGTTGTTTTTCTGTTTGTTAATGTTTGAGCATCTCTGTATATTTTGGGTATCAACTTTTTATTTTCCCTATTACAAATGGTGAATATGTTTCTTCATAGTGCCCCTTTTTTCTTTTTAATAATGACTTTCAGTCATAAACAATCCAAACAAAATGTATAATCTTTTTAGTACTTTTGTTCTGCTCAAGAAAGCTTTTTATGTCTTTTATTTGAGATATCTTTTTTTGTGTGTGGTGTTGGGGTTTGAACTCAGGGCCCACAACTGAGTCACTCCACCAGTCCTTGTTTGTGATGGGTTTTTTCAAGATAGGATCTCATGAACTACTTTTTCAGGCTGGCTTTGGACCTTTATCTTCCTGATCTCTGCCTCCTGAATAGATAGGATTATAGGCATGAGCCACCAACACCCAACTTCCATTATTTTCTCATAAAAAATTTTTAGTCTTGTTCTCATTCTTAATTTTTCTTTTTTTTTTTTTTGAGCTAGAATCTCAATTCTAGGCCCTGGCTGGTCTGGAACTCTCAATCCTCTTACCTTAGCCTTCTGAGTGCTGGGATTATAGCCATGAGCCACCATACCCAGCTTCACTTTTAACTTTTTAACCCATCTATAAGAACAACTTTTTTTTCTCTTTCCAAGTGGAGAACAAGCTAGTCCATGTATTAATTGAAGAGCCCATCTTATTTATTGTTTGTTTGTTTGTTTGTTTGTGGGACTGGGGTTTGAACTCAGGTCTTCAAGAGCCCATCTTTAACATGGCTTAAATCTCATGTGCCATATCTCTCTTTCTGGAATTGTCATGCCACACTATGTTGGTTTGCGTGCCTGTGGTACTTGCATGTCCCTACCTCACACCATTTTAATTCTTGGATTAATTTCATAATGCATTGCAAAAGCTGGAAATACAACTTCTTTCTTCTTTTTTATTCCTCTTTGGGGGTAAAAAAAAACCTAGCTATATTTCCTTCACAGATATACTTTAGAATAGGTTTGCTGAATTGTGTTAAAGTTATATTGGAAATTCTTATTGGAAGTGGATTTAAGTATAATTCTGCAAATGCAAGTATGTTACCTGAAAGAATTAGTTTATGAAATACAATGTTAGGATAATTTTATTAATTATCAGAGATTTCTTTTTGGTGGTACTGGGACTTGAACTCAGGGCCTTACACTTGCTAGGTAGGTGTTCTACAACACGAGCCACTCCACCAGCCCTAATTATCAGAGATTTACTTAGTACCTTAGAGATAGAGTACAGATGACTTAAGAGCAATAAGAAAGTGTGTTCTGAATTTATTTCATTTTCATGACTATATCCATCAAGAATGGCAACAAAATAATGGGAGCCTTAAAGAAAAATAATGGGAAGAACATAGGAACTGGGATAGTGGGAGAAACAAGGAGGATAAGAAGTGTTTTGTCCTTGGCTCCCCTCTGACCTGTGCCTACAAAGTAACTCTGTTCCAAGACTGTGGAGACCCATCAGCCCCTCCAAGCGATACTGGGGGTTCAGACAGTATGAGGTACATGCACTCTTTAGGAGGCCAAGAAAGAATTGCACCACTCTGCTCCTGCACACCAAGTCTCCTTGCTGCCCACTTTCTACCAGTTTTGTTTTCTGAATCAGTCACATCCTTTTTTCTGCAGAGAATTCAGTGGAGTCAGTGAACAGAAGCAAGGTTTAACTTTCAGACCTACAAACTTAGCTGCCCTGTCTCTGACCAGTCCTAGGTCTTTGGGCAGATGTACCTATTGAGGTCTTTGGTTTTTATGCAAAATGGAGACTTATGGAATGTTAATGACATGGCATTCCTTGTAGAGGAATGGTAAATGATGATGTATAGAGTAAACCATTTTAAACAGATTGGTAAAATTAATTTTACACAAGGACTATGATTCATGCTTTATACGGTTAATATCTCCTTAGAATTTACAGAGCAGTCAGACACTGTGTTTAGGAGGGGCAGGAACAGAGTCTCTGGAAGCAAATAAGACTTTATGAAGCATTGTCTATGTAAAAAGCAATGCTATATTATTCTGGAAAACACAGAGAGTAAATCGGTCACTGGGATATGATAAATTCCTTGCTTTTGAGAAGTTCATCTTTTAGTTGGTCAGGCAGGACCTCTCCAAGAGCAACAATATGAGAAACAGGACAAAGACGGTATCTGTATCTTCAGTAATATGACAAAGCTGTTTTGGAAGAGTTCCTGAACAGGTGCAGATCCAAGGAATATGAGAGTCTTCTGGAAGAGAACCTTTTGGAGGTAGCCACATAAGGGGACTTATGACTGGGGTAGAGAAAAACGCTTGAAGAAAAATCATAACTAGCAATGGGTTGGGTAGAGAGGGTTATTTGGCAATGACTTAAGTGTAGGATTAAATTAGGATCTAATTCTGGTGGAGTGGTAGTAGACAAGTGCTAAACATTTTGCGTTGGCTCAATTAAGATCAGGAATTTAGTGAAAATTTGGCTTGTGGAGGCTTGAAAAACTGAGATATGAAAGGATTAATTCTTACTTTGTGTGTAAATTTTGAAACTATGCTAATCCACCCAAATTATGTACATATATACATAGACACACACACACATCATATAATTTCATCCTAGTGGAGTAAGTGAATTGTACTTTATCTGTCTATGCTATTTTCACATGGTAGTGTGACTTTAGTTGGCCAAGGAATACCCACCATTGTAGTTTTGACTTGTAAGAAGGCTTTATTTCTCACTTAAAAGCCTGGAGAAGCCACTAGTGATGGCATTCCTGCTGGAGTGTCTTCTTTGCTTTTCAAAGGCATACTATTGTTCTCTTTCTATCATGGCCATATTTTACACACTTTCTTGCTCTCTTGACCTCTTTTTCCTCTCTTACTTCCCCTCATCTGCATAAGCCCATCTATGTTAGCTCTTATCTCCTTAGCAACTAGCAACAAGGACAAAAGTTGGAACTAACTGGTGTCCTCCAGGGTTATTAACTTCCCTGGGGGCTAAAGAGCATGCCATACATGTAGCTGAGAGAACCCATGGGCAGAAGATGGGACAGAGGATGTGCCAGGCGTTCTAGGCCCTGTCACAGGGTGAGCTCTTTGGGAGGAGGAGAGCCTGGTCATCTTTCTTTAGCTGCTCCCCTTCCTGCAGCAGCCTATAAAGGGGTCCTGGAGTGCTCTTGTGGTAGGGAGCTTCTTTGGACCCCATTGGCTTCAAGGTCGGTCTGTAGCAACGATGCCAAAAGGAAGAGAAGCCATAGATTCCCATTAGGCACAAGGCATTGATTATCAAATGCCAGCAGAAAAAAGTGGTGACAAACTTGAGGTCACCGATGTCATCATCCTCCCATGGATAGCCAGAGACTGGTCTATAAAATAAAACCCGTCTGCATCAGCCAGGAGCCCATCATCAGAAACAGAAAGGCCTCCATGAGCTGGAGGTGAAACATCCTTGAAGCCCACAGTTGTGCGGTCAACACCAGGGTCAGCAGTGACACCACCAAGATGAGCAGAGAATGAACGTGTAGCTCCACCCCTGATGTGTCCTTAGCATGTGACACCAGCAGCAGCAGGAGCTCATAGACACTCAAGACCATGGCAGCTTTTTCTAGGACCACACACCTCTGAGGCAGCACATTCCTGCTCATGACATCTACACAGCCACTGAGGTTGAAGAGGTTGAACATGGTGATGTGTTGCCACTCTTTGGGGTAGACAAACCTTGGTGGTACCTGTGTACTCATCAGCACCATCCCATCATCAAGACAGAAAACCACATAAACTGCTAACATGGAGCCAGTCGCTATCTTCAACAAGCTTCCATAGGATATTTTCCACAGCTTGGCCCATCTCCCTTTATTTTTGGGAAGGCATGAAAAATACTGGAGTGAGTCATTGAATACCATGGCCTTGGAGACCACTATTGCTTGATACAGTCCATAAGAGAAAATATATAACCCTGGGTAAAAATGGCCATTAAACTTTCCCATAAAGTTGCAAGTCTATCTGACCAAACAGTGAAGAGCAAAATTCAGGACTTCTCTGTCCTCCTCTCCCTCATGGATTCATCAACTTTTTGGCTATATATACAGAGCTTACTACTACCTACTTTTATTATCCTCTTCTGCCCACTGCGCTCTCCCACAGAATGGAAAGTTCTGGGCAAGAGCCTACGCTTTGGGTGAGGGGAGTCTCATTGTCTCATTCCAGTCTAGTACACTGACTTCTGCCAAAGGTGGAGGATGAATGTGTCTGAGTATGCATCTGTGGGAATGTGTACTCTCAGGGGTTTTGCTTGGGGCCCTGAAGGAGCTTCTGGTAATACTTGTCTTCTTTCACATTGCTTGCTTTCATCTCCTCCTGTCCAGTTCTCAGAAAAGGAGAGAGATGCCTGAGCATGGAGATTACCCAGAAGACTGGGTAACTCACAAGTCTTCATGCATCTTCTAAGATTCCTTACTCATTTCTTGAGCCACAAACAGAGAGCAAATATTTTCTATCTGAACATAGAAGTTTATAAACACCTGAGAGTTTTGTTTTATTTATTTATATTTATTATTTATTTGTTTGTTTATTTTGTGGTACTGGGCCTACACCTTGAGCCACTCCTCCAGCCCTTTTTTGTGATGGGTTTTTTTGAGATAGGATCTCACAAACTATTTGCCCAGGATGGCTTCAAACTGTTATCCTCCTAATCTCTGCCTCCTGAGTAGGTATGATTACAGGCTTGAGCCACCAGTGGCTGGCTGTTTTTTGTTTGTTTATTTTTTTTTTTTTGAGACAGGGTTTTCCAAGTCCAGGCTGACCTTGAACTCATGAACCTCCCACCTCAGTTTCATGAGTGGTAGAATTACAGCTAGATCCACCACAACCAACAACATTTGGGTTTCAGTTCTTACTGAGTTCCTACTTGGCCTCTTCATCCTTTTTGTAATAGATTAAGGACCACCAAGAAAACTCACCTGTTCCTAAGTCTCTCCACTGGAGAGCAGATAAACCTGGAAAGCCCATTTTCAGAGATCAATTTTGGAGCATTAAGGTGTAATTTCTTATTAAAATGCAGATATGTGTATGTTGAGATAAGTAAATCCAGTGAGATGCTTCTGTTTTAATGTGAATTAACACTTCAACTTTAGTCTCTCTTTAATTACCATTTGCTGTGTGTCTAATATGTATAGGCACAAAGGGTCCTAGGCACCAGGTAACAGCCAGCTGCATAGGAGCAATTTCATCCAAGGCAAGAGTATTAATTTTCTTAATAAAAATTGTATATAATTAAGGTATACACTGTATTGTTTTGATATATGTATACATTGTGAAGTTATTAACATATCCAAGCTAATTAGCATATACTGCCTCACATTTTTTGTGGTGAGAACACAAGATGTATTCTCTCAGCAAATTTTGAATATTCAGCACAGTATTATAAACTATAATCATTAATACACTATACATTAGATTGCTAGGACTTATCCTACTTTTTTTAGATTCCACATATAAGTAAGATAATGCAGTATTTGTCTTTCTTTATCTGGCTTACTTGACTTAACATAGTATCCCAAGGTTCATCCACATTGTCACAAATAACAGAAGCTCTTTTTTCCAGGCTGAATAGGGTAGCATTGTAGATATTACATCTATGGATATTATATTATACATATCAAATATATTATAGGCATTGCACAGACAGATGCACAGATGTTACATATCTGTAATGTTACACGTACTGTATGCTTATTACACTTGTATATTGCATATATAGTGTATATTTATATATAAGAATAATAACTACTATACTTACATGTTATATATAATGTTCTATTATATATGTAAATTAAAATTTATCATGGATATGTATGTTAGGAAAAATCATAGTATATACAAGGTTTGATATTATCCACAACTTCAGACATTCACTGGGAACCTTAGAATGTATTCTCCACAGATAGGGTGAAACTGTTGTAGCAAGAAAATCCAATCTGTCCACATCTTGATGATGGAGGCTATTTTTTACCAGTGGAAGCTTGGAGATTTGAATGTAAAAATGCTGTAGGAGGGTTTAAGTTTGCCCTACAGAGGGACTTGCCTACCTTATTCCATTTTAACCTTGGTTTTGTTTTTTTTTTCTTTTTTAACATGTGTGGTATAGACTGAATAGCAATTCACAGAATTCATTCCCTTTTCTTTTTTGGATACCGACAGACTGCATTTCCCATCGTGCCTTGCATTTAGATGTAACCTCACAACTGAGTTCTAGCCAATGGAATGTTAATGGAAGTGATACATACTACTTTCTGGTCTCGCCCATAAAATCTTCCCTCACCTACTATTCCATGTTACTTTCCTTTCTTTTGCCTTGATACAGAATGTCACAGCTTACTTAAAAGTCATATGTTGTTAATCATGGAGGAGCACCAAAATGTAAAGAACAGGTTTATGAGTTACTCCATGTAAGAGTCCTATATGTCAGGAATACTCATTTTGTATTATATATGATGTAATGACTAATCTTGTAAATGTGATTGGATTGAGGATGACTAGAAGATTATTAAAACATACATGTGTCAGGGGGGTTGGGGAGGGCATTTCTGGAGATGATTAGATCATGGGGGCTTCTACCTAATCAATGGTTTAATCCAGTAATGGATACAAAATTTATTTAGATCATTGGGAGGTGGTGCAACTGTGGAAGCTGGGGCCCAAGTTTGAAGAAGTAGGTCACTGGGGGCATGCCTTTCAAAGGCATATCTTTGCCCTGGCCCCTTCTTGTTACTCCTTCCTCTTTGCTTCCTGGCCACTATGAGGTAAGCAACTTTGCCATAAACTCCCACTGCTATTTTGTCTTGCCTCAGGCCCAAAGCAATGAATCCAGCTGATCTTGTACTGAAACTCATGAAACTGTGGGCCAAAATAAATCTTTCCTGTTTAAATCATTTCTCTCAGATATTTGTCACAGTGATAAAAAGTCTAACACATGAATAAGGCATACATTTTGTTGTTGCTGCTAAGGAATGGGAATTATCACTTTGTTAGAACAGCTAGCTCATCCTAACAAATGCAAAACTAATATATAGACTTATAAAAAATTTGGGCAAATACACAAAGAATGAGAGAGTTCAAATCCCAGTACCACAAAAAAAAAATTAAAAAGAAAAAGGAACAATGAGAGAGAAGTGAGCACCTGAATATATTAAGTTGATGATAACCACTGTTAGCATTTTGTTGCAGGAATCTAGCTACAGAAAGGCAGCGATCTGAAAGCCTGGAAATTGAGAGATCAGGATTCCATTCTCAACTCTTCTAATTAGCAGAGCATCAGATTATTTTCCTTATTGTTGTGCTGGGTTGGGGGAGAATGAGGGTACATTGTGGCATTTACAAAGGTTCTTACAATGTATCAAATATATCATACTTGAATTCACCCCCTCCATTATTCTCCTTTTCACCCCACCCCCAGCATCAGTTTCTTTATTAGAGAAAGTTTTGAAATCTCTCTTTCTCTCTTTCTCTCTCTCTGTATGTGTGTGTGAGAGAGAAAGAGAGAGATACAGAGAGACAGAAAGAGAGAGAGAGAGAGGAAGGGAGTTGATGCACTGACTAGAACAGAGTGGCTTATTATCTTACAAGTTTTCATTTTTTAAGCTAGTGGTGAAAACACTGAGAAAACTCTACAGTCAAAAGACGAACCATGAAGGACCGGAATGTAAAACAGGTCATGTTAAGGGAAGGGTACTAGCAGGTGGGGAGGGTAAATGAAGAGTATAAAGGAGGGTAGATATGACTGATCTATTTTCTACACATGTATGAATATGGAACATTGAAACCTATTGAAGTCACTTTAAGAAGGTGGAGGAAGAGGGAGAATAATGGAGGGGATGAATCAAACTAGGGTACCTTGTACACATATATGGAAATGTCACAACAAAACCCCCTACAACTGTTACAACCTAATAAAATTGTTTTTAATAAACACTCAAAAAAAAAAAAAAACTCAAAAGGGCTGAATGCCCAGAAAGAAGGGGTACAAAGGGAAGCTGTGTGTGTGCCACTGATGGAGTAGATCAGGGAGGAGAAATTCCTGGTGCTGTCTTTGGTTCTTGCCTTTGCTGTGGGAAATTGCTGAGCTACTCTGAGCAAAAGTGGGCCCTGGTACAACAGAATCTATGACTAAGTACTGTCCGTGAGAAAAGAGCCAATGCATGTTTCTAGTCTCATTCTCCTGAGAACTGACTGCGGTAGGAGGCAGAGCTGCATTGTTCACTAGAAATGGTACATCTAGTGTCTTGTGGGTGTGCGCTAGGGACACAGTGAATCTGCAGGGACAAGCAGACATCATTCATCTCCTAACTGCCACACTTATCTTACCACTCCTGAAGCTGGGACAAGGACATGGGTATCAACGGTCAGAGAAGGAGGGCAGAGCCTCCACTAGAACACCAAAAGTCGAAGGTTGAAAGTGCAGAACAGGTAGCCCCACATAATGTTCCATTTGTGATGATCAGTCCTGCACGTTGGCCAGGCATCAAAGCTATTTGTTGTTCATTAAAGCATGAGCATCCTGATCTCAGGACTTTGAAGATAGGGATCGTCCATCCCAAACCAGACATTGCCCATAGAAGCTGAGAGGGAAGCCAAGCGTGGTGAATGACTAGCAGAACAACCAGACAGCTCCAGCATCTTGGACACGGAGTGTGCGGAAAGCTGTTTCATGGGGAAAACTCAGTTTGAACATGGGAGCCTATGGGGGCCTTCACTCTCCCCAGAGCTGCTTCCTCCACCAGAGGATCCCCACATTCCTGAGGGCCCCCCGACATAGCCAGTGCTGTCTGTCCTACATCACAAAATGCTAGAGTGAGAAAGAAGTTCATCCAGAATTCAGTAAATACGAATTAACTAACTGTAGTGACAAACTCTTGTCCTCACAATTAAAAGAAAAGAACACACATGTGCATACGCACAATACACAAACATGCATTAACAAAGAATTCTTTGGAATTAGAGAATATCACGATAAGTGCTGTGTACAATGCGTTTTAGAGGATTTTCGGGGCAAGAGCTGTTCATGGGAGATGTACAAGGTTAGTCAGAACCATCATTTGTTCTGACCATCATCTGTTCAGAGCTGACAGGTACTAGGGGGAGGTTTTAGTGCAAGATTCTTTAAATAGCACCTTTTTAGCCTGTCTCTCTTTGACTGTCTAAGTTGTCATCATTGTCATCACCATCATCGTCATTTTCATCAATGTTTGAGCTCAGCTTGTTTCATTGGGAAATAGTTTGGGGGCTGGGGAGAAGACTGGCTGTGTGGCCAGGGGTTAGTTAGGGACTCAGAGGTGGCATTTTTATGGGCAATCAGCAAAGATCAGAACCTAAGCCCTATTTGTCCAGACTTGTCTTCAGTTCCAACAGGGGTATGAGGGATATTTTATTTGCTACTCTAGTAACTCTTTCCACCCTATTCATGCACCGCTATGCCTTTTGGTACCTTCAAGCTGTGCTGTCAAATGTGGCAGTCACTAACCATATGTGGCTATTTGCCTTGAAATGACAATTAATTCAAACTAAATAAAAATTTTGGCGGTACTGTAGGTTGTACTCAGGGCCTCACACTTGCTAGGCAGGCACTCTACCATGAGAACCACTTTGCTAGCCCTTTTTTGTGTTGGGTTTTTTTTGAGGTAGGGTTTCACTTTTTGCCTGTGCTGGCCTCAAACCATAATCCTCCCAATCTCAGTCTCCCAAGTAGCTAGGGTTACAGGCATGAGCCACCATCACCCTCTAAACTAGATAATTTTTTTCCCATCCTTTTTTTAATTGTTGTGCTGGGTAGGGGTACATTGTGGCATTTACAAAAGTATTTACCCTCCTGCCTCTTATATAAAATTTTTAATTCAATTCTTCTTTTTTTTTTTTTTTTGTGGTATGGGGATCAATCTGCTAGGCAAATGCTCTACCACTGAGCTACATCTCAAGCCCTAAATTCAATTCTTTAGTAACCGTCAAATGCTCAGTGGCCACATGAGGCTAGTGTGTTCCTTATTATAATGCAGCATAGATAGGAACATGTTATCATTGAGGAGATTTGTATTGAAAAATGCTGTCCGTGAGGGTGTACAGAGTGAAAAAAAATTAAAGGTCTGAGTGCTCAATTTAAAAGATGGGTGGAAAATAAAAAAGCATTTATGTGATCTTGAATTCCTCATTTCTTATAGTTGAAGGGCAGATGCAGTAAAGAAGGATGCTACATGTTGTATGAATTATAGAGTAGCAGATCCAAGTAAGCATTCGCATCTGACAATCTCGAACGCTAAGTCAAGGGTGCTGGTGGAAGAAGAAATGGAACCCAGAGCTATGAAGAGAGAGAAGGAAAAAAAGTGAGGGACCAATTCCTTAGGCCCTCTCTTTCTGATTCAGAAAACTGTCCCACCGGGAGAGAAAGCCTGCCTCTGCATAGGCCCCTTTCAATAGCTCTACTGAGACAGCGACATCACAAGGGGCTTCCAGCTTTTGTAGGACCCACTCCCACTTCTCCAGTTACCTCCAGGTTCATAACAAGAGTGTGTCCCAGCACAGCCCAGACAAGGATGTACAAGAGCCGGTCTGAGGTGGAAAAGGCAACAAACACACCGAAATGTTTATAAACCCTCATTGATCAGCTTTGGCCAGAACATGGAAAGCATGGATGTGAATGAATCCTGCAGGTGCTTAGCCATATAAAGTGGAATTAAGGAGTTGATTGAACTGCACTTGTCAATGTGAGATTACTTTCCTGAGATTCTGGATTTGACAATTTATAGGGGTGGTAGAAAATGTCTGTGGGATTGGCCAGACCTCAGTGGAGGTCTATATATCAGAGTTTCCCTGGAAAACTAGAGAACTACCAGATGGAACTTTCTGCAGCAAAGGGAATTCTCTATCATTTGTACTCTTCAATACAGTAACTTCTCGCTGCCTGTGGCTATTGAGCAATTAAAAGGTGGCCAGTGCAATTTAGGAACCAAATTTTAAATTTCCATTTCATCTTGATGAATTTAAATTCAGCACCCATGTCTTAAGTGGTTACTGTGTTGGAAAGTTCCACTCTAGTTTAAGGGTATGAAAGACTTAGGAGTTCAGCAATAAGGTTCAAATTTATTCTATCTTCTTGGTGAATTGAATAGTGTCGAAAGAAGACAGTATCTTTGTTCCTTTAATTTTTAATGTTTCTCTCTTTTAGTTTTCTTTTTTTGTTTTTGCCTTTACAATGTTTTGTTTGTTTGTCTGCTATTAGCAGCATAGTTTTTCTTTCTTTTTCTGGTATAAAGGCTTATGTTTCCATCTTTTTGTGTCCCATTGCTTAAACACATGTCTTCCAAGGGCCATATCTATTGACTTAGTATTTTAGCCTGTTTTGAAAACCTGTGATTACCTTGTCAGGAATTTAAAAGACTTAAATTTATTATGATCATTGATGTACTTGGACTTAGCATTGTATTTTGGGCTCTAGTTTTTCCTTTAAAAAAAAAGAAAACTGGGTGAGGTGGCACATATCTAGAATACCAGCACTCAGAAAGCTGAGATAGGAAGGTCATGAATTCAAGACCAGTCTGTGCTATATAGTGAGATCTTGTCTCAAAAACATAAAACAAAACAAAAAAGTTCTATAGGGATGAGTAACTTGCATCTACTAGAATTAAAATTTCCCCTAAACCAATGACAGGTCTGTTAGAATGAAGATTAGAGGAACCTGAGATTAGTAACACATTACTGTACTATGCTCGTTCCAGGTCTTTGCTATTCCAGCTTCACCTGTGTAAGACTTTACAATTGCCCTAAATCTGAAGATTATTCGACATGTCACATAGGCAAAGTTGTCAATGGCTTCCCAGAATGCCAGTACTTTGTGTGACAGCCACTATTCTTTTGTTCCTCAAATAAATGAGCTTTCTATATGAGATTTAATAAAAACCAAGGACTCACTTACTTGCACTTCACTCAGAGCAGCAAAATGTAATGCAGCAGATATTGGTAAGTGCCTTTTCTTCTGCTAAGAAATGCTAGAATATTTTGAGATATCCTAAGAAGCAATCGGGTGGGTCTGTAGGTAGTCGGGTCTGTAGGAATACCCGAGGCTGCTGAAATCTCAACTTTATTACATTTATTGCATATTACATTTTTTACATTTTGTCCCACCCATTCCAATAACTTCTCCAAGTTCCATTTTCCTCATATGTAATAAGGGATTGACAATAGTGCATTTCAGAAGGTTACTGTGACAATTAGAAGGCATAATCTGTCAAAACACTTAGTGAACCCATGGCACATAGTAAAAGCTCTAGAAATGCTAGCTGAGATTAACATGAAGTACTTTAGTCCATGCACAGAACTCTAAATAAGACTTTTTTTCACACAGATTATAGTTTCTTTAATTTCCCAAGAAGGACAGCTGTGGAGTTCCTTGAAGACTCATAAATGTCTCTCTAAAGAGACAGATCTACTGCCCTCAGTGCCCTTATCATTCTCCAAGCTGACTGGGGATGTCAGCCTGTGAACAGAGGACCTGATTGAAAATGTCAGCCTGTGAACAGAAGACCTCAGGTTTACACAGGTGCGGCATTTACTGGCCTCGTCCTTGCCACCTTTGCCCTATTTTTACCTGTTTTGTCTGCAGTTGCTATATTAGGAATAACTGCCTTTAATGAACTATTGAGTCCTAGGTCTTTTCATGTCCCAAATTAACTCTAATGAGCAAACAAGGAACGATCAAGAGGGCCGCGGCTGGGATTTGGGGGAACTTTGAAGCAGAAGCCAAGATGGGGTAGCTGCCCTCTGGCTGTCAGCCAGCGTTTGCTTTTGATGACAGCAAATCCTCAGATCTTGTACATCTGAGCTGCAAACAAGGGGCTGTGGTAGCAGAATACCCGAGATTCCATCTTTTGCAATGCTTCTGTGTGCAACACTCAATTAACAAGTGTTAAATGTCACTGTAAGCTCTGCTTTTATTAAATGTTTTGTGTAATATCTGGTGAATAAAACGCTGTCTCTGCTCTCAAGAATTTCAGGTTGTAGAAGAGGGAATAGGATGTGCACCAAATAGCCGCATTAAGAGGGGCCTGTGACATGTCATAGAAGACATGCAAAGCTCCATCAGATAGAGTAACTATCTGATTGTTCTCACCTTGGAGAGACTGAGACAGCTTGATGTAAGAAGATGGGAGTCACTCCTTTAAGAATAGCAGGACCTGGACTGGTGGCTCAAGTGGTAGAGTGACTGCCTAGTAAGCATGAGGCCCTGAGTTCAAGCCCCAGTACTGCCCCAAAAAATGTAAAAAAAGGAATAGCAGGATCTAAGCAAGCATGAAGTGGCTTTTAGATGGAGCACACACTGAGAGCACTGGCAGAGAAATCTGGGAATGTTCTAGGAACAGCAAGTTATTCCCTGTTTCTTCTGTGGGTTTTGTTTGGTTGGTCTTGTGGAGTTTTTTTGGGTTTTTTTTCGTTGTTTCTTTTTTGAGACAGGGTTTTTTTGGTTTTTTGTTTTTTGCGGTACTGGGGCTTGAACTCAGGGCCTTCACCTTGAGCCACTCCACCAGCCCTATTTTTGTGAAAGGTTTTTTAAGATAAGGTATCACAGAATTATTTACCCAGGCTGGCTTCAAACTGTGATCCTCCTGATCTCTGCCTCCTGAATAGCTAGCATTATAGGCATGAGCCACCAGCACCCAGTGACAAGGCTTTTTTTGAGACCAGCCCAATTTGTGATCCTTCTGCCTCAGCCTGTTTTTGAGTGCTGGGATTACAGGCCTGAATCTATTTTTATTTACTGTAAAGATGAAATTATTTGTATTATATTAGACAGAGTGGGAGAAGATAGATAATAAAAATAAGCAACCAATGCACTCATATAATATTAGATGGCAGTAAAGGGTAGAGAGAGGAACAAACTAGAAAAAGGACCTTTGCTTTTTCTATGAGTCAGATGGGAAGTCACTAGGGAATTTTGAGCCAAGAAGTGACTTAATCAGACCAAAGTTTAAATAAGACCATTTTGTGGGTACTATATTGAAAGTGGATTTTGGGGAGCCAGGAAGGAAGTAGGGAGACTAGTTGGGAGGCTGTGATAATTGCCCAGATGAGAGCTAATGATAGCATGGATTAGAGTGCGAGAGATCAAGTGGTGAGGAGTGGTCAGATTGTGCATGTAATTTGGAAGTAGAGTCAGGATCAATGAGGTATGCAGTATGGGGGAAAGAGCAATATCAAAGACAATGTCAGGGTTTTCAGTGTGGGAAATTAGGGAGAGGAATATGCATTTTAACGAGGTGACAAAAGCTCAGAAAGAATAGGATTTGGGGGAGTTTACTTTATAACTGGTTATCAATAAGCCAGGAGTTTATTTGAAACTTTGTATGTGTGTGTGTGGTGCTGGGGTTTGAACTCAGGGCCTACACCTTGACTCACTCCACCAGCCCCTTTTTTTGCGATGGTTTTTTTCAAAATAGTGTCTTGCTCGGGCTGGCTTTAAACCTTGATCCTCCTGATCTCTGCCTCCTAAGTAGCTAGGGATTATAGACGTGAGCCACTGATGCCTGACTTGAGTCTTTTTAAATTCAAGATGTCTGTTTGACATTCAAGTATTGATAGTGATGGGTTATAAGTGTCTGGAATTCAAGGAGAAATCAAGATAAGAGCACAAGCTGAGAGCTGGTGGCTCACTACTGCATTCCTAACTCATTGGGAGCCTGAGGTCAGAAGGATCACGGTTCCAGGCCAGCCTGGGCCAAAACTTTGTGAGAACTCATTTCAGTAGAAAAAAGGCTGTGGTGGTATACACTTGTCATCTCAGTCATGGTGATGGAAGGAAACCTAAAATAGAAGGATCACCAACAAAAAAGTGAGACCCTATCTCCAGAATAACCAGAGCAAAAAGGGCTGGAGGCATGGCTCCAGTGGTGGAGTGCCTGTCTATCAACTGTGAAGCCCTGAGTTCAGACCCCACTATCCCCACTCCCCTCCCAAAAAAAACAATAATATAGTTTTGGTAGTTGACAGATTGTTCTGGTGACTTGCAATGAAGTAGTTGTCAAGAACTGCGAAAGAACTGAGATAACAAGCTAACAAGTTAGCCTGCCATGGTTTCCCGTGTACTGGCAGAAAACAAGAGACTCCAAACTCACAAAGGACTTTATTCACAATAGCGGAAGCCAGAGCACCTGCATTTTCCTGCCCCATTTCTCCGATTCCCCAGGGAAGTGTGAGAATACCAGAAGATGCCTGCACAAGCATAGGGTCACAATATATAGGAAAGGAACTTTGGACTTAGGAAGTCTGTCTTTCGAAATGGGCAAGAAGCCTACCCTTTGCTCCGAGGGGCCACTATCTTCCTGATCCAAAGCTGTTTGCTGTGCAAATATTCTTGAAAAGATAATAAAGCCAGTCAGTGTCTCTGCTCATGAGCCATGCAGAAATTATCCACAGAAAATTGCCTCCCAACATGGTGTCACCCTCCTAGGGAACATTGTGGAAACTTTAAGGGGCATTTTGGTTTCACAATAATTGGGGATGGTACTGCCAGGGGTATTAGATATTCTACAGTATAGGAGATAGAAATCAAGCAAAAAAGAATGATCTTGTCCCACACAAGCTTTGAGTGTCCTGTGAGGCGCCCACTTAAATGATAAACAAAACAACCTATATTTGAGTCTGGACTCCATCTCCACATTACAAAGTATTTTTAGTATAGCTTAAAGGTACACTTAATATTAGGTCATTTAAATCAAAGAAACTGTATAACTTTGTTTTGTTCAGAATTCTATCCAGTTATTCACTATGGGGGGGGATACATTGTTGTTTGAATCAGACTATATTTATAGCTGACAATGTTAGTGATTTTGTATATATATATACACACATATATATGATATACTTATTCAGCCTTTATTTCATAAGCTTAAATGTGAATAAAAATACTTTCTTGATGATTACCTTTTCTTAAATAAAAAAAATTTCATGAAGAGAAGTTATGATATGTTAGATATTTGTATCAAAATCTGTTGAGAGGTTAATGAGGACTGAAATTGACCACTGGATTTAGCACCATAGAAATCATTACTGACCTTGAAAAGAACAATTTCAGTGGAGAGGTGAGGTCAAGAGTCTGTTTGAAGTTGGTTCAAAAGAGCATGAGAGGACAGGAATTGAGACATGAGTATAAACAACCTCTTGATTTTTTGTTTTTTGGGTTTTTTTTTTTGTGGGACCGTGGTTTGAACTCAGAGCCTCATGCTTGCTAGGCAGGTGCTCTACCACTTGAGTCACTCAGCCAGCCCATAAACAACCTCTTGAGATATTCTACACAGGGGAGCAGAGGAATAGGGTAGTATGAAAAGAACTTAATACCTAACACCAAAAAAAAGGCTCCATAAGGCTGCCCTCAAAGGACTTAATGACCCATGGAGGTGCTCGGTAAATACCAGCCTGCAGAAGAAGGCTAATCAGTTTGCAGTCAGGAAAACCTTCTAGGCATCTTTTCTCTTGAGTTTTTGAAGAAATTATGGGGCTCAAAGAAGAACACAGGTGAGGGGGGTTTCAAGCATGAGCCAAGGCACAAAGATGGGGAGAAGTTGGAGGGGAAGGGTAACCTGCCATCCAAATGGGGGAGGGAAGAGGGTTGGAAGAACAACAAGTCTCCAACAGAGTGATCAGGAGATGTATCTGACAGAAGACCTTGAATGCCAGATTGTGACATTTATGTTGGTTCTGATGAATTAACAGGGAGCCAGGGATCTTGGGCAGTCAAGGACATAGTGGGAATGCAGAATTTGTTGTATATTTTTTTTTATTGTGCTTCTGTTCTAAGTGCTGAAGTTGCACAGGTTATAAGTCATGCTCCAGACAATCTAATGAAAAGCCCATGTTGAGTTTCAACCTAACTCTGAGTTGAGGCAATCCTAGGAATAAAATTAAGGGGTAGAGATTAATGGGAAATAGAAACTGACTTTGGCCATTTAGGGATGAGATGAAAAACAGGATGAGTACACACGCTGCTTGTGCCAGGTGTAGTGGTACACATTTGTAATACCAGCACTTGGAGGATTCCAGGTTCAAGGACAACCTGGGCTACATAGTAAGTCTTCTTCTCAAAAAAGCCACCAGCTAGAGATGTAACTTAGTGGTAGAGCACTTGCCTAGGTGTGTCTTTTAGCGGCAGGGTCATTTTGTCACATATGGTACTGAGATTCAGCTGGGCAGAGGGACACAGGGAGAAGCACTGGACTTTGTCCCAGCTGGACTTGGGTCTAAATCCTTATTTTCATTTCCTCGCTCTGTGGCCTTTGACAAGTTAGTCTCTGAACTTCAATGACTTTAACTGTCAACTGGGAATGATACTTACAATATTTAGCTATTTACAGTATTTGTTGCATAAGAAGAATGTTTGTCACTGTTGTTAATTTTTTAAATGCCATCCTATTCTGGCCAGTCAGTAAATGGCAGAGCAAAAGGAAAATTGTGGGGAGAAGCAGTGATACTTTCTGGTTCGAACTTGACAGTTCTTCCTGGTGAAGTCCCACTTAGCCCCAGAAAATAACCCACTCTTTGACAATCATATTTGTGTATGTTGTCTAGACTCTAACAGAAGGTAGCAGTCATTCCTCAGTTCTTTAGCTTGTGAGTCAATATCCTTTTTGATGTTGGGGCTTTTGATACAGAGACATTGGCCTGGTGTGGAGTTGAAGGGAAAGTACAGGCAATAAAATAAAATAAAATAAAATTGTAAACTGGTAACTTTGGGCTCTATCAGCAGTTTAGAACTATAACTTTCTATTAGATTAGCAAATACTTTCTGTTCCACTCTCTTGTTCTCTTTGTTGGAAAGAAAACATAAGAGATAATAAGAAAAACAGCATTTTTGCTAGTTTGAGATAAAGATAGCTATACAGAGAGATTCCTAGCATTGCTTCCATGCACTTGTGTATTGCAACCCACATTGGTTCATCTGTACCAGTCCTCTTCACTACTTCCGGGTTCCCTTCCCATAGTGGCCTCTGTCAGTTTAAGATTACTTTATTCACTTCTCCACATGAGCACATCGAACACTTTCAAGTTTTAGGTTTCCTTCCCTTTCTCTATTCTTCCCATGCACATTCTTCCCTTAGTGTGTGACCCTTGTCCAATAATATTACTGCATTTGTTTTAGGTCTATAATCTGCATATGAGGGAGAACATGTGATTTTTGGTCATCTGAGCCTGGCTAACTTCCCCTAAGATGATGTTCTCCAGTTCCATACATTTACTTGTGAATGACAAATTTTCATTCTTTGTGACTGAGTAAAATTCCATTGTGTATAAATACCACATTTTCCTGATCCATTCGTCAGTGGTGGGGCATCTTGGCTGTTTCCATAACTTGGTTATTGTGAATAGTGCTGCAGTAAACATGGGTGTGCAGGTGTTTTTGTAATAACTGGAGTTGCATTCCTTTGGATATATCCCTAGGAGTGGTATTACTTTGTTTTCAAATAAACTTGTTTGACTTGAAATAAAGTATTGAAAGCTACAAATTGTTATACTGAGTGAAAACTTTTAGTAGCTGAGATGTGAAGAGGCCTGGATGGGGTGATCTAGACTCCAGATATGTTTCCGTGTGCTTTCCTCTCTCCACAGTGTGGAGGTTGTAGTGTCAGCTACCAGCGCAGCTGTAGAAACCCACTATTGCCCTTGAGGGACATGAGTCTGACAACTCTTTCTGGAAGGCAGCTGAATTCTTCTCAAGGTCCAGCTCTGAAGGCTGACTTTGCTCCCCCCACATGCACACATTGTTGCCTCTGGGTGGTGATCTGAAAGGCCTTTGCTAATCTCTCCCCCTAAATTACCAATTTTCTTTCCCTGTACCATATCTCAGCCCCACCCCTAGCTAAGATACCTGAATTCTGTGATTGTGTAGACTCAAGGCTCCGATCTACAACTGGACTGTCTGAGCTTAAGCTCTGACTCTAACACTTTATCTGCATAAGCTTGGGCTAATCGCTTACTCTTTCTAAGCTTCAGTTTACTCATTCTCAAAATGAGGACATAATTAGCTTTTTTTTTTTCTTCCCCACACTGGGGATTGAACAGCTCAGGGCTCTACCTCTAGAGGCACCACCTATAGTATTATTATTAAATGAGCAAAAACATATACAGTCTAAGTCAGCCTCTGTATAGAGTACTCACTAAATGCCAGCAATGTAGCACAAGAAGCTTCTTCAGTAAAGACATGTGGAAACGTTTTATTGGGTAACAATAGCTTCTTTTTGTTTTTTAAATCCATGCTTCCCATTCACAAGACAGACCAGGGACAGGGACCAGGCTGAGGTGTACACAGGGAGAGATTTCTCTGCCTCCTTGTTCAGTGCAGTCGCTGTAAGAACCTGGAGTAAGTACCAAGAGGCCTATGATGATATTTTTAGAAAACACTTTTAACGTTTTCAATTTTCACAACGCACTAGTAACTAAGAAGAATTGTCACTCTTTTTAAATAGATGATGATTTTGGGGGGTTCAGATCACATATGTTACTTTCCAAGTTTTTGTAGTAAGAAAAATTAGGAATTCAACTATGTGCTTCGACTTTGAAAGGCAATTTTCTTTCATTATAATTTGTCACCAGCATGAATCTTTAGAAAGAAGGGGCAGGACAGTGTTAGGGAGAAGATAGAGTGTATACAGAAAGAAAAATGAAAGGTGCCCCGAATTTGTGCGTGCAGTTGGGTGTTAGATACTGGAATCTTTGAAAATAAATATTCAGTTGCACTCCACTATCATTTGAAAGATCATATATAGGAAGCTTCAAGTGTTCAGAATATAGAGAATGTTCGAGAACTTCAGTGTTCTACAACAGTGAAAGCTATCCAAAGAGCCACCTTACTCTCAGCAAATTTACTCTTTCTTTAGACATAGTATTAACCAGTTTGTCCAACAGATTTGTTTCTTGGGTAATAGGAGACTGTAAGAATCATATTAATTGAAGAAGAAAATTGACATTGACAGCAGGAGGAGCTATATGGTAGTTTGACAAGATGATAAATTCTGGCAAGCAAAACAAAACCTACAAGTTGCCAGGCGCCAGTGGCTCACACCTGTAATCCTAGCTACTTGGGAGGCTGAGCTTGGGAGGATTGCAGTTCAAGGCCAGCCCAAGGGAAATAGTTCATAAGACCCCCCATCTGCAAACAACCAGAGCAAAATGAATTAGAGAGGTGTGCTCAAGTAATAGAGCACCTGTTTTGCAAGCCCCAAACCCTGAGTTCAAATCCCAGTCCCACCAAAAAATAAAAACAAAATCTTATGGTTTGATGTTTAGTACAGATAATCAGAGCATTCACCCTCCATCCTATTCCCACCACTCCTAGCTCTCCTAAATAATACAACAGGACAAGTAAGTAAGCCATAAAAAATAAAAATGAATCTAGACTCAAAAAACTTTACAGTACCAGAAATGTTTCAATACATTTTAGCAATACGTATGTCTGAAAGCTTTAAAACTAGAAAAGAAACACCCTATTCCCATTCCAGTTTCCTGAACAATTTGCTGACAGATAAACTCAAGTTTCATGGCTACTAAGAAGCAATGTGTGTGCCTAATCCTTATTATACTCAGAACCGTCAGAAAAGTCAAATCTTCAAGGTCATGGTACCTCATTTTCTGGTGGAACTTCGCTTGAGTTTTGTACCTTCTGGGAAGTTTGATGTTGTCTCTGTGTGTGTGTGTGTGTGTGTGTACATGTGACTATAGCAAAAGTCCCCCTTCCTTAATTTAGAAAAAAGATGGGCACTCATTAAGAAGGAATGACAGGAATTTTATTGTCAATAGGCCTTAACATTCCTGAAATATGTATCCTCCTAGTCTCCTGGGATGATGGAAAGCCCTCCTTACCTAAAATGAGACCTTTCCTAGTGATACAGTAATCAAACTATTGAAGGAGATGAGTCAGGAGCTTTAGTGGGTTAAAAGGTGCGTGGCAGTCCAGTTCTGGAAGAAGTCTCAGGGGTTGGGAAGCACATGAGACTGGGCGAGGCTGGGGTAGTGCAATGACTCCTGTGAGCAGGACCTAGGAGGAGACAGTAGAAGCCTGACAGGGATGAATGGGAGAGGTAAGGCTTGGAACCCATGCAAGGTGCATGGTGTCTGAGGTTGCGCAGAATGATGTGGCTGCTAAGAGCACTGTCCTCCTTCAAAAGCCCCTGCTGGCTTAAGCAGGGACTAGGCTGTGGCAGTCTCTTTAGTCACTCAGCAGCAGCACCAGAAAAACATGGAGTTGGCTCCCTATAGGAGGTGGGAAGGGGGTGCAGAGGTTAGTAGGGCTGGAGAGGGGCTCATTGCCATAGCAACAGCAAGTGCATTATTGGTACCTCTCTCCTGTCTGAGAATAGCTGTTGGGCAGATTTTATGGGCCTTCAATAGCCATTAGCCCTGGGGTCTTGGAGGAAGGAAGAGGCATGGGTGGCAGAGGATGACAAATGGTCCATTTCCTGACAATCTGAGGACTGAAGCTAGTTCTATTTTCATTTCAGAAGTAATATGACTTTTGTCCAGAGTGTATGAAATTTTGCGTATAATTTTTACATCTGCATAGGCAGGAAACCAGGAAAGAGGATATGTCCTTTCTTGCCTGATGTTCACAGACCCAAACAGTTGATTACGATGGCTGTTCAAGTGATATGATGGTTTTTTGTTTTGTTTTGTTTTGTTTTGTTTTGCTGCACTAGGGTTGAACTCAGGGCTTTACACTTAAGCCACTCTGCCAGCCCTGATATGAGTATTTTGATGCCCCTGGGTCAGCTTTCAAAACAACCACAAGAACTGCAAATTGTTGCCCCAAATAATAAGAAAGCTTTCACTTCTCTTGATGGGGAATTCAAGCAAGTTCCCTCTCTGAGAGGTACATTGGTGCCCAGACCTGATTTTCAGTGTGGTAGAATGCAAAGCTGCACTGAGTATTGGGATGAAGCATCAAGGAACACAATCTTTATGATGGTGGAGTAATTGCAAAAGTCTCTTAGGGAGGACCCCAGGTTCTTGGGACCTTAACAGTCCCCTACTGCTTCCCTCACCTGAGAAATCAGGCTGTCTCAGATGGATTTGAGTCCCCTTATCACACAGTGGAAAAGATGCTAACAAAAGTGAGCAGGTCTTTTTGCCTGGCAGCCCCTTTGGAGCCCTACCCCCAGTGGGCCACACTTTCCTGTTCCTTCCTTTTGTATTTGGAAACAATGTGTTGTAATAAATCTTGAGATGGAAAAGAAGAAGTGACCTGGTCTTCTTAATCATGATCATTAATGGGGATTATGCATTTAATTGGGATACTTCTTATAGGTGTAATCCTGACCTCAGTAGTTTGGATTTTCTGTTGTTGGCTTCCTTATGTCTCTCCTCCCAAAGAGGGGAAGAGATGTGGCAATACTTTTCTGTAGCTTAGGACTCAGTTTCAGCCCAGCTATGTTCTCTGAGTTTTTCTGAGTAGTAAAGATTCCTGATGGAAATGGATATGAGAGGGAAGAGGGTCCCACTAAGGACCTGCCTCTAGAAGGAGCCACAGCCGCCCCCCCCCCCAGCAGCTCTTTCCAGGCTGTGAAGCACCCCTCCCCACCCACATGCACACAACGGTCTGTCTGATTCCACCCTGATTAAAAAAACAAAGCACCCATCTAGATGTAAAGACAACCCCGACTCAAACACTCCCACTCTTGAAAATGCCTACTCCCAGGACTTCCATTTTTGCCACGTGACAGACTAATCTAATCCCTCACACCCTAACCCTGTAGGGATAGGTATGCTGTATAAAATAAAGAATATGGACTGGAAAAAAAGTTGTTTCCAGTGATCTAAAGAAGAAACCCCAAATCCCCAGGTGATGAATTATAAAATACATATCATAGATGAGAAGCACATGAGATGGCCCTATGGCAAACTGGGTGGGGCTGGACCCAGATATGGGGTATGAGCTGGGGCTTTTATGCCAGTGGGGGCAGGAGACGTGGTCTTAGGGAACTAAAACAAGACTTCTGCATAAAGTCTGGATTTGGAAGTTTGGAAGTGTGGCCCCTTCAACATGAGCAGACTAAACAAACTCCTCCCATACATTCAGGAAAGAATCAGGAAGCTGCTCTCTGCTAAGAGATCAGGGTTAAAAACAAACCGAGGATCCTGTGAGAATCTGTTACCTCTTCAAATTCACACTACTCAAATTCAAGGGGTTCTGGAATCCCAACCAAGATATTAATGTAAAGCCTGGCACTGGATTAGTGATACTCTTGGAGTACCCAGAAGAAGCAAAGGAGGTCCCTGAAGGAAAAAGTAACCCCACTTCAAGCAATTTCAAGAGGTGTCATTGTTCTGTTTCATATAGGTATATATGAACTCCATCAACCATACTCCTTAATCCAAAGGATTAAGGTATCCTTCGCTCACCCTCCCCTCTCCTACAAGTATCTTCCCCCACACATACTGTACCAATTTTATGGTCCTGTCTTTTGTTATTATTTTCTAAGCCAATATTTAAAGGATTTCTCAATGTATCCCTGCTATTAGTATACTTTATTTTGGTCCGTCCATCTCCTTCCATTGCTCTCCCTTATCCCTTCCCTTCCAGCCCCCATTATTCATCAGCTTTCAATACATGTCATTATATTAGAGGTTAAGATTCTGAGATCAAGGTGTCAGTGAGTTGGCGTCTTCCAAAGGTTATGAAGGCTGTGAGGGGGACTCTGTCCTATGCTTCTCTCCTAGCTTCTGGTGGTTTGCTGGCCACCTTTGACATTCCTGGACTTATAGGAGCATCACCGAGATCTCTGCCTTCATCCTTACACGTCTACATATATTGTGTCTCCATCCAAATCTTTTCTTTTTATAAGGATACAAGTCATATTGGATCAAGGATGTACCCTACTCCAGGATGACCTCATCTTAACTTAGATAGTTACATCTGCAATGAGCCTTTTCCCAAGTAAGCTTATATTCTGAGCTATAGGAGGCTTCAACAAATGAATTTGGAGGAAACAAAATGCAAGCCATAGCAGAGATAATCCTGGGAGTGTCAGTTGACATACACATAATGCATGAATGTACTAGAACAATCTGAATGAGGCAGGGCTCCTGGTCTCTCCCACATGTTTTCCTCAGCTATAACAGGGAGGGAATGTCTTTCACCTAACATGGTTGTTATGAAGGTCAGATCAGATAATGTACACGCAAGCGCCTTACACACTGTGATGACCTGTACTAACATTAGTTTTCATTTTCATTTTAGTTCATTAAAAATAATAATTCCCATTGATTCAGGGCTATGTTAAAACTACATTATCTCATAAATTCTACCCATAACCCTCCGTGGTAAAGACCCTCATTTTGTGGGTAAGGAGATAATGGCTTAGGTAAGTCTTTTGCCTGAAGCCACATGACTAGTAAGTGGTAGAAGTAGAACTGAAAAGAAACCCTGTCCTGTCAGGCACTAAAATTTGAGCTTTCTTCTGAATGTTTCTAGGACATTGAGGTAATAGTCTGGGCTCTGGCAAAACTTAGGAAGAAGCAAAAGAAAGGTTATGAACTCTATCCTGGGAGGAAAATCCAGTCCAATGAGCAGGGTGGATGGAGATTCATTTTAAAAGCAAATAAGCTCAGTATAGAACGTAGAGGTAGAAATAGCACAAGAAGTGAGTCCTAGTTTCTGCCCTCAAGGAGGCTGGGGAACAAATACCGATGTGCATTACAGGATTCAAGAGTGCAGAGGAGCGTTGTGACCCCAGAGAGAAGAACAGTAGGGTCAGGAAAGCAGGGAAGACTGCAGAGCAAAGGGATGTTGGACCTGACTCAGAATGTGCCACGTCAGGCACAATTATTTTATTTTAAAAATAATTATTTATGCGTATTAATTGTCCATATTAGTGACTTTCACTGGGACATTTCTATATGTGGATATATCATATAGATATATGGTTGACTACACCCTGCCAACTACCTCTCCATTCTCTCACCCTACTCAATAATGTAGGCCCTATTTTGAATCCCACCTCTACTGTTAAATAAAATTTATGGGACGCCATCAGTGTGGACTGCATTGGGCCCAAGACACCAAAGCAATATGGATCTCAATCTCAGTAGCTGAGCTTTAGCTAATTTCAGCAGTCTATATGACCAATTAATCCAGTAGCTTATAATTTAAAAAGTCTCTCTATCTTGTTCCCATTTTCTGTAAATGCTGTCAGATCACAATGTTGGTTGGAGTTCTCAGAATCTGTTTTGATTCTGAGGGCTGTTGGATTCGTGACTTGTTTTTGTTTGGCTTTGCTTTGTTTTGCTTTGCTCAAATAAACTCTACTAAATTTAATTGGTCTAAGGAATTTTCCTTTTACTCTGTTTACAAGTTGTGTGACCTGGAACAAGTTACTTAAATTCTCACGATCTGAGTTTCATTTGTTTGTCTTAGTAGCCACGTACCTTTTATTCTTATAGAACCCTATTTTAAATTAATTAGTTAATTTTTTCTTCTTTGGCGTTTACCTTCTTTCTGTGCACCATTAATGTAGGCTTGGGCACCAGCCATGGTTGCAGGGACTGAAACAGGTTGAGTGCAGCCAGTGCTGGATTCCCCTTGCTGGGGAATAGGTTGAGGTACAGGTGTGAAATCCATATTCAATCAGGGAAATTCATGGGTGGCCTGATGAAGGTCCTCCCCTATCATAAATATGAAAAAATATAGCTGTAGATAAACAAAATGCAATTCTACTCTGGACATATGAGGATGTGATATCTGGAAGTGTGGCAGCCATCTTGAAAGCATGACATTTCCTAATATGAGGACAAGGTCAATGAGAATGACAGAGAGAAAAACTAGAAATAACCTGGATCCCTGATGACTTAATTCAGTCATGAAGGTAACCAGCTCAAACTATATGCTTCCTCTAGAGTTCTTGTTAAATGACAAAATAATTTTCTTACACTCTAAGCCAGTAAGATCAAGATTTTCTATTATTTACAACCAAAATCATCCTAAATGATTTATTACCTCACAGATCTGTATGGGAAAGATGAAGTAATTCCTACAAAGTGTCAAAACTGTGACATGTTGTAGAATACTTTATTACAGAATTATATTCTGCTTCTTTATTATACATACCATATTTTTCCAGATATATGTATCAGAACATTTTTGGCCAGAACCCAAGCTTCTGCTTCTTTAGCACCATTCAGTTGCCAAACAGAATGCATAGTAGATATTTAATCACTATTTCATCATAACCAACATGTTTTTCTTCTAACCCAACCCAGACACCATTCTTGTGATTTGGGTAGAGATCGTGTCCCCAAGAAGAATGTATTATTTTCCCACTGGGAAATGAATTCTAAGAGAATCTAAGCAGTTTGAAAGAGGGGAAAATGGCAGATTTTTCTAAAACTGTCTAGACAGTGCCAGAATCAGAGACTGGAAAGGACACACAACAAGCAGCCAGGCCAGGACTCCTGGCCAATCTGTTTCCATTGTTTTTCGTTAGTTCTCTACTTTCTCCAGAGTCAACCCTTACAATCTGAAGGAGGTATAGCATTGTCCCCAGAGGCTGTTTGGGCTTCCAGGAATCCATGTGAGTGTATGCACCTACTTCTTACCAAGGTCGTTCTGCAGAGTTGCTGCCAGGGACCAGATGGCCTGGCACAAGATCAGAGACTCAGCCTCCTTTGCTGACTGCAAACATTAGCCCCTTATCCCTGAAGGGTCATGGGGTGAGGAACTTGGAAGAGGCTTCTCCCTGTCCACAGACTGATCAGCCTAGAGTAGAGGTCAGGTGACAAGGGTAATGAGGGACCCATCATCCAGATCAGTGACAAGGAGATCATGGTACCTAATGGCAGGGTAGACGGTAGGGGAACACATTCATCCCAGTATGAGATTTCAGATGCCTCTTGAGAGACATCATTCCAGTATGTCCTAGTATGGTTCTCCAGGTGGCCTACTTTCCAGCCCTCACTAGAATGTTCCCACCCTCGCCTGCTCACCATTCCCAAGTTGTCTACCCATTCAACTTAATTTTTTTTTTTTTTTTAGTACTGGGGTTTGAACTCAAGGCCTACATCTTGAGCCACAATACCAGCCCATTTTTTGTGTGTGTGATGGCTTTTTTTTTTTCCAAGATAGAGTCTCTCACTAACAATTTTGCCTGGGCTAGTTTGAACCTTGATCCTCCTGATCTCTGTCTCCTGAGTAGCTAGAACTACAGACTTGAGCCACCAGGGGGCAGCCAATTTAAATGTCAAAGCAAATGGCTTTTGCAAGGAGTAAGCACCAGCACCCTTTCCCCCATCAGATGGCAGAATGACTCACACCTTCCTCTTGAGTTCTTTCTTTATACTACCACCATTAAATTTATTTCAAGTTATCTTTAGTTGAATCTTTCCTACTAGCTCAGTCCTTTTCAAGCTTATACATACAAATCAACCAAAGAACTTGGTTGATTTGGATTCCATAGGTCTGTGATTTGTGATTCTGCTTTTCTCACAAACTGTCAGGTAATACTGACACTGGGACCTATGGACTACTTTGAATAGCAAGGTTACTGCTTTTGAGTTTCTTAAAGGCAGGTGACATGTCTTATTTATCTGTGTAACACCAGCTTTTAGCACAGTGTTGGCTGATTATAGGTGACTGACAGATATTTTCTGAAATGTGATGGAGTGAACTAAGGTTTCTGGGCTGTCCATTTTAAATGCAAACATGTGATTTGAGCAGAATCAGCATATTCTTATAGCTGAGATGGCAAAAAGTGGGGTGAGGGGCAAGGGGGTTCACAGAGGCAAGGAAAAATCCTAAGAAGAACCAACACAGCAGCTTTGTAGATCCAGAAACCTAACTATATCAATCTATTTAGGTTCCAAAGGACTGGCTGATACTAAAATATAAGCCAGAAGGTCAATTTATTCCATAACATTAAACAACATGTCTTTCCAACTCATGACTGCTTATCAACCACCCACATATCACTATACATACCTTCCTTTTCCTTTCACCCTGGATCAGAGTTGCTGGTGTTAAATAAAATTTATAGGAGGCCATTGGTTTTGCCTGAGCGTCTGCTCTAGGCCCAAGAGACCAAACCAAAATATAGTCACTCATGCTGAAATTCCATGCCACCAAGTTGAAACTAAGTTATCTGCCTCCCAAAAAATCAGGAGAGAGACAATAGTCAAATCCCAAACAGACCAGTTGTAGCTGACAAGATAAGGAAGTGCCGAATGCTTTAAGGTTTCCAAGGAAAGTAACTTTGAAATGACTAATCCACTCTTTGTTCACAGTTTCTGCTGTCTTTAGCCCTTTTCTGTCTATAAAGCCACACTCCCCTGCTCAGCTCCTCAGAATAGACACTGTACTTTATTTATTTAATTTTTTTGGTATGAAAAAAATTTTTTTATCGTTTTTACATTTACTCACATGTGTGTACATCATTTGGACCACCTCCTACCTCACCCCCCCAACATTCTACTTTATAAAATGAGATATTATCCGACTATAGAATCAGAAATAAAAGCCAATTATGATATTTAAATTTGTTATAACTTTGTCTTTTGACCCTAGGAAGAACTTACTAAGTACTTCCTGCTGAACTTTGACTCCGAATCTAGATAACTAGATGACCTCCAGGGAAAAGCTTGACAAATTGTCCCTTCTCCAAAAAGATTTTACCTCTGTGATAGAGAACTATTTTCCTCCCAAATAATGTTTTTCTCCTGGAAAGTCAGATAAATTGTTGCTTTTTAGCATCTGAGTTTCTGGACATCATGTCAACCAGCCTTCAAAATAACTGATTTACTCAAAGCGTTTCCAGTTATGTTCTAGGCTTGAGACACAGTGAAGGTGACACGATATTCAATGTGGGGCACCTCTGCAGAGAAGACTGCTCTGCTTTAGAAGGACTCTCCTTGTTCCCTAATTCTGGCCTCTCCTCCTGACAGTAACCCTGAGGGGTAGGACAGAAGATCAAGATGTCAGCATCCATCCCATGGGCTCATCTGAGGCCTGAGCTCCCGTGAACTTGGAGTCCTGAGAAGCGTGGGGCTTATCGGGAAGGAGGGATCTCATGGGTCACGGGACAACCTTGGCCCACTGACAATTTTGCTTCTTGCTGAGCTGGAATGTTCTCCTGCTTTGTGTTGACATTTGGTGTGTGAGAAAATCTCAGCATAAACTTTGTTACCAACCACTCCATTAACCTTGTGACAACCTGTGAGCCACTGTTTTCTGGGCTTTGTTTTTTCATCTGTGGAGAAGTAGAAGGTTGAAGGAAATGAGCTTCATGGTCTCATCCAGCCCTAACAAAAATAATGTTGAATCATTTAATATATTTAATATGATAAATACAACTTAATTAACCACATTTATATTTATATCCTGCTTTTTTCCCTCTCTTGCTCTTTTTTTTTTTTTTTCTTCTTCTTTATAGAGATATTTACTTTTTTCTTTTTGGTGGCTGAGGCTTGAACTCAGGGCCTCATGTTTGCTAGGCAGGCACTCTTACCACTTAAGCCACTCTGCCAGCCCTGAACCCTGCTTTAAAACACAGTATTCCATGGAATCACCATAATTCTACATTTACATATGAGGAAATTGAGTCTTATAGAAAATAAATAACTTGTCCTTAATTAAAATATCCATCTAGCAAATGTTCAAACTAGTCTCAAACACAGATAAGATTCCTCATTTTCTTTTTTTAATTGTCATATTATTGTTGTACTGGAGGTACAATGTGACATTTGCAGAAGTTCCTATAATATATCATAGTTGAATTCACCCCCTCCATCATTCTCCTTTATCCCTCTCCCTCCAATCCTGGAATAGTTTCAACATATCTCATGTTTCCATTTTCATACATGAGTACAGCTCACTGATAAAGCCCCCACCCCCAGGCCTGGATCAGGAGAACATTTTCCTTAGCCCTCACCCTTGAAAGGGTAAATACAGTTCCTGGCTCCTTCTGCTTCCCCTTCATTGCTCCTCCCTTCTCAGGGTCTAGGCCACTTATACCCTTTTTGTGTCATTCTGAATTCTCCATATTCTCTCAACCTTCTCCCTCTCTCTTTCTCCCCATTTTCTATGGGTTCCCCTCTAAGTCTCCTCTCTCCTCCTGAGTGTCAACCTCTCTTGGCAAACATTGCTGGGTTCTGTTTTTGTGAAGATGTTACCCACACTCCTTAGGTGAATCTGCGGGTTGATGGAGACAGGACGATGGTGCTCAGGTGTGGCCATGTGACCAGGATGGTGGTTTCTAGTCTCATACAGTGTTTTCTAAGCATCAAGTGAAGGACAACCTATACTGGAATCAAATCACCAGTGATGGGAGAAGGGTATGATTTAAAATGCAGATGCCTGAAATTTTATTTACTAGAGTAGGGTAAGATTGGTAATCTAGTTTTTTTTAAATGTCACCATTTTTAAAAATGCTACCATGCTGTATAGCATTATTCAAACCTTATTGTCAGAGCCTGTGCGCACCAGGGTCTTTCCATGGCCGTTGAGCCAGAGAGTGGTCAAGAGTCCATAGGAGTACAAGAGAGCTGCCTCAGGTAGAGGCATATGTATAGATCACAGAATGTCACTTAGTGAATTTGGTACTTGCTTCTTCTTAGGTGTCAGTAGTACATTTGGCTCAATAAATAGGACTTTGTTCCTGATACATTAATGTAAAAAGAGTGATACAGGGAGAAGGTGATAAAGAAAGATACATTGAAAACAACTTCTTAGGGGTGACAAAAATGGAAACCTATTGAGAAACACTAGTTTTGCAAGGATGCCTGTGTCTCTGGCTCAGAAGGCATAATTATTCCAGGTCATCCATACCCTTCCATTCCACACTTCTGTGCTCAATGACTGAGACGTCAAAGACAAGGCTTGAACTCACATGTCATAGTTTCTCCAGCTATAACTGAGAATGAACACATTTCCCTGACTTCTACAGTTAGGTAAGTTCCCTCTTTTCATTGTGTAGTTCTTGCCTACTAGTTTAGCACTTATCACTTAGCATTAGTAACCTGGTTTAATTTGTATGTATCATCTTGTCTTTATAACTAGATCATAATGCATTTTATGGTGGAGACTATGTGTTTACCTGATAGTGCATTAACTTATCACCCATCAAACACATTGAGCACCTTCAGGCATGGAGTTAGATTCTAAAAAGACAAAGATGAGAAGACATGGTCTTTAACTTTAAAGACTTCCCAGTGAACAAACAGTTATGAAATGGTGTCATGTGGGTAATGACAGAGACATGTATAATTTTCCCACAGGAAGCATCCTGTCCAACCGGAAGGGGGAAGAACGTAAGCTGAGCCTTGAAGGCAAAACAAGGAAGAGGAATTTTCCAGATAGAGAATGGGTGGTAGACAGGACAGCTTCTGGCAAATGTGGAAATGACTGGAAATGAGACCAGGCTAACATATGAGGGGCCTTGAAGCTCACAGGTAAGGTAACTTTGAGGCACTGATATGCCACTGGAGAATTTGAATTAGCCGGTGGCATGATTGGCTCTCTTTCCCAAAGCTCACCTGACTGCAATGTGGACAGGAGTACAGGAGGATCGGAACCTAGTTGAGAGATGTTTCAGTAATATAGTTCATGATTCCTGAACAATAGAAGTGGGTGGGGGTAGCGTGGAAGGAACTGTCCAGAAGTTTATGTGGAAAAGAAAATTGAGATTAAGAGGCTTGTGAAGGTAAGTGAAAATTAGTACCACCACTGTGAAGGGAGATTTGTCACTATCTACTAAAACAAAAAAGGGAATAATTTATGCAATAGTTTGGGCTTTCGCCAAAGGCCCACATATTAAAGGCTTGGTTCCCAGCTTGGTGCTTGGGGAGAAGCTTTAAGAGGTGGAGCTTAGTGGGAGGTTTTAGGTTATTGTGGACTTAACACCCCAGGGTATTTGTACCTAGTGTTTTTAAGAGTTTGTTTTTATTTTATTTATTTTTTTATTATTATTCATATGTGCATACAAGGCTTGGGTCATTTCTCCCCCCTGCCCCCACCCCCTCCCTTACCACCCACTCCGCCCCCTCCCTCTCCCCCCTACCCCCTCAATACCCAGAAGAAACTATTTTGCCCTTATTTCTAATTTTGTTGTAGAGAGAGAATAAGCCATAATAGGAAGGAACAAGGGTTTTTGCTGGTTGAGATAAGGATAGCTATACAGGGAGTTGACTCACATTCATTTCCTGTGCGTGTGTGTTACCTTCTAGGTTAAAGTTCCTGGTCCCCTTTTCCTATTGGCCTCAGTTGCTTTTAAGGTATCTGCTTTAGTTTCTCTGCGTTAAGGGCAACAAATGCTAACCAATTTTTTAGGTGTCTTACCTATCCTCACCCCTCCCTTGTGTGCTCTCGCTTTTATCATGTGCTCAAAGTCCAATCCCATTGTGTTTGCCCTTGATCTAATGTCCACATATGAGGGAGAACATACAATTTTTGGTCTTTTGGGCCAGGCTAACCTCACTCAGAATGATGTTCTCCAATTCCATCCATTTACCAGCGAATGCTAACATTTCGTTCTTCTTCATGGCTGCATAAAATTCCATTGTGTATAGATACCACATTTTCTTAATCCATTCGTCAGTGGTGGGGCATCTTGGCTGTTTCCATAACTTGGCTATTGTGAAAAGTGCCGCAATAAACATGGGTGTGCAGGTGCCTCTGGAGTAACCTGTGTCACAGTCTTTTGGGTATATCCCCAAGAGTGGTATTGCTGGATCAAATGGTAGATCAATGTCTAGCTTTTTAAGTAGCCTCCAAATTTTTTTCCAGAGTGGTTGTACTAGTTTACATTTCCACCAACAGTGTAAGAGGGCTCCTTTTTCCCCGCATCCTCGCCAACACCTGTTGTTGGTGGTGTTGCTAATGATGGCTATTCTAACAAGGGTGAGGTGGAATCTTAAGGGATATACAGAACTTTGTGTCCTCTCCCTGATGCTTCTTTCTGTTCTATGAATTTGGAGGTGCCATGATCAAGAAGTTGGTGCTCCCCAAAATTCATTTATTGAAATCCTCACCAAGGGGATAGTGAGGTGATAGCAAAGGAAGTTAAGCCTTTGGCGAGGTGATCAGGTCATAAGGGCAGAGCAATGTGAGGACACAGCCAGAAAGTGCTGTCTATAGGAAAGCAGGCCCTCACCAGATACCAAGCCTGCTGGCATCTTAATCTTGGACTGCCAGCCTCCAGAAATGTGAGAAATAAATAAGCCATACAGTTGATGGTGCTTTGGTATTATTTATGGTATTTTTTCAGCCTGCATAAATTAAACCAGGAAGGAAGGAAGGAAGGAAGGAAGGAAGCAACAAAGTCAAGGACAAGTGGGAAGAGAGGATCCTGCAATATAGAATCTGAGAATGGCGGATGCCTGGGCATCGTGCTGGAGAACATGCTTACTTTATTGTTTGTCAACGGTTAGTTGGTTATCAATGAACCAGAGCAGAAGACCAGAACGGAAACCATGACACCCACCTTACCATAAGCTTGGGCTTCCTCCAAAACCATTTCCCTTCTGTATGTGGATGCAGTGGGCTGGGTAGAGGATATAAGCAAGCAGCAGCAAGCTCCCTCCACACTCCAGAGCCCTGAGCGACTAGCCAATCCCTCAACCTTTGGCTTCTGCCTTTGGTCACATCTTCCTTCAGTTCCATGGGAGGCTTTGAGGGTCATCTGTATCCAGGGCTGTCTTTATTCCTATATGGACTTTATCATGCACGACTTGTCTCCAGGGCCTTGATATGCAACTCTTCTGTGCAATATCCACCACACCGTCCTTGGAGCAAAGGAAGATGGGCAAAGCTACGGCAAATACACTATGTTGGCTTGCTGAAGATATTGAGTGCCTGCATTTTAGTAGCCCAAGAGCTGCATAGCATTCCAGGACAGTTTGTACTTATCACCAAGATATTTCATCAGAGAAACTTTATGTTCCACAAACAGTGGCAGCATCTCACTCTCTATATGACCTTCTTCTTAAGTGGGTGTGTAGACACAGTGAGCCAGAACCTGCTACCCCAGAGGTGTGCAGCTCTGGAGCAAGGTGCTCAAACTCTGGCCACATTTATATTTCTGCCCTTGATGGTGTCTCACATGCAGGATACAGAAGGAGTGGAGCTGCAGACTCACATGCTGCTTACCCAGACCATGTTCCTGCTGACACTGGTGGTGACCGCAGAGCTGTGGGCTCCCAACATGGTGCTCCTCTGGATGATGAAGGCCTTTTTGTACCTCATCACGGGCTCCTGGCTCATGCAGATGGGCTTCATGCTGTACAAACCAGTCTCTGGCTATAAATGGATGGACGATGACAAGCATGACATCATGTTTGCCACCACTTTCTTCTGCTGGCATGTGGCCTTTGGGGCCATTTTGATGATCTGGATCTATGGCCTCTCCTTTTTGTGGTATTGTTACCTTTTTGTGAGTTTCTGAACCTGGATGTGCCCAAGTGGTTCCCTATAGCTTGCATACTTTGGGACATCTGGCTGAGAAGTTGTAGGACGTGAGCTGTCAGAGGAGGATCAGATGCCTACCTTTCAAGGTATCCCATCCAGAGGCAGCAGACTATACTGGGGGGCATAGCCCCTCTGCCCTCTGGCTTCTCTTCATCTCATTTGCTGGAGAGTGTGCAGAAGAAAGGTTGATGAAACAAGAAAGTCATGCAACTACAATCTTCACCCTCAGCTCCCCAAGTGTCATCTTCTCCCCTCCCCCCCCACTCCACACCTTCCTTTCCCCTCCCTAACTCCAACCAAGGAATCTGTTTGCTTTGCACCTTTCTGCATCCCTCCCTCACCTCTCATGAGAACATTACAATAAACTTACTACATCCTACCTTTGGGCCTTTTTATAAATCCCTCACCCCATCACATAGAATTCTTACCACTAATCACATTTAATACATCATCGTAAGTTAGCTATCGTAATAACTACCTCTCATCTTTTCTTGTTCTGGATCTCTACAATATTCACACTAAATACAGACTGTTTTTTGTTTGTTTTTGTTGGTACTGGGTTATTGAACTCAGGGCCTCATGCTTGCTGGCAGGTGCTCTACCACTTGAGACACAACTCAAGCCCTTTTTGTTTTAGCTATATTTCAAATAGAGTCTTGCATTTTTGCCAGAGATGACCTGAACCATGATCCTTCCTTTGTCTGCTTCCCAAGTAGCTAGGAATACAGGTGTGAGCTACTGCACTCAGCATGTCAGACTGCTGTTTTGACTATATAGAACTCAAATAACTGTTCTCAAGTTATTTTCTTTGATTACTACGTGATTCGTCACAAAGAAACAGCCTTGAAAACAGCTTCTTCCTCTGTAGTGTCTCATAAAGCAGAACAACACCAGCACATACAGAGGGCTCCAAGGGCTCATCTGCTTCTAAGGGTTCTTCTTCTCCCCACCCCCCAGCCCCCACCCACACACCTCCCCAAGTACAGTCTTGTTCTTCCTTGGGCACTTCATCTCATTGTTCTGCACACAAGTAGTGGACTCACCTGGACCCAGCTTCTTTCAGGTTTAATAGAGTCTAATGGCTTGTTTATTCCACATACTTTTTAACCTGCATCACAACTGTCAGTGAGCTTTATAGGTGAGTAATATAAAATTCAAAAGGGTTAAGAAAGTGACTTAAGGTAACTATAAGGTTTTACTATATCACGTAACGCTATAACTAGGTGTCAATGGGGTGGAATTCTGGTGAGTAGAGTTAAATTATCGAGGGCCCTGGGATATGAGGATTCTGTCAAGTTTTTCTCACTCCTCGTGGAGACTAAACATCTAGTTAGGACAAAGTAGGGCTGGGGCAGGGATTCCAGATGGTAATTATCCTTCTCCATTTCTTTTTGTTTCCAGTTCCTAGAGAATTAGATGCATCCTTTGGTGCTGGCTGTACTCTTCCTTCTTAATTTTCTTGTTCAAAAGTTCAAATGTGACAGGGGTGAGCTGTTATCTGTTGTCAAGGATCTTCACCCTCTGGCTTGGGGCGTTTGTGAGCCATCTGAGTCATTCTAGAGTGGGAAGGTGATTCCCAGGATCATTTACACGGGGCTCAACCAAGTCCTCACATGTGCTAGACATTCAGTATGTGACCAACTGCCATGATGGTTTACACCTGCATCAGGCGACAACAGTGGAGATGACCAGAGTCCCTCACGCAGATGTAAAATATACCTCAAGCCTAGTTCAGCTTCCATGCTTCCCCTTGGCCTGGGGACCAATGGATCTCTGTGTCCCCATTGGGTTCTGCTCTTTCCCTTGTTGTCATGTCTAAGTCCCATCCTCTTCTCCCCTGCACCTTGGACATCTTTTTGGATCATAGTCCAGTCTTGCAGGTCCTCCCTCCTCTAGTCTTATTTAATGTCCTCTACTTCCTTAAGGTTTGGGTGGTACAGAATCTGTTTTCCTCTACATTCTTTCCTATTGATATGACAACACTCTGTTTTCTACTTCATCCATACCTCCCTTTTTTGATATTAAGAGCATATTTTGGATTGTTTAAACTTGAAAATTGACTTTTTCATTGCTATTGCAATTTGGCCTCATTGTGAGACAATATCTTTGACTAAATAAGAGAAAATCCATATTTAAAAGCAAGGTCCAAATATTAGAATTTCATGATACTATCTCTCTATAACTTGAAAGTGGAAGAAAGCCACTTGTTAACTCTTAGACTTGTCCCATTTTGAGTACTATTGAAGTTCCGTTAAGTACTGTTGAACTCATCTCTTGTAGCAAATTAATGCCTCCAAATATTATTATGACTCACAATGCATATATTCTAGGTAAGATAATAAGTATTAGTAGCAAAGCCACAAAGACTTATAGCTAAGGCCTGATAAAATAGTGAAATAGGTAGACCTGCTGTTTGGATAGGGTCTTTCTGTTTTCCTTACATCACAGTAGATATTATTACTGTGACAGTAATCCTAATTGCTTTGAATAGTAAAACCAATTGAAGATAAGTTAGAGGAAAGACAAGAACAAAAACACCAAATTACAGAGATTTGGAGAGAAAAATGTAATCTCTACCACTATCCACCAGAGGGCGCGATGTTCACGTGAACTGGAAAGGACACTTCCTCTCGTTTTGGTACTGAACTACCAATTTAAAACAAGTGAAGGAGGTATGGGGAAGAAAGCAATAGAATATAGCAAATGTTGTCCAAGCATGCAGTAAACATCACATAGACCTATTTCCTATTAGATGTGTGGAGTTGTATAAGCACAGAGTCTTACACACAGAGCTGTGTGTGAAAAGACTCTTGGTTTCTCAGTCTCTGACCCCCCTTCCTACTTGGGGTGAAAAATAATCGTGTGTGAGTCTTGGAGGGACTGTCTTCTGTAGATTCCAGGGAGAGTCAGTCTTTCTCCCAGCCCTGGGAGTGAGGATGTGGACAAGGACACCTTGAACTCTTCACCCAGAGCTTGTCATCTTAGAGCGGTGACTCCTGGGCTCAAGGAAATGAGATTGTGCATGCTGGGTCCTTGGACAATGGATACTCAGTAGTGAGCTGGCAGTAGTGGCCTACTAGGGACAGCCACAAATGCTGGAAGAAAATGCTGTAGTTGAAAATGGCTTTGATTTCTATGTGAGGTGGTGTATACCACCAAATAAAAAGTGCGTTTACCATAATAGATAGCTGTGAAGTGCAGATAGCAAAATAATCCCACACAGAGATGATCGTAGTGGCTACTGATCATGGAGTCTCTTAGAAAAAATGTGTGGACGGGCCAATAAAATTCTACTGAAACAGATAAGTTCTGTGATGATAGATGTTTTCTTTCCTTTCCTTTTCTTTTTCTTTCTTTCTTTCTTTCTTTTTTTTTTTTTTTTTGATAATACTAGTGTTTAAACTCTGGGCCTTGTCTTTGAGCCATACCCCCAGCCCTTTTTGCTTTAGTTATTTTTGGGGGTTATTTTTTATGCTCAGGCCAATCTAGACCATGATCTTCCTATTAGATTCTTCTCCTCCTATGTATGTGATTCTCTTACATACATTTCCCGTGAAGCTGGAATGATAGGCATGAACCACCACACCAGGCTATTGGTTGAGATGGGGGTCTCACAAATTTTTTGCCTAGACTGGGCTCAAACCCTGATCTTGGCCTCCCAAGTAACTGGGGTTACAGGCACAAGCCATGCTTGGCTGATCAGCATTTTTGACTACTTTATTTGTTGTTGTATCCAAAACATCTAGGAAAGTTTATGTCACATGGAAGTGCTCAATAAATATTTCCTGAGGAAGTTAGTTAACAAACAGAAAGCTGAAATGAGCTATGCTGGCAGAAAATCAGGTCCCTCGTTCATTTTGCAGCCCTAAGTCAGACTAAGAGTTTTTAAATTAAAAAGAAATCCTTTTCCCCTTTTGAACAAAGCTTGTGATATTTTTGCAAGTGTTTCCTAGTGTATGCCAGAGATCTGCTGTGATTTCTAGGGTATCTGTGCACTGAGGTAATGGAAATACCCAGAACTTCAAGAAACCACTCCCTGTAGGGACTGACCCAAGCACACCTAGCAAATATCCTAAAAGCGATGTGAACTCAGGTCTTTCTATTTCATAAATCAATTATTTCTTATGTTATCCTTTTTTTTTTTTTTTGGTGGCACTGGGGTTTGAACTCAGGGCCTCACGCTTGCCAAGCAGGTGCTCTATCACTCAACTCATGCCCCCAGCACTCCTGTTTTCCTGATGACAACAATTATCTGCAGTATTTATAAATAATGCAAGTTCCCGAGTCCCACTCCAGTCCTTACAATCAGAATTCCCAGGGGAAGGTCCTGGTAATTTATGTTTGTTTTCTTGTTTGTTTATGGCAGTACTGCGGTTTGAACTCAGGGTATTGCACTTGCTAGGCAAGCTCTCCTTGACTTGAGCCCCTCCTCCAGCCTTTTTTGCTTTACCTTATTTTTCAGATAGGGTCTTGATTTTTTTCCCAGAGCTGGCCTCAGACTGTGATCCTCCTATGCCTCCCAAGTAGCTGGGATAACAGGTGTGCACCACCATGCTCAGCCTGTTTTGTTGAGACAGAATCTTGCTAACTTTTTGCCCAGATGGGCTCAAATTACCATCTTCACAATCTCCACCTCCTGAGTAGCTGGGATTACAGGTGTGAGCCACTGTACTTGGCCTAATTTATGTTTTTTACCAAGAGCTCTAGTGATTTTTATCATTATACAAGTTTGGAAGACAACTGATACCCTTCCTTTGGAGAACTAGAACATCTTGAAAAGGTCAGAAATGCAACCAGTACGTCAAGTCTCTAGCTAGTGATCTGGCTTCTCTTCTTTCCTGTTAGTGTCATAACCCCTCTTTGGTTGTTAATAGCTCCAATACTCAGCCTCTCAGAGCGTGGGGAAAATGGTGGAGCAGTAGTTAAGACTACAAAGTAGCTTCACATAACTTGATTAAAAACCAGTCTGAAAGCATTCTTGTCTTAAGGAATGTGGCATGCGCTGGAGTGAGCTTTTTCTTTCTCCTGGTTATTACTGAAACTAACTGGGGGTGATGAGAGATACAGAAAAGACACAGGATAGAAAGACAGGCAGAAAGTTGGGGCCAGGTGTGCTGGGCGCTCAGGTAGAGATGCACAACAGCCTCATTGCTTCTTATCTCTATTAATCTCTTCTTACTCAGCTTCTTTTCTCTATCTTTATTCTTTAAGGCCTTACTCCTTTACAACTCCTTAAAACCTTGCTTCTAAAAGTCTTCTTTTCTATTCCTTAAAGTCTCTTTTCTTAGACTTGCTCTGTCCCATGTTTTCTCTTAGCTTTTCTTTAGCATAATCTCTGTTAAAGTCTTTGCCCTCAGACTTGCACTGCCCCATCAGACTTGCACTGTCCCACGTTCTCTAACTTTCTTAAAGTTTTGTCCCTCAGACTTGCAGACAATCAACAGAGGCAGTGCACTTGCAAGCTGCCAACCAATTCTGTCAACTCCTCTTTAACAATTCTCCTTCAGCCATTCTTTTCCCTTCAGCAATCCTCCCTTCAGCAATTTATTTTCCCTCTTCAGCAATTCTCCCTTCAGCAATCTCCCTCCAGCAATTTCCCTTCAACCAAAAGACTTCCTTTCACCCCAAAGCCCCCCTTCATCCAAAAAGCCAAAAGCCTCACGTCCTCCTTCAGTGAGTCTTTTATATCCAGTGGTAAACAAGGAAGTGGAGCAGCACTTTTCAGGGAGGGGCATGACATTGTAACAGGAGAAACCTGCGTTAAACAACTTAGGAAAAGCAGCTGAACTGCATCTCTCCTTCTTGCTCTCTTCTGTGGCTGGGGTTGTGCCAAATCTCAGCCTACAGATAAACATCTTAGGAAAAGCAGCTGTTCTTCATCTTACTCTAGCCTTATTCTGTGGCTGGGGCTGTGCCAAACTCAGCCCACAAACATTGAGTACAACTGTGCTAATGTCCGAGTAAGCTTCTCCTACTCCACTCCTCACAATGTACCACTATTATATATGCCATTATTTTTGGAAGAGACTATAGCTTTTTCTTTTGGTCAGATTGTGATAGCACTTAACCAAAGGAGGGGATAATCCAAGTAACAAAACAATAACATAGACATCTAGAGCTTTACCCTGAGCTCTCTTTCCCTTTTTTGTTCTTTCCTTTTCTGTTTTAACTGTACTAAGGTTTGAACTCAGGGCTCTACTGCTTGAGCCATACCTCCAATCCTATTTTCTCTGGTTATTTTGGAGTAGGATATTTTTTACCCAGGCCAGCCTGGTTTCCTACCATCACTGGGATGACAGTCATGTACCACCATATCCACCTATTGGTTGCAATAAGGTCTCTCTAACTTTCTGCTTGGGTTGGTCTTGGACCACAATCCTCCTGATCTTAGCCTCCTAAATAGCTAAGGTCACAGGTGTGAGCCATCAGTGTCCAACTCTGAACTCTCTTAAAATGTATGCACCACTTTGAATGATGCATGAGGTAATATACTGAAGAATATGGCAGACCCATATTGGGACACATTAAAATATCAAGAAGTAATGAAAGAATCTCTTCTTACTATAAGAACTTTAGTTAGCAGTATCTGGTCTTTACCATAAAGATCATAACACTTTTTCAAACATGACTTTTTTTGTGGGTCTGAAATCAAACTCAGGTCCTTGCGTATGCTAGGCAAGTGCTCTACCACTGAGTTACATCCCTAACTCATTCAAATGTAATTTTTTTTGGTAGCACTGGAGTTTTGAACTCAGGTCCTCACACTTTTTAGGCAGCCACTCTACCACTTGAGTTATTCCATCAGCCCATTTTTGTGATGGGTTTTTTCCAAGATAGGGTCTCTCGAATTATTTTTCTGGGGCTGGCTTCAAACCACAATCCTCCAGACCTCTGCCTCTTGAGTAGCTAGGATTACAGGCGTGAGCCACCAACACCTGACCCAAATGTGACTTTTTATTGGTAATTCATTATTAATAACATTACTTCTAACTTCCCAGGTTTTCTAGACATGATATATGTTTCCCAACAATCTCTTTTAAATGTCTTCTCATGACATGGAAAAACTTTCTTCTCACAAGTTTAAGAGACATTCTTCACTAAATTATTAAGATTTATAGGCTTGGTAGCTTTTAATCTTAATATCCACTTTCTATCAGGAAAGAAAAAAGAAAAAAAGAGTTAGTGGAAAAAAATTGCTTGACAACTTCAAAGAAAGGGAATTCAAGCTATTTGGAGGTTGATTTTTCTCCCTCTACTCCAGCCATATTGGGATTTAAACTCAGGACCTCCTGCTTGCTTGGCAGGTGCTCTACCACCCTAGTCATGCCCCCCAGTCCTGAGATTGATGATTCAAGTGGACAGAAAAGCCTGGAGATACTGCTTATTAGTCCCAGGAGCTGAATTTAGCCATAGAAAATGTCAGCCTGTGGTAGAAGAGGATGGAGTGGTGAAGAGATCTTGGACACACATGGAAAGGAACTGTTACTGCACACAAAATATAGACTAAGTACAGCTGAGTCTCCTGTATTCAAGTGATACAGGAGATCAGGTAACATAAAGACTTCTCTCCAGACTGAGGACTACACAACAATAAGCAGGCCACTGCCTACGGAATCTGGAACTCCTCAGAGGTGTCACTGTGTGTTCACAAAGACTGGGTTCCTGTTGACTACAGTCTAATTTCTGCTGGTAACCAATCAGAGTGGCAGCAAAAGCACGACAACATGAGCAGTGTTGGTGAGTCTCTGAAAGGGAGGTTTCCAAGGCATTGAGCCCTCAAATAGGGCAAGCCACTCATTCTCCCAGTCATCAATAGGAGTACCACATGTGACTTTTGTGTCATTTATGTCTGTTGCCTTCTTTCTCCTTCTTACCTTCTACTACCACATCTTTAAGAATAGAACAAGGCCCCATTCATAAGAAACTTAGTCAAGAGGGAGGAAGTCAAATGTACATCAGGCCGTTATGTGTCTTACCTTCTCTAGGGAAAAGGCCTGCATGGGTTTTGGGATCATCTGATGATTATTGTTTATTTGTTTCTAAGTTAACCCTATTGTGGTGTGGAATGAGTACTATCAGCCTTTTAAATAATTAAGAAGTCTGAGGGCAGAACAGGAGAGAATGGTAACACAGGAATGAAGAAACTATAGGATTGGGAAGAGGCGGGTGTGGTGAGCCTTGTTCCCGTACCTTATTATGACTGTTTTGCCAATGGCAATTTTATCATAGGCAAGCCCCTTGTCACCAGTACTGTGTGTCCGTATGGAAAATAATCAATCAGGAAATTTCTGCCAAGCCCCATTTCCTGCAATCAGATGGTCTCTCAATAACATAATCCATCAAGAAATTCATGTCATGATTGTGAAAGGGGGACTATTTGGTGGGGTGAACCAGTGGGAAAGGGGAAGGGAAAGATAAGGGTGATGGGGGGGCAAATGTGATCAAAGTACTTTATATGAAAATAGCATAATGAAATCCACTAAGAACTGTTAAAAGTGATGGGAATTAAGAAAAAATAATATGCACAGGGTGAGTTTGATCCCAGTACATTAAATGCATATATGTAAATTTCATAATGAAACTCCTTTGTACAATTTATTTATGCTAATAAGTATAAAATAATGTAAAAGATCTAGGTGATAAGTGTTCTCACTACTAATGTACATACACATGCATATAAATGTGCATATATATATACATACATACATATTCATGTGTACATAAATAGCTAAAAATTAAAAATACATAGGCCCATAAAGATACACACACACACACTTTTTTCTTCTTAGAAACTGTGTCTTCACTGATTCTTCCAATTCCAGTTCAAACCTCTAGAATTATTCTTGTTCCAATCTCATATTTGTGTCTCTGTTCTTCTACCAACAGAATCCTGGCTCCCAACAACATATTTATCCATTTGCTTAGACCTATAACACACTGGAAGTAGTTGCAGAATTGTCTCACCAACACTGCTACAATAAACCTACTAAAAAGAGTTCAGGATCTATTTCTAATTTTCATCACCACTACTTCAATCTCACTACCCACACACACACCATCTGCCCAAGACAAAGTTTACATAGTCAAATACTGAGTTAATAAACTAACTTGAATTTCTTCTTTCTTTTTTTAACTTTTCTCTCATTTCCCTTGTATAAAGTTGTAGAATTTATTCATTGTTTCCATTTGATTTCAGGTTTGCCTTTTTTTCAATGATTTTTTTTAATATTAAATTTTTACAGTATTAAAAAAATAAAAAGAAATCCATGTCAGAGTGTATGAATGACTGACAACCAACCAATCCAAAAGGTTATAAACATCATCTCTTGAACAATTCATTCAGCATTGACAGATCTTGACAAAGTACAAACCCTTTTGTGCCTAGGGGAGGAAGGATGAAAACCCTCTTGCCATAGAGCTCAGTCATGGAGGAAGCTGCCTACATCAATGATGAAAGCAGCAAAATATATTAACTATAGTAAAGGAAGACATCTAGGACAGTGTGGAGACAGAATCACTCTACCATTGTGGTAGAGACTCACCGGTGCTCATGTTGCCCTGACTTTCCTGCCACTCTGATTGCTTAGGATCAGAATTAGCCTAGAGTCAGTGCAACCAATCTACCACTGTGTTAGATTTTACCATTCTTGGTTCACCAATATGATTATGTATAAGCCAGTTCTTGATGGATAACCAGCCATTTATGAAGCCAGCTGGGGTTGAGAGGACATTCCAGACAATGGGAATGTGGGAATAGACATGAGGTTTGAAGTGAAAGCTGACAGCAGGTTCAGGAATCAGAGTGCCTTGGTTTTGGCTTGGAAACAGGAGGCAGCATAGTGTGAAGTAGCAGATGAGACTAGGAGGTAAAAGCAAAAGAAGATGAAGCCTCAGATAGTATACTCAGGGGTTTGGAGTTTACCTTGTAGAACATGGAGGGGTCTTTGAGGTGTGTCAACAATAACATCAACATATTATAGTGGCACTGTGTAAAGGGCATTTGGAAAGGGAAAGGACCAGAACTAGGAAGACCATTAAGAAACTGATGCGGTAGTCTAGGAAGGAGATGATAGGGGCCTGAAAAAAGATAATGACTGTGTATAAATGGAGAGGAGAGAGATTCCAGAAATATGTGAAAGGGAAGAAACCACAGGAATGGCCCAACATTGCATATGGGGGTGGCAAGACAGGAAAATCAGTGATGTAACTGAGACTGGGAATACAGGAAAAGAAGCATGTTGCATGTGTGGAAACCTGGATATGTTGAACCCATGGAGGTGAAAGCACCTGGAGAGATGTTTCATAGCTAATTAGATATTCAGAACTAGAGCCAAAGAGAGAAGTCTGGGCTGAAAACAGAGATTTTAAAATCATCTGTGTGTCATAGATTAAACAAATCAGGGAACATTCATGAAAAGAAGAGCAGAGGGCTGGTGAGGGATCCAAGGGAAACCAACACGAAAATTTACAGTAGATAGGAAGAAAAACGGTATCTCCGGAATGAAGGCAAAAACTGACACCAGCTCTGCTGTTTACAATAGCATTTTATTGTCTGGGTTTCTATGTCTATTTCTGTTATTCAAAGACAATGACCACCTGGTGTCATCAGGAAGTGATGGAGGCCATGGCTTGGTTTTCTTGTGCTATTAAAAATGTACTTCAGGGATTGTACATTTGTACAATCTCACTATCTTCATCAGATGCTGGAGAAGTCTAAGAGACAGGCCTGGTGTTTATTATTTAGCTTGTTCATTTTCAGCCTTTCATTATAACTTTTGGGTATGATGGAGAAATGGTGGGCCATTGATATAATAATTAGCCTACTACTCAATAGTTGAAAACTATGCTCTAAAGAACATAGACAGTGAATTGGAATAAACTTAGAGGAGTTAACTAGTCCACCTGGGGCTTTTATTGTTGGCTTTATGATGATCAACATTTATATTCTCTGAATAATTTGAGCAAAACAACAATAAAACCTGAGAGGCGCAATAAACATTTGCATGACCAAATCAATATTCAAGAAAGTTCTTGCCAGGCTGTAATGCTGGGCCCAAACTAACCAGGCAAAATTTGACAAGAATTCATGTAATTTACTGCCCTTGATTTCTGAAAGGAGATGGCTAAATAAAGTGTAGTGGATTTAATAGCATAACGTGAAAGCCCCCAAAACAAACTCCACTTCAGGCTGCACTGATGTTACATGCAACATTGGCCAAAGTACTCTTGTACTCTGCCCTGGGAAGCATTTAGGGTGCTTGAGATGGCTCCATCTCATTGGATGTCACTTCAGCTGATGAGAGAGGAGCAGGTAGAAAGGAGTCCATTGAGGAATGGCTGAAGAACTGTCCAGAGAGGTTGAAAGTTAGCAGAAGTCTGGGGTGTCTTTATTAACATTGGGAGTCCCGTCTTCAAAAGGAAGAATTTCCACAAATACAAAGAAGGTAAAGAAAGGCAGTTCACAGTAAGAAAAAAATTTTTCTAACCATTTTATCTCTTAAAATGAGACATGAGACAGTGAACGCCCTATAGTTAAGAGACGTGGAAAAGAAATTGGAGTTAGATGACCATAAAAGCCGTCATTATGCTGAGTTTTGGCTGTGTGAATGATCTATTTAATTGCTTTATTCTTGCAATTGGAACACAATCTTGGTCATGGGTTTTTGTTTTTGCTTTTTTCTCTCCATGTAGAAATCATCGGTTCTACAAATCTTATAATTCTTCTAGAGGATGAAGTCTTTACTGACTTTTTCAACACATTTCTTTCTCTCCCGGTAAGCATTCTCAGACTTAAATCTAATATTTTATTAATAGCTTAATAATGAGTCTTACTGAAAGTGCCTTTTTGTTTTTTTGTTTTTGTTTTACTAAATTCCTTGTGCAATCAAGAACTTTTTAAATTTGAGCAAATAAATGTGAACCAGAACCACCTCTAGAATCTCCAGAACTTCTTACTGTCAGTGTAAACAAATCCAAAATTCCCAGGCTCTTTAACTGCCTTTACCTGTTCCCAGCACACCATCTGCTGACACCAGTGCTGTAGTGACCTCACATCCACCCTTACTCAGTACCTCTGCCTTCCCCCACCTGCAAACTCCCTTAAGCTCTTTGCTTTCTACGTGGAATGCCTTCCCCATAGTTCCACTTACCAAAGCCTTCACCATTCTTCAAATTTCCACTTAAATTCTATTCTTAAGGAATGCCAGTCCTCACAATTGCAACCTCCTGATTAGAACTTCTCTTAGTCACTGTTTGCCTTCACTCTTTGCAAGTCTCTTATAGTATGTGTGTGTGCGTGCGTGTGTGCGTGTGCATGTGTGTGCGTGCGTGTGTGTGTGTGCATGTGCGTGCGTGCGTGCGTGTGTGTGCGTGTGTGTGTGCATGTGTGTGCGTGTGTGTGCGTGTGCAGTTGTGTGTGCATGTGTGTGCGTGTGCATGTGTGTGTGCGCGTGTGTGCGTGTGCATATGTGTGTGTGCGTGTGTGTGCACGTGTGTGCACGTGTGTGCATGTGTGTGCTGTGTGTGTGTGCATGTGTGTGCGTGTGTGCGTGTGTAAGCATATACCCTCCCCAACTCTCCCCACTGGATTGTGAGATTGTGCATTCCTGTAGGATAAGGACTGAGGATTATTCATTCTGCTCTTCTCCCCTTACCAAGTGTACAGCATGTAACAATTGATGAGTTGTTGGCTAGAACCAAACCTGTTTATTTTAATTTATGCAAGTAAAACAATTGTCAAACGTAAAAATATTCTTAAACCTAAAACTAGGCTAATCCCATATATTTTTTGTTGGTTTGTTTGTGACAGGGTCCCACTATGTATCCCAAACTAGTCTCTAACTTCCTATCCTCCTGCCTCAACCTCCTGAGTGCTGGTATTACAGGTGTGAACCACCATGCCTGGCAGGCCATAACTTTTTTCTTTTTGAATTATGCTTTATGAATTGTGGCTCATCTCAGTGTAGCCTTTCCCATAAGATGTGCCTATTAAAATGTGAAAATTCAGGAAGAGGGAAAATATACTATCTCACAAATAGTTATTGGGTGGTTACTTTGTACCAGCCACTGGGCTTAGTTTTGGGGATGCATGTGTTAATGACATAATCTCTGTCCTCAAGGATTTCCCAATCTAATATGAGAGACTGGTATTTAAGGTATGGATGACATGACAGAAATTTCCAGCAGGCAGTTACATAGGAGGGAAAGGCCACTCCTACCTGGAAGAGTCAGAAAAAGCTGATACCAGCGTGGTGTCTTTTTTTTTTTTTTTTGTAAAGCAAACTTTACTTATTTGGAACTTAGAAATTCCAGGTTGTATCACATCAGTGAGTCAATAAGTGTGAATTCTCCAATTCTTTTCTTCTTTAAATCTCATTTTGGGATTTAGTATAGAGATCTGTATTTCCCAAGGCTGTTTGTGAGAATGAGAGAGCACAGGTTTTGAAGAGCCACCCTAAGCCATAGCTAAAGAGGTTAGAGGAAGCATCAAAACCTTAGCCTAATGCACAGAAGAAAACCTGGGGTTGAGAAAAGTGGAGAACAGAAAGTGACTTTATTTTTACATGTGGTCAAGAAAAGATACTCATGGGAAAAAACTGACAAGATGTGTATTCCTTGGGGAAAAGACATGATTGGGAGTATGAGGAGACAGGTCAAGCCCCAAATACATCCAGCTTCCTGGAGGTGGCTTATTGCGCAGGCCCATTTTCCTGAATCTGTGCTTGGAATTAATGCTTTTAGAACACAAAACAATGCTAAAAGAATACATGCTAAAAACTACTTCCAGCAAAGATTTCACTTGCTCCAACAAGGTTAAGAGGTTCAAAACTCATTCCTAGGTGATACTCTCTTATTGATGACAAAAGAGGATGATAGCCTACAATTACCTGTTAAAGCCTCCACATGTAATTTGTAACCCCAGTTCCCATAGGTTCAGTCATCTCTCTACTTTCTCTAGTTCAAAAGTTTAGGTAAATCTAAAGCTATTTCTCTTAAAAAAAAAAGGCTTTAGACCTTTCCTTTAATTCTCTAAGTCTATGGCAAAAGTGAATAATGCAACCCACAAAATCAATATGTTCTAATATTAAGGGTCTTTGCCTTTGCACACAAGCAAGATGGCTCCCAGGTCTAGGTAGGGTATAGCCAGAAATGAATGTTGCACCTCAATTCATTCAGAGTATTTTTTTACTTGTGCAGAGCATGTTGATTAGGTGGAATAAATTTAAGAATCAATGCCCCTCAAAACAGGAAAGCAGTAGGGCTTTCTCTGTCTGTGCTGCAGATGATCTGTGCCTTGTGTATGAAGAGATGCTATTCCTCCTTAGTTGTTGCCTTTCTTTTGCAGGTTTTTGGCCAGACACCATTTTATACTGTTGAAAATTCACAATGGACCTTGTGGCCAGAAATACCTTATGACTTGGTGAGAAGATTCTTGATTGGCAAAGGGTCTGGGGGTGGAAGAAGAGGGGATTGTATTTGAAACATGAGTTGGGAAAGGAAGACAAAACAGGATCCCAGAGGGTAATTTTGGAAGAAACCATAAGGCAGGTAAGTAAAACAAACAACATCAAGCCAGGTAGACATTTTACATTTTTACCTCAGGCAAGCAATTGCTGGTGAACCCTTTCCTTATACTCTCATCCATAGTTAGCTAATGGAATTCATCTCTCATGTCTGCCGTGATTGTTGGGTAGTTGGTGCTATGCTAAGACCTTTGAGGTCACATCTGAACAGGGAAGATTCTGAGAATGGATTGATATTGTCTGCCATGGGTGTGGGATAGGGCTACGTAGTTGTAGTCAGGTATAAACTACCCTACATGGAGATCAAGGTTAAGATGCCGCTGTGAAATTCCTGATGACCACTTGACTGTTCTCCTCCAGAGGTATATCTTTAAAATATTTTCTCTTTACACATTTCTTTTCCCTGTATGTGAGGTTGGAAAGATTACTCTATGACCTGCTCATGATATAGTTTTGTTTTTACCTGAGTTCTAGAGAGCTAAGAAGAGATACCTTACTCCACTTATTTTTTTGGGTGGTGGGTGGGAGGGTAGAAGGGTTTACTGGGATTGAACAGAGGGACGTGCACTTGCCAAGCAGGTGCTCTACCACTTCAGCCACACCTCTAGACCCCTGACTCCACTTCTTACATTCGGTTTCCCTAAGATAACTATGAAACTTAATTTTTTAATTTTTTTCCCTCTCTTCTTTGGTGGCTTGGTCCCTCAGGGATCTATCCTGTACTCTAAATGATGGTGTGTGTGTGTGTGTGTGTGTGTGTGTGTGTGTGTGTGTGTGTGTATGCATGCACACACTCATGTTGTGGTTACTGTTGCTGTTTTGAAGATCAAGCCTTTTATTTCCATTAATCCATTCACTTTTTTGGGAACTTCAGCTAAAGTGTCTGCTCCCCTTAGATACTATTTTTTTAATCAACACACATCTCCTTCCAGCCAGATATTGCAAGTGTGAGGTTAAGCTGTTTCATTTCTTACCAGTTCAGTACCACTTATTTTTCTTTTGTTATTTGGTTTGAACTCTAGATTGCCAAGTACAAAGGATTATTGACCTGGTTGGAAAAATACCGGTTACCCTTCTTCTGTAAAACAAATTTGTGTTTCCAGTATATTCTCTGTCAGGAACTCATCAGTTTCATTAAGTCGCCAGAAGGAGGTAAGTGTGTGTGTGTGAGTGTGTGTGAGTGTGTGTGTGGGTGTGTGTGTGTGTGTGTGTAGAAATAAACATGTTAATTAATGATTCCATGACTCTCAGTCCTAGGTGAGATACAAATACTAGCTGTGTTTGTTGATATGTGGCTAACTCAGCCCATGTTTCACCCAGCAATACATGAACTCTTAGCATAAAATTTGGTACCTGAAGCAATAAGCAGAAATCAGGCAGACTAGGTACTTTATCTTATACCCAGAAATTATGGGGTTAATGGTGAGTATGAAGTATGGTAGAACTACCTGACATATATCTAGAATCAAACAAATCTCACTACTTTCATTACTTCCATTTGATGTGAACCACCATCATTTCTTACCTGGGTACTGAAGTTATCTCTAATTAGTCTCCTTCTACTCCTGATCTGCTTACAATAGCCAGAGAGAGTCTTTTATAACATAATTTTTGGAAGAAAGCAAGGATTCTAGTAAAACAGAAGAGTAGGAAACACTAAGAATTTGTTTCTATAGCTAGATAACATATGGCATAATCCATGTGATATAACCGTTTGGAGGATCTGGGTGTATTGAAGTTTGCAACCCTTGAGAGAAGGATGAGACAGTAAATTGTAGTTGTTTTCATTCAATTTCAGCTCTTAGCACAGCAGCAGCCACCTATCCTCCAACCCCAGTCCCATGACACAACTCCAGAGCAACTTACATACACCTTGTGCTTGTCAGGGTAATCAAAGAATATCTTGCCTTCCAAACATTGGGAATCTGGACTCTGACCACTGGTTATTGCTTCTGATCACAGAGATTCAGATGAAGAGGTGGGCAGCCATTTTTGTTATACCTCCCCATTGCCATTAAGCCCCTTTTCCTCTGCCTCAAGTGATTTCCTGGGGATTTAAAGGTTTTTCAGCCTTCCCTTCTTTATTTTCCACTTTTTCCCCATTTTCAAAACAGAGATAAAAAGACTAGAACTTCCAAAAGTAATTGCATATATGGAAAATTAGACAGTTGCTGCCCATACCTAAGGAAAACCACAAGCTCAGAAAAGACCTGAGGAGAATCAAGTTTATATTTCAAGTTGATTCTTATAATAGAGATAGCCTACAGAAATTTTTTTAAAAATAAACAAAATGAATAACAAAAACCAAAAAAGAAATTTATATGTAAGTGCAAGAATCTGATTTCCAAAATTGCCACATTATTATATTCAAATGTATAATTTTTAATGGAAGTCATAACACATGCAAAGAAACAGGAAAGGAAAAAATTAAATCCAAAGAAACAGTCCCTGAAAAAGACATCAAGGCAGATCTACTATACAAAGACCTTAAAGCAATTGTCTTCAAGATACTCCAAGAAGTAAAGAACAATGTAGAAAAGTAGAGAAAACATTATTTAAACAAAATGAAAATATCAATGAAAAGATGGGAAACCTAAAAAAGAATCCAAAAGGAAATTCTAGAATTAGAAATTACAAAAGTAGAAATGAAAAAAAATCACTAGGGGAATTCAAAGCAAGCTGAAGAGAGAATCAACAAACCTGAAGGGGAAATTATCAAGTCTGAGGAATAGAAAGAAAAAAGATTTAAAAAAAAGTGAACAGAGTCCAAGGGACCTGTGAGACACAATCAAGTAAAATGACACATGTATTGATGGTGCTCAAGGGGAGGAGAGAAAAAAGGGCAGTGAGACATCCCCCAAAGGCGCCTGTGTTGAAGGCGTGGTCCTTAGCTGGTAGTCTACTGAGAGGTGACTGGATCCCAAGGGCTTTGACCTAATCAAATGGATGAATCCTTTGATGGATTCATAATATGATGACATATTGGGAGGTGGTAGAAAGTAGGTGGTGGGATCCAGTTGGAGGAAGAGGAGGTCACTGGGGGCATCCCTGGAAAGATGCACCTTGTCCCCGGCACCCTCTTGCTGTGTTTTATTTCCTGTCCTCCATGAGGTGAGATGATTTCCTCCCTCACATGGCCAGCGTGGTGCTCAGCCCCACTTCACACCCACAACAATGGAGCCAAACAACCATGGGCTGAAACCAGAAGCCAAAGCAAATCTTTCTTCTTAACTGGTTTGTCTCAGAGATTTGTCATAGTGACAAAAAAGCTAACTAACATAGAGATAATAGTTAAAGAAATAATGACTGAAAACTTCCCAAATTTGATGAAAAAACATGAATATAAACATCCAGGAAGAAGAAGCCAGTTAACTGCAAGGAAAATGAACTCAGCTGACTTGCAATAGGATGCATTATAATGAAACTTGTGAAAGACAAAGACAAAGAATCTTGAAAATATAAGAGAGAAGCAACTTGTCACTTAGAAGTGTTCCTCATAAGATTATTAGCAGGTTTATAATCATAAACTTTGGAGTTCAGAAGGCAGTAGGCTTATAAATTTAAATTCCTAAAAGAAAAATACAGTTATCCAGGAATTCTATAGCCAGTAAAACTATCCTTCAAAAGTGAGACATTCCCAGAAAAGTAAAAGCTAAGGGAGATGACTTTTAAGAAATGTTAAAGAAAGTTCTACAGAGTGAAATGAAAGGACACTAGACAATAAACTGAATCCATACAAAAAAGTAAAGATCTCAATAAAGATAAACAAGCAGACAATTATAAAACCTAGTATTATTATAACAATGGCTTATAATTGCACCTTTCTTTTTGAATGATAATACATTTTTAAAAGAACAATTATCTGTCTAGAAGCCAGTATTGTAACTTTGGATTATAACTCCACATTACATTTAGTTTTCTACATAACTTAAGAGACTAACGCATGCCACTAAATTATTAGTTTGTGTTTGGGGGCACACAATGAATAAAGAGGTAATTGTGTGATCTCAACAACCAAAGAGGTAGAGATGGAGTTTTTTTATGTTACTGAAGTTGAGCTTCTATAAATTCAAATTAGAATGCTATGGATTTACAATCTTAAATGTAATTCTCATGCTAACTGCAAAGAAAATAGCTATAGGATACACAGAAAAGGAAATGAGGAAGGAATTTGTTTCATTACAAAAATAAACAGAAAGGAAGATGATAATGCATGAAATTAGAAATAAAAAAGCTGTAAGGCATATGGAAAACAAGTAACAAAATAACAAAATTCCCTCCTTAATAGCAATTAATTTAAAGTAAATTAAATTCTTTAATCTAAGGACAGAGGTTGGTGGAATGGATTTACAAGGAAGACCAAACTATATACTGTCTACAAGAGAATCATTTTATTTGTTTTAAAAAATTTATTTAAAAAATAAATTTATTTATCATAGTTATGTAAGGCTGGGAAGTCCAATACATCCATGCATAAGAGATATTGCAGGTTTGGCTCCATATCATAGCAATAAAGAAAATATTGCAATAAAATGAGTCACATGAAGTCTTTGGTTTCCCATTGCATATTAATTTTGTTTGTCATATGTTGGTAGTCTATTGGGTGTTTAATAGCATTATAGCTAAAAAAAAGTACATAACCTGTTAAAAAATAATGTATTGCTAAAAATTGCTATTATTGAGCTGTTGGAAAAACAACACTGATATACTTGGTCCACACTGGGCTGCCACAAAACTTCAATTTTTAAATAACACACTATCTGAAAAGCACAATAAAGCAAAGTGCATTAAAACAAAGCCTGCCTGCATCAAGTGGCAGCATCTTGCTTTCTTATCTTATGACAGAGGAAAAGAAAACTCAAGAGGGCAAGTGGAGGCTGAACTCACTTTTCATCGGAATGCACCCCACAATTACTAAACACCAGGACCTAAACACCTCCCCTTAGCCCCATCGCCCGGTTCTGTTGTACTGAAGATGAGGTTTATGACACACCAGCATTGGGGGATGCATTCAAACTACAGCACCATTTAACAACAACAATTTAAAAATCAAATTGCTCTAAGAGAAATTTTCCTAAAATAAGATATATTGAAAATAATGAACTCCCAACTCAGAAGGCATTTCCAGAAAAAGTCCCAGATGTGCTGTAACTGAGCAACAGTGACAGAGTGAGCAACAGCCTTAAAAATGACCACTTGCAGAAGACAAGAATGTGTGTTGATAATATCAGTAGATGCAACTACAGTTTATCCTTGCCACTGCTTCAACCCATTGGCAAAGATAACCAACAGTGATCATGGAAGTTAATAAGAAATTGTCTTTAAAAACACTTTTTTAAAGTACAAGGTTTTTAAGCATATGTTTTCCCCTGATTTATGTCTAGTACTACAATTCTTACAAAGACAACTATTGAAATCATTATGGTTTTCTTCTTTTCATTTGCATTAGCATATATTTTAAATTAAAACCCCATTTGAACTGAAAGCATGGCTCAAATGGTAGAGTGAACAAAACCCAACACCAACAACAAGTAACACCCAACACCACCACCAACAAAACCACTCCAGTTACAGGCCTTAAGAGAATTATTTTAAATCCAAAGACACAAATGGATTGAAAGTGAATGAATGGAACAAGATACTTCATGCAAATAGTAGCCAAAAAAGAGCAGGGGTGACTATAATATTATCAGACAAAAAACAGACTTTAAATTAAAAAACAGAGAGACAAAGGAGGAGATGACATATCAATGCAAGGTTCAATACAGCAAGAAGAAATAATAATGATAAATTTCCACATACCTACTGACAGACCATCAAAATATTTGAGGCAAAAGATGGTGGCTAGAGGGAGGAAGCAGAAAGCGTGCCTCCTAAAGTAAAATCTTGGAGAGATGCTGGATATACATCTTACAGACAAAACCACCAAGAAGAGGCAAAACTGACTCCTCCACACCTCCAGCCTACGCATAGCATCTCCACTTCACATTAAATAGAGAAACCAGGAGAGCCCCCGGGCCACCAGACACCAGTGTCCAGATGGCTTGGGAAGACACAGACCACAAAGTGAGCTAAGCGGTACACGGTACTCCCACAGACATCCCTGGACCAGATCAGCATAGCCCCCTGGACAGACTGACACCCATCCAGAGAAAAAAAGAGAGACTGAGTAATAAGCAATAACAACAATAAAGACACGTGACAAAGAGGGTGGGGCGCCCTGAGCACCGAAGAGAGGGGGAGGGGAATCCCTCACAGAACTGTATAAACAAGCTGGGCCAGAGAAGGCAGGAGTGGCTGCACATGCCCAGCAACCAGGAGCGGGAAAGCTTGTAAAAGTGGTGGAGGGAGGAAAACTCCACAGGAGAGGGGGGAAGACCCACTTCCCACGTGAGCTGTAAATAAACATGCTGGCCAGAGCTGTAAATAAACATGCGGTGTCACCTCCCCCAGTGTGCTTGGAAAGGGGAAAGCCTGTAGCAGAGGCTCACACACAGGAGAACTCTGAGTGAACAAAGCCTGTGGGGCCAGGTGAGTGCTAAGCTCACCCCAGAGATCTGCATAAATAAAGCCGCCAGCAACAGCAGGCTGACAGCAGCGGGCAGGTGAGCCATAGCCTCAGATACCATTCACAGAACTGTCTCCAGACTTTTTTTTTTCTTTCTCCCTCCCTTTGATGAGAGAACAACCGAATTACACCTGCATGCTGAAAAACTTACTGAAACTGCATTGCATTTGAACTTGGGACACTTTGTGAAGTTTTTGTTTGTTTGTTTATTTTGTGTAGTTTTGTTCTATTTTATGTTTCTCCTTTGATGAGACAACTACAGAACAACATCTGGGCACCATCTCCAGGATTTGAGGCTGAGGAACGAACACCAAAATTGCATTTGAACTTGGGGTTTTTTTTATTTTTTACTTTTTTTATTTTTATTTTTATATATATATATATTTTATTTTTTATTTTCAATCCTCTCTCTGTCTCTCTAATGCCTTTTCAGCTTATGGTTGAATAGTACACTGTCTCTCCCTGTTTATATCTTTGAAACCTTTTTTGTTTGTCTCTTTGTTTTGTTTTTTTTTCTACTAGTTTATTTGTTTTTCCCTTTTCCTTTAACTTCTTTGCTTTCCACCTCCTCTCACCCTTCCATTCTAAATATCACTAGTGCTATTACTACAAGCCAGAAAATACTTAATTGCACACACACAGGGGACAATAACAACAGCAAGGGCAATGACGGGAAGACAGAAAAAACAGGGAAAGCAGTTTCCCCACAGCAAAAAATTAGTACAGGAACCAGAGGGAAATGAAGAAAATAGATACTCAGATCCAGACTCAAACAAAATGAAGATAAACTATGCCAAAGAATCCAATGAAGCCCACAAGAATAATCTAAAAGAAGAAATATTACAGGTACTCAATGAGAATTTTATAGAGATGATACTGGATATGATCAACCAAAATGTACAGGAGACACTCAAGAAATTCCAAGACAACAAAAATAGAGAATTTGAAAAAGCAAAAGAAGAAATAAAGGAAACAATAGAAGCACTGTATAAACACCAAAGTGAAACAAAGAACATGATTAATAAAGAGATAAGTGAACTCAGGACAAAAATAGACAACATTAAAGAGAAAATGACACAGGATATGGAAAATCTCAGAAAAAAGAACAAAACAGAATTGCAAAACAAATCAGAAGGCCAATCCAGCAGAATAGAACAAACAGAAGACAGAATCTCAGAACTCGAAGATGAAATGGTAATTAAAGGAAAAACCAAAGAACTATTAATTAAACAACTCAAGACCTGTTAAAAGAAAATGCAAGAACTCACTGACTCCATCAAAAGACCAAACCTGAGATCATGGGGATTGAAGAAGAAGAGGTGCAAACAAAGGGAATGCATAATACATTCAACAAAATAATAACAGAAAATTTCCCAAATCTAGAGAAAGATGTTCCCATACAGATGCAAGAGGCCTCCAGAACACCAAACAGACCAGATCAAAATAGAACTACCCTACAACATATCATCATTAAAATAACAAGTTTTTCTCTCTGTCAGAGAGAAAAAACAAATAACATACAAAGGTAAACCCATCAAAATCACAGCAGACTTCTCAACAGAAACATTAAAAGCAAGAAGAGATTGGGGAGAGATCTTCCAGGCACTGGATGAAAATAACTTCAACCGCAGGATAGTCTACCCAGCAAAACTGTCATTCAAAATAGATGGAGCAATAAAAGTCTCCCATGATAAGCAGAAACTAAAACAATATGTGACCACAAAGCCACCACTACAAAAAATTCTTCAAAGGATTCTGCACACAGAAAGTGAAACCCAACATAACCATGAAAGGGCAGGCAGCACCAAACTACAGGAAAAGAAAAAGCAAGAAAGTAGAGAGTAACTTCAACTTAGGTACACACAATCAAACCTTCAAACAACTAAGATAACTAAATGACAGGAATCACCACATACCTATCAGTACTAACACTTAATGTTAATGGACTTAATTCCCCCATCAAAAGGCACCGCTTGACAAAATGGATTAAAAAGGAAGATCCAACAATTTGTTGCTTACAGGAGACCCATCTCACCGACAGAAATAAGCATAGGCTTAGGATGAAAGGCTAGAAGAAGATTTACCAACCCAATGGCCCCCGAAAACAAGCAGGAGTAGCAATACTTATCTCTGACAAAGTAGACTTCAAACCTACATTGATCAAATGAGATAAAGAAGGACATTCCATACTAATAAAAGGGGAAATAGACCAAAAGGAAATAATAATCATCAATCTGTATGCCCCCAATGTCAACGCACCCAATTTCATCAAACATACCCTGAAAGACCTAAAAGCATATATTAACTCCAACACAGTGGTTGTGGGAGACTTTAACACCCCATTATCATGAATAGATAAATCATCCAAACAAAAAATCAATAAAGAAATTCAAGATCTAAAATATACAATAGATCAAGTGGACCTAGTAGATGTCTACAGAACATTTCATCCAACTTCTACACAATATACATTCTTCTCAGCAGCCCATGGAGCCTTCTCCAAAATAGATCATATCCTAGGGCACAAAGCAAGCCTCAGCAAATATAAGAAAATAGAAATTATACCGTGCATTCTATCTGATCACAATGCAGTAAAAGTAGAACTCAACAACAAAAGTAAAGACAAAAAACATACAAACAGCTGGAAACTGAATAACTCATTACTTAATGAACCATGGGTCATTGATGAAATAAAAGAGGAAATTTAAAAGTTCCTGGAAGTCAATGAAAATGAAAACACAACCTACCGGAATCTATGGGACACAGCAAAGGCAGTCTTGAGAGGAAAGTTTATAGCCATGAGTGCATATATTAAAAAGACTGAAAGATCCGAAATCAATGACCTAATGATACATCTCAAACTCCTAGAAAAACAAGAGCAAGCAAATCCCAAAACAAATAGAAGGAGAGAAATAATAAAAATAAGAGCTGAAATCAATGAAATAGAAACCAAAAAAACCATACAAAGAATTAATGAAACAAAAAGTTGGTTCTTTGAAAAAATAAACAAGATTGACAGACCCCTGGCAAACCTGACTAAAATGAGGAGAGAAAAAACCCAAATTAGTAGACTCAGGAATGCAAAAGGGGAGATAACAACAAATACCATGGAAGTCCAGGAAATCATCAGAGACTACTTCAAGAACCTATATTCAAATAAATTTGAAACTCTTAAAGAAATGGGCAGATTTCTAGATATATATGATCATCCAAAACTGAACCAAGAGGATATTAATCACCTGACTAGATCTATAACAAAAAATGAAATTGAAACAGCAATCAAGAGTCTCCCCGAAAAGAAAAGTCGATTCTCTGCTGAATTCTATCAGACCTTTAAAGAAGAACTGATACCAACCCTCCTTAAACTGTCCCACCAAATAGAAAGGGAAGGAAAACTGCCTAATACATTTTATGAAGCCAGTATTACACTTATCCCAAAACCAGGCAAAGACACCTCCAAAAAGGAGAACTATAGGCCAATCTCCTTAATGAACATGATGCAAAAATCCTCAACAAAATAATGGCAAACCAAATTCATCAACACATCAAAAAGATTATTCACCACGACCAAGAAGTTTTCATCCCAGGAATGCAGGGGTGGTTCAACATACGAAAATCAATAAATGTAATAAACCACATTAACAGAAGCAAAGAAAAAAACCATTTGACCATCTCAATAGATGCAGAAAAAGCCTTTGATAAGATCCAACATCATTTCATGATAAAAGCTCTAAGAAAACTAGGAATAGAAGGAAAGTACCTCAACATTATAAAAGCTATATATGACAAACCTACAGCCAGCATTATACTTAACGGAGAAAAACTGAAACCATTCCCTCTAAAATCAGGAACCAGACAAGGATGCCCACTATCTCCACTCCTATTCAACATAGTACTGGAATTCCTAGCCAGAACAATTAAGCAAGAAGAAGGAATAAAAGGAATACAAATAGGTAAAGAAACTGTCAAAATATCCCTATTTGCAGACGACATGATCCTATACCTTAAAGACCCAAAAAACTCTACTCAGAAGCTTCTAGACATCATCAATAGCTACAGCAAGGTAGCAGGATATAAAATCAACATAGAAAAATCATTAGCATTTCTGTACACTAATAATGAACAAACTGAAAAAGAATATATGAAAACAATTCCATTTACAATAGCCTCAAAAAAAAGCAAATACCTAGGTGTAAACCTAACAAAAGATGTGAAAGACTCTAAAAGGAAAACTATACACTTCTGAAGAAAGAGATTGAGGAAGACTATAGAAAGTGGAGAGATCTCCCATGCTCATGGATTGATAGAATCAACATAGTAAAAATGTCTATACTCCCCAAAGTAATCTACATGTTTAACGCAATTCCCATCAAAATTCCAATGACATTCATTAAAGAGATTGAAAAATCTACAGTGAAATTTATATGGAAACACAAGAGGCCACGAATAGCCAAGGCAATACTCAGTCAAAAGAACAATGCTGGAGGCATCACAATACCTGACTTTAAACTATATTACAAAGCAATAACAATAAAACAGCATGGTACTGGCATAAAAACAGACATGAAGACCAGTGGAACAGAATAAAGGACCCAAATATGAAGCCACACAACTATAACCAACTTGTCTTTGACAAAGGCGCTAAAAATGGAGAAAAGGCAGCCTCTTCAACAAAAACTGCTGGGAAAACTGGTTAGCAGTCTGCAAAAAACTGAAACTAGATCCATGTATATCACCCTATACCAATATTAACTCAAAATGGATCAAGGATCTTAATATCAGACCACAAACTCTAAAGTTGATACAGGAAAGAGTAGGAAATACTCCGGAATTAGTAGGTATAGGTAAGAACTTTTTCAATGGAACCCCAGCAGCACAGCAACTAAGAGATAGCATAGATAAATGGGACTTCATAAAACTAAAAAGCTTCTGCTCAACAAAAGAAATGGTCTCTAAACTGAAGAGAAGACCCACAGAGTAGGAGAAAATATTTGCCAGCTACACATCAGACAAAGGACTGATAACCAGAATATACAGGGAACTTAAAAAACTAAATTCTCCCAAAACTAATGAACCAATAAAGAAATGGGCAAGTGAACTAAACAGAACTTTCTCAAAAGAAGAAATTCAAATGGCCAAAAAACACATGAAAAAATGCTCACCATCTCTAGCAATAAAGGAAATTCAAATTAAAACCACACTAAGATTCCACCTCACCCCTGTTAGAATAGCCATCATTAGCAACACCTTGAACAACAGGTGTTGGTGAGGATGCAGGGAAAAAAGGAACCCTCTTACACTGTTGGTGGGAATGTAAACTGGTACAACCACTCTGGAAAAAAATCTGGAGGCTACTTTAAAAGCTAAACATTGATCTACCATATGATCCAGCAATCCCACTCTTGGGGATATACCCAAAAGACTGTGACACAGGTTACTCCAGAGGCACCTGCACACCCATGTTTATTGCATCACTATTCACAATAGCCAAGTTATGGAAACAGCCAAGATGCCCCACTACTGACAAATAGATCAAAAAAATGTGGTATTTATACACAATGGAATTTTATGCAGCCATGAAGAAAAATGAAATGTTATCATTCACTGGTAAATGGATGGAATTGGAGAACATCATTTTGAGTGAGGTTAGCCTGGCCCAAAAGACCAAAAATCATATGTTCTCCCTCATATGCGGACATTAGATCAAGGGCAAACACAACAAGGGGATTGGACTTTGATCACAAGATAAAAGCGAGAGCACACAAAGGAGGTGTGAGGATAGGTAAGACACCTAAAAAATTAGCTAGCATTTGTTGCCCTCAATGCAGAGAAACTAAAGCAGATACCTTAAAAGCAACTGAGGCCAATAGGAGAAGGGGACCAGGAACTAGACAAAAGGTTAGATCAAGAAGAATTAATTTAGAAGGTAACACACACGCACAGGAAATTAATGTGAGTCAACTCCCTGTATAGCTATCCTTATCTCAACTAGCAAATACCCTTGTTCCTTCCTCTTATTGCTTATACTCTCTCTCCAACAAAATTAGAGATAAGGGCAAAATAGTTTCTGCCAGGTATCGACGGGTTGGGGGGGAGAGGGAGGGGGTGAGGTAGGTGGTAAGGGAGGGTGTTGGGGCAGAGGGGAGAAATGACCCAAGTATTGTATGCACATATGAGTAATAAAAAAATAAAATAAATATTTGAGGCAAAAACTGATAGAATTGAATGGAGAAGTAAGCAAATACACAATAATAGTTGGAGACTCCAATACCTACTCTTAATAATGAAGAGAATAACAAGATAGAAAATTTTCAAGGAAACAGAGGAATCAGCACAATAAACCAAGGTTTCTGTGGATAGCTTTCAGTTCCGCATACAATAGCATATACATTTTTCTCAAGTGCACATAGAACATTTTCCAACATATACTGTGTGTTAAGCCACAAATTAAGTTTGAACAGATGTAAAAACTATACAAAGTATCTTCTCTGACCACAACAGGATGAAATTAGGAATAAATAACAAAAGTAAAACTATAAAATTCACAAAATTGTAGAAATTAAACAATATTAAACAACTAATAGATCAAAGAAAAAATCAGAAGGGAAATTTTAAAATATTTAGAATTGAATGAAAATGAAAATACAACATATCGAAACTGACATGCAAAGAAAACATTGCTAAGGTAGAAATGAATCACTATAAGGGTTTTTATAAAGGAAAGATATCAAATAAACATCCTATCTTTATAATTTAAGGAATAAGAAAAAGAACAATGTAAACCCAAAGCTACAGAAGGGAGGCAATAATAAAGATTAGAGCAGACATAAAAAAAAATAGAGAATAGAGATACAATAGATGGAATCATTGTCAGGTAGGGACTGTAGCAGAGATGAGTCTTTGATTTTAGCTGTGGATTTCATGCATGAATGTCACTTATCACATGTCACCAGATGGCCCCATACCTACCTTCAAAAGCACCACACAGCCAGAGTCCCATTCATCTAACTGGCCACCATTTTTCCTCATCACACTGAGCTAACAGGGGTCTGGCTGTGTGCAAGGGACAGGGAAAGAGTTCATTCTCTCTCTCATCATGGTCTTTTCTTGGCAGCCAAGATGATGAGATGGAAAATGGCAGACCAGTGGCTACTCGAGAAATGCATTGGCGGGGTCAGAGGAATGTGGCGCTTCTGTTCCTACCTCAGGGGCAGTGCAGGTGGGTTCTTCAAGTTGTCCCTGACACCATTGCAAGTTCTTAACAGTTTCTAGGTTCCCCACAGTCCCAGATGACAGCTATGGTAAATATAAGAAATGTTTAATAATGCGGTTGGGTAAAAATCTTGGAAACTGGAATCCATAGTATAGGTTAGGGTAGAAGCAATCAGAGTTCCTTTCATTCATTCGTTTAACAATATTTATTGAGCATCATTATATGGCAGCCACTGTGATGGTAAGTTGAGGTAGAAAAATAAAGAAAAGTCCTAAGTCCCTGCCTCAAAATGCTGCCACTATGGTGGGTGGACAGACAGAGAGGAAGTGTAATTCCTACAGTGAATGCATTGGGAACCACTGCCTCCTGTTCTGGATCCAGTAGTAGCTGGGTGCTGGGAAGCCAGCAGCTGGCAGTGGCTCACACTCCAGCTCACAATATTCAGGATCAGGCCCTAGTTTTAATGGTGAAGCTCTGGGTCTTCGGGGGGTAGATTAAGGAGAATTAGCCCATATCCTTCAGTTTGCTACTTAGAGTTTGGCCTCAGCAAAGTTGTAAAATAGGGAATGTGGTCTTTGGTACCTTAGGGATACAATGAGCTTTTACTGATCCTGAGTTCATGTCCTGGTGTAGTTGATGATTGAAGATCCCTGACCAGGAGTTAAGAATAAAGCGAGCACAAAGTTTATTGAAAGGACAACAAAAGCTCTGTACGCAGGAGGGCCTAGTGAAAAGAGCTAAGCCATAGTATAGCTGGAGTCTAGGAGCGATACAGGGTTCTTCCCGGCTCAGGTCCAACTATTCTATCTTGAAACTATATTTGTGGTTGGTTGGCACCGAGTCAGCTTCTCACTGAACCGGCCACTTGCCCCTCCCTTTCCTTGTAGAACAGAACACTCTGGGAAGGTCCTGGCCTTGGGGCCCACATCTTGCAGCTGCATTTTGTTATTTTGGTCAGAGGCTTATTATTTCTCTGAGAAACCTATTTGTTTCCCATGTCCCTTTTCATGTCTGCTTCTAAAGTGTCTCCCTCAGCCAAAATGGAGTCACCTCATCATTGCTCCCTTTACACTACTGGCTGTTCAGAGTCCGTGATCTAGGAATTGTTTCCCCCAATCTTCATTTTTTAGACAAAACTCAAATATCTCATGATTCATATTCAGAGTCTTATAGTTTCCCCTAAAGTGAGTTTTTCTATAACAGCAACAATAACAAAAAACATCACAAAGGACCCTTATCTATTAAGTCCCTTCCTCCCAGGCCTCCCATCATCCCCAACATTAGGGCTTTTCTGGAGATGATGTCTTAACCTGAGGAGTGACTGATGAGGATGATGTTTCCTGCAGTGGAATCAGGTGGTGGGGGGGTGGTATCAGTAGCTTCACCTAGATGCAGCCACGAAAGGAACAAATTAGAGTGCAGTGCAGCTCTGTGCCTGTCCTGTCTGATATTTAGGTGAAGAGTTGGTGGATTTCTGGATCCTTGCTGAGAAGATCCTAAGCATAGATGAACTGGACATAGAAGTGAGAGACTACTATCTGTCCCTTCTCCTCATACTGAAGGCCACCCATCTGCAGGAGGGCTCAAGAGTGATAACTCTCTGCAACATGAACATAAGTAAGAATTATGAGACATATTTGAAGCAAAATCCTTGAGTGATATAACCAAAACATCAACCCCACTTCTGACAGTTTTTCAAACTGTCCATCTGCTATATATCAGGGATGCTCATGGGAATCCAACCCTTAACACAGGAAGGGTTGAAAGACACCAGCTGTCCATAGGTTGGTATTTGTCTTTTCCTGAGATATTACCTACCAGTGAAGACTGGCTAGAAGGAGGGAAGAGAAACTGGGACAGGGTAATTGAAAAGCTCCTGTATCTTCTGAGCCTCTCATTAAAAAAAAAAATTGGATTTCTCTTAGACTATGGACATGGCTCAAGTGGTACAGTGCATGTATAACAAGAGTGAGGCCCTGACTTCCATCCCAAGTACCATCAAAAAAAGTTAGGATTCTCTAAAACAAATTATAGTCCATGGGACAAATGCAGAACTTGTGCCCTATAAGCAAAGAATATTTTCAATTTTTAAAGGGTTAAGAAAAAGAAAAAGACTATGCAACAGAAATTGTGGTTCACAAAGCCTAAATATTTGCTATGTGACTCTTCACATAAAAAATTTGCTCACCCCTTCTTTAGAAATAGATTCATCCATATTTATTTGATAAATGAGGAGACATTTTGAACCCAGTATCAATGTGTTCCAGAAGATACACTGAGATTTGCCAAACTCCTCTCCACGCAAATAGATAATTGAAAATTGATAACATTAAAATCAAGGCTAGCAAAGACTGACTACTATTTGAAGGATTTAACTTCTTCAAATTAACCAGTTCATACCCCTTCCTTTGGTCATTTTCTATTTTTAAATTAAATGTATTATAGCTAATACACAAAACATAAAATTGTACATATAAATGGGGTAGCATTATGTTTTAATATTTGTATACATTGTATAATGTTTAGGTTAAATAGACCTTTTTTTTTTTTTTTTGGTGGCACTGGGGTTTGAACTCAGGGCCTCAATGCTTGCTAGGCAGGTGCTCTACCACTTGAGCCATTCCACCAGCCCAAACACATCTATCTCTTCAAGTGTTTATCACTTCTGTTTGTAAAACCTTTCCAAATCCTTTTAAAAAACTGCTTTTCTTGATATAAATGTACGGTGCATCATTTAATCTATGGTCACCCTCAGTTTTAGAAAAGCTTCATTTAATGCCAAATTTTAAAGTCTCTAGAGCGTGTTTACCTATTTTAAAATTTTAAAAGTATTGTTCAAGATTTTCTTTTTCTTTTTCACCATCTTTTGGTCATTTTTGACCCTAAGGAATCCCATCTGTTGTTTTTAATCATCTTTTTTTGTACCTTTGGGTTCCTTTTTAGCATCAGTGCTCTAAAAAGCATTCAAAAAATCCCATAATATACCTTATTTCCATGAGAAAGAAAGAAGGTAATCAGAGAAAGGGTCACTGTGAGCTGAGCAAACCCTAAAAACATGTCCACTTTGTGGTTTTTACCAGTTCGCATTCCAGGATTTTGCGAGAGATTAATGAATACACCAAGACATTTGGAAAAATTGAAAAACCTCCCATCATCATTATCATCACCATCCTATCATTTTCACTCTGCATCTCTTTATGTTCTTTCCAGAGTCCCTGCTGAACCTCTCCATCTGGCATCCCAACCAGTCAACCACCAGAAGGGAGATCCTGAGCCACATGCAGAAAGTGGCTCTGTTCAAACTCCAGAGCTATTGGCTCCCCAACTTCTACACCCACGCCAAGATGGAAATGGCCTGCGAGGAAGCGTGCCGTGCTCTGATGCAGGAATACGAGACGCGCCTGTGCAGTGTTTGCTATACTCATGATGGAGGGGTCCCTCTGAGCATGAGCATCAAAAACTGTAACCACTTCCCAAAGCGGTACTCAAGCAAGAGAACCAAGAGGAAAATGTGCCAGTTCATCAGTCCTGGCTCTTGGTCTATGGAAATGGCCCCCAAGTCAGATGTCTACACTTTACCCCTTCAGGAGAAGACTCCTCAGGAGAAGGTGGCTATACAGATGCCACCCCTGAAAGGGGTCTCTTTGAAGGAGAAAATAGTCTGTTCTCCGGAAAAGGATAGTCACCGTGCCAAGAAGTCCAGTATAGAAAAGACATCCAAAAGTTTCCTCCACATGGAGGACCTCTTTGAGACAAAGTTCTCCACCCGCCTGAGGACGTCAACACCTATCATTAATCACCCCTCCCAGATTACCATCAAGAAAGCCAAGAAGCAAAGCCTCTCCTTTGAGTACACCCACTGGGCCTTGTGTGCTGATGCCTATGCAGGGAGTCCCTTCCGGGACCACCTGAAGAAGCAGAATTTGAAAGCGGAGACTCAGCTCCTGGGTCTTTGGCAGGACCTGCACCATTTCCTCAGTGTACTAATGAACACCAGGAAGAATGGGAATGCAATCTTTCGTCACATGCTCGGTGATAGAATCTGCGAGCTCTATTTAAATGAGCATGGTCCATGCTTACCACTCAAATCTCAAACCATTCAGGGCCTGAAGAAGCTGCTGCCTTCTGGGGATGTGAACCCTTGGGTCCCCAAAGCCCAGAAGGAGATCTGCAAGGTAGGCTGTGCCTCAGAGAAATAAATCCTCACATATTGAAAAGCTGGTTAATTTCTTAAGGCACAAGTTTTACAACTTCCTGTGAACCAGCCAAAACTCCAAAGTAGAATGGAGGGAGAAGTGGTCAATATCACCTTTTATTATTCACTTCTTCCTCTCCCAAAACACTACATAAGAGCAAGGGAATATCCTGAATACAAGAAGTGAGGCCCATAGCATAACTATTGTGTTGTCAAATGCTTGGCAGGAAACACAGGGCATTCAAATTGGATAACAGATGAGAGCCAAATAAAAGGGACTACTTACCAAGAAATAGGCGGAGGTGAGGGGATCATAGATAGTACAATGCCTACCACAAAGTGATTAAGTGTGGGCACCTCTATCATCCCTAGGCCTGAAGAACTGAAGAGAGGGAGTAGTGTATAGAACCAGGAGAGAAACAGCTGCCAGAGTTGAGGGATGTAGCCAGTCCATGGTGATCTAGCTAGAAGAAGTCAGGTGGAATGGATGCCCCAAACTCTTTCTCCTTCTTTCCCATCTGCCAGGAGGCCTCATTTGCTGAACTGAACCAGAGGACAGGGAAGCCTGATGATGTAGTCTATACAGATTAATCTTCCAAGGTATAGGAGGATAAAGAAGGGTAGACAATGGATGTGGAGGAGCAAAAATGAATATAAACAGTTACTGAGTGCACTATAAGGTATTTACCTTATAAATGACATTCACACACATTGTCTCCTTTATGCTTCTAACAACTCCAATAGGCAGACAGGGTCATATTATTGCCTTTGTTGTATAAATGAGGAAAAAGAGGCCCAGAGACAGCAAGTGACTGATTCCAAAAATACACAGCTGACCTGGTGCTAAACCAAAGTCACAACCCATTTTTTAGCCCTAAGATTTCCAATACATTTTAATTATGATGGGATGCACATCCAGTTAGTATTAGACCAGGTCAGTCCAATGAATCAACAGCCATTGCTTTTTTTTTTTTTTTTTTGCACAGTTCTTGATTAATGAAAACCCAGAGGCCTGCCTGCTGTTTGTGGAGGCGTTTAGGGTCAGAGGATCAGACTAGAGTGTGCTACTCAAATCAGCAGATTTTCACAATAAAACCCCCTGCTTGGTGCTTATTCTTCTGTAAAGATATTGAAGTAATTGGTGTATGGATAAGACTTGTATATCAATAGCAAAGAAATTATAGAAACTGTCTATACAGATGCATGTATGATTTAGTTTTCAACTCCCTTAGGTCTCTATTTAACAGTTACCTTCTGGTTTTCCTTGACCATTTTATATAAAAGTTTATCACTTCCCCTGTTTTACTTTTTTCTTGATATCAGCAACACTGACAGAAACACTTATTTGGCAACTCTCCATAGACAAAAAAAGCTTTGGAACCCAGGTAGGAGGTCAGGACACCCTAATGGAGCCCAAGACCAAGAAAAGCTGCTTTGAAAAGGCTGGTCTGCACCCCCAGTGGCAGATCTGCCAATTACAGTCCCAGGTGCAGATCAAGAATTAAGACCTGTCCTCTTGTCTAGCCTTTGTCCATGGTCCTGCCATCAGTCCTGCCCATCCATTGATCCCACTAGAAACAATGCCTGCCTAAGACCCTGCTAACATATCCACTGACAGAGGACCTGACTGCATGTGAAGTCAGGTTTGAGATCTGGTTCCACCCTGCTCAACTTCATTCCCAGAGGGAGTGTCATCTTCCTGGGGTGTTAGCAGATACCACTCATGCCCATGTTGTAAGGCCTATTGACCACAGACCCTGAGGAAACCATCCATCTGTAGACTTAGCGGCAGCCACACTTGCCAACACATTCAGTGTTGGCTCTGCCAGACTGCTAGCAGACCCAGCTCTGTCCTTGCCTACTTCTGACTCAGTTCTAGCTGTGATCACCTGTAGACCCAGAGGGAACCCCAGTTCTCCATGGACTAGGTTCTAGCTCCATCTTCTCATGGATAAAGCTCCATCCCTACCCACCCGGAGGTTTCTTGGCCTCACCCATGAAATCTATGGGTTTGACTACAAACACCATCAGATGACTAATCCATAATCTCTGATTGGAATGTTTGGTTAAGGTCTTTTCCTACCAAAACCAGTCTACAGACATTGAAAGAGATAATTTCTCCTTCAAATGCACAGAAACCAATGCACGACTATGAGATCATAAAGAATCAGGCACATATAGAAATACCAAAGAAAGTTAATAAACTGACCCTAAGGATATGGAGATCAATGAACTGATTGGCAAAGGATTCAAAATAATCATTTTTAAAAAGCTCAATGAGTTACAAGAAAACAAACATAAATAACTAAATATAATGAAAACAATATATGAAAAAAATGGGAAGCTCAATAAAGAAATAAAAAACTATAAAGAGCTAAACGAATTCTGTATCTCAAGAATATAATGATTCAACTGAAAAATTAAACAAAAAGTTTCAATAGCACACTTGACCAAGCAGAAGAAAGAGTTAGTGAACTCAGTGACAGGCCATTTGAACTTATCTGATTAGAGGAACAAAAGAAAATGCTTTCAAGACATGTGGGACACTTTAAAGCAAACCAATATATGCAATTATGGAAGGAGAAGAAAGTAAGAAAGGTACAGAAATAAACAAAATAAATAATAAAGCCTAAAATTTTCAGAAATCTAGGAAGAGAAATGAGTATCCAGATCACAAAGCTGCAAGGTTTTTAAGGAGATTGACTTCAAAGGAGGTTGCTACATGCTAAGATTAAATTGTCAAAAATCCCCAGAGAAAGAATTTGGACAGACACAGAAGTTACTTGTTATATACTGGGAGCCTTCTTTAAACTATCTGCAAATTTCTTAGTAGGAACTTTGCAGTCCAAGAGAGAGTTGGATGATATATTCAATATACTAAAAGAAAATAACTGACAACCCAGTATACTTTATCCTGAAAGGCTGTTGTTTAAGAAAGAAGGAACAAGCTAGGCATGGTGGCTCATGTCTGTGATTCCATATATTTGGGAGGATCATGGTTTGAGGCCAGTCTGGACAAAAATGTTGGTGAGATCCTATCTCAAAGACCAATCCAAGAGTCCCTACTGCCACCACAGCCACCCTCAGCCAGGAGCTGTGTGTCACTCAGGCTGCCCTCTCTGGTGGGTGGGAGTGAAGCAGCTGGTGGCAATGGGTGGCAATGGGTGGCCAATTGGTCCTCCAGCTCCAGCTAGTGCACCAGCATCTCTATGGGGCCAGCCTTCAATGCCTGGGTGTTCTGGGGATCATCTTATGAAGAATAATTGCTAAGACTCTTAAGTAAGGATCTTTATCCAACTTGGATCTTGTAGCATTTCAGAGGCACGTCAAGAAACCATGAACAACTTTAGTAAGGGAAAGTTTGACTCCACATCCTTGATGAAGGCAAAATATGAATGGGGTTTCCTCACATGACAAGGATGCCTTTTATGTCACAGACCTCAAAGACAGTCCAAAGAAACATCTAAGATGGTTAAAAGCTCTTCTTTGTGTCACCTCTTTATATGAAGCCAAATGAAATAATAGAGTCATAGTGAGCGCACTACTTACAATCGGAAGGATTAGACTGTACTAGCAAGACTGAAATACAGTTGGTGCAGAATCTTGGATGCCTCCAGAGAGATTATCTATGCAAATCCTTGTAAATGAATGTTTCAAATTAAGTATGCTGCCAGTAATAGAGTCTAGATGAGGACTTTTGATAGTGAAGTAGAATTGATGAAAGTTGCCAGAGTTCATCCAAAAGCCAAGTTGGTTTTGCAAATTGCCACTGGTGATCCCAAAGCAGTTCAGTAGCATTGATGTTAAATTTGGTGCCACACTGAAAGCCATCAGTCTTAGTATTACTTAATACTTAGCCATCAGCTAAGTATTGATTTTATTAGTGTCAGCTTCCATACCAATCCTGAAACCTTCATGGAGACAATCTCTGGTGCCCACTGTCTTTGACATGGGGACTGGAGTGGTTTCAGCATACCTCTGCTTGATATTAGCGGTAGCTTTCCTGAATGTGATGGTGTGAAGCTTAAATTTGAAGACATCAACCCAGTACTTTTGGTCAGACTCTGGAGTGAGAATCATGGCTAAGCCTGGCAGATAGTATGTTGCATCAGCTTTCACCTTTGCAGCTAATATCATTGCCAAAAAATCGTATCGAAAGAGCAGAGCAGCTCAGATGATGGAGATGAGTCAAATGGATAAACCTTTTATGTATTCCATAAATGATGGAGTATATGGATCATTTAATTGCATTCTTTATGACCATGCACATGTAAAGTCCCTCCTGCAGAAAAGACCCAAACCAGGAGAGAGGTATTATCCATCTAGCATATGAGGACCAAGAAGTAATGGTTTTGATAGGATCATTGGGCTCTGTGACTTGCCTGAAATGATTGCTATTTGAAAACATGGGCACATACACTGCTACTGCTCTCAATGAATTCCAGAGGCCAACTGTCTACTCTGTGATGTCACAAGCAATGTAGCAATTCATGCAGCAAATCCAGAACCTGGCTTCCTACCTGAAGTGGAGGAGCAGGATAGCAGCACCCTGCCCATGTCTTGTGCTTAGGTGAACAGGATGGAGCATCCCAACCTTCTCTTGAGGGCTCAATCCCCACTACCATTCAGAAAGTGGGAAACAAACTGCCATTAAAAACAGATATTAAAATATAACTAAAATCAATTAAAGATAACTACTATACCACCAATAAGCATAGAAAATAAAATGGCAAAAATAATGTAGAATGAACTATGAAGTTAAAATTCAATAAAAGTGAAAGTAATGATAATGAGTGTGTGAAATAGAGGAGAAGGCAGGGAAAGTGGAAAAAACAAAAAAATCAAGGTTAAATTTTTTTTAATGAAATAAGAAAAAAGAAAAAGAATGTAAAGAAAAGGAAAAGAAAAAAAAGCAAAAGATTGAAAAAATTATGATTGCAGGTCTGGAGTGTCACCCAAGTACACCAGAGAGTGAGGGCTGCAAACAGAGCACTGAGCTCTGCACTGGAGGGGAAGAACTGAGGGAACCCAGCACTCAGCCTGTCCTCTTCAGCACTTTTGGATCGGAGCCCAGCAGCAAACCATTCTGCAGGAGAGAAGAAGCTTGGGAGAATTGAGCAACCCACCAGTCCTGGCTCAGAGCACTCAGTCCAACCCAGGAGCAAACTACGCGTCAGGGAGGCAGCTCTGGAGGCAAAGCAACCACCAACCATGGGTGTAGAGCTCTCAGCCTTTGCAGAAATCCATAGGTCATGGGGCTTGCTTCTTGCTATAGAGAGTGGGTGCCCTCCATAGCCAGAACTCCCAGCAATCTAAACTTCTCAGTGGTCCATTTCCAATCCCCTCCCTCTCTACAATTTGCCCTCATGGCCGACTCATGGCCGACTCTGTGGCACAGTGTCTTCAGGCTCCTGACTTGTGATTGTTCCTTGTTTTCAGGTCCCTAGCCTAGCTCAGTCTGAAAGAATAGGCCTCCTCTCAAGACATTGTTGGATATAGCACTCTGAGATATGGGGAGTGGTGACATGGATTTCCTCTCCAATGCTTGCCTGTCATGCAGGAGGAGCCACTGTCACACCAAATCTCCCCACTGGATTTAAGGCTTGTGAGAATGGTGGGTTTCTCCTTCAGTGGGATGGCCAGGCTGTTATCACCAAGGCTGCCTGGCTTACCTTGTGGTTGCAGCTTTGGTTCTCCCCACACCTCCCAGAACTAGAGCCGGAGCTGAAGACTGTTTCCTACTTTTTGCTGCTTCACTTTTCTGCTTCTCCATGCTCTTTATCTGACCTGTCACCTCTTTCTTGATTCCTGACACTATTCTTCTCATTCTGTGTTTGGAATACAGTCTCCCCTTGGTTACACTGACTCTCCTCATTCATGGAGTGGCATGGAAGAAGTTTCCAATCCTTTGTCTTTTTTTTCTTTTTCCTTTTATTTTATTGTTTTTACATTTGCTTATGTGTATATACATTGTTTGTGGCACCTCCCCTCACAACTCCCCCCACCATCACCCACCCTCTTCCCCACCCCCACTTCCAGGCTGAACCTGTTCTGCCCTCTTCTCTGATTTTGTGGAAGAGAAAACATAAGATATAATAAGAAAGACACAGCATTTTTGCTAGTTTAGGATAAAAATAGCTATACAGAGAGATTCCTAGCATTGCTTCCGTGCACACGTGTATTACAACCCACATTGGTTCATTTCTTCCAGAACTTTTCACTACCTCTTGGCCCCCTTCCCATAGTGGCCTCTGCTAATTTAAGATTACTTTGTTCACTCCTCCACAGTGAGCACATCAACCACATCCAAGTTTTAGGTTTCCTTTCCTTTCTCTATTCTTCCCGTGTTTGTGACCCATGTCCACTTTTTCATGTGTTTCTGGCCATTTGGATTTCTTCCTTAGACAAAGTTCTGTTTAGTTCAGTTGCCTACTTCTTTATTGGCTCATTGATTTTGGGGAGTTTAGCTTTTTGAGCATCCCATATGTTCTGGTTACCAGTCCCTTGTCTGATGGATAGCTAGGAAATATTTTCCCCCACTCTGTAGGTGGTCTCTTCAATTTAGAGACCATTTCTTTTGTGTGCAGAAGCTTTTTAATTTCATGTATTCCCATTTGTCCATCCTTTCTCTTAGTTGCTGGGCTGATGGAGTTCTACTGAGAAAGCCCTTGTCTATTCCTATTGTTTCTAGGGTATTCCCTGCTTTTTCCTGTACTAACTGCAAGGTTTCAGGTCTGATATTAAGGTCCTTAATCCACTTTGAGTTGATACTAGTACAGGGTGACAGGCATGGATCTAGTTTCAGTTTTCTGAAGGCAGATAGCCACTTTTCGAAGAAATTCAAATGGCCAGAAAACACATGAAAAAATGCTCACCATCTTTAGCAATAAAGGAAATGCAAATTAAAACCACGCTAAGACTCCACCTCACCCCTGTTAGAATAGCCATCATCAGCAACACCACCAACAACAGGTGTTGGTGAGGATGCGGGGAAAAAGGAACCCTCTTACACTGTTGGTGGGAATGTAGACTAGTACAACCACTCTGGAAAAAAATTTGGAGGCTACTTAAAAAGCTGGACATCAATCTACCATTTGATCCAGCAATACCACTCTTGGGGATATACCCAAAAGACTGTGACACAGGTTTCTCCAGAGGCACCTGCACATCCATGTTTATTGTGGCACTTTTCACAATAGCCAAGTTATGGAAACAGCCAAGATGCCCCACCACTGACGAATGGATTAAGAAAATGTGGTATCTATACACAATGGAATTCTATGCAACCATGAAGAAGAACAAAATGTTATCATTCGCTGGTAAATGGATGGAATTGGAGAACATCATTCTGAGTGAGGTTAGCCTGGCCCAAAAGACCAAAAATCGTATGTTCTCCCTCATATGTGGACATTAGATCAAGGGCAAACACAACAAGGGGATTGGACTTTGATCACATGATAAAGCGAGAGCACAAAAGGGAAGGGTGAGGATAGGTAAGACACCTAAAAAACTAGCTAGCATTTGTTGCCCTTAACGCAGAGAAACTAAAGCAGATACCTTAAAGCAACTGAGGCCAATAGGAAAAGGGGAACAGGTACTAGAGAAAAGGTTAGATGAAAAAGAATTAACCTAGAAGGTAACACCCAGGCACAGGAAATCAATGTGAGTCAATGCCCTGTATAGCTATCCTTATCTCAACCAGCAAAAACCCTTGTTCCTTCCTATTATTGCTTATACTCTCTCTACAACAAAATTAGAAATAAGGGCAAAATAGTTTCTGCTGGGTATTGGGGGGGGAGAGGGAGGGGGTGGAGTGGGTGGTAAGGGAGGGGGTGGGGGCAGGGGGGAGAAATGAACCAAGCCTTGTATGCACATATGAATAATAAAAGAAAAATGAAAAAAAAGAAAAGAAAAGAAAAATAAAGAAAAGCTCCTAAAAGAAAAAAAAAAAAAGATAGCCACTTTTCCCAGCAACATTTGTTGAAGAGGCTGTCTTTTCTCCATTGTATGTTTTGGTACCTTTGTCAAAGATAAGGTGGGCATAGCTGTGTGGATTCATATCCGGGTCCTCTATTCTGTTCCATTGGTCTTCATATCTGTTTTTCTGCAGTACCATGCTGTTTTATTGCTATGGCTCTGTAGTATAGTTTGAAGTCAGGTATTGTGATACCTCCAGCATTGCTCTTTTTGCTGAGTATTGCCTTGGCTATTCATGATCTTTTGTGTTTACAAATGAATTTTAGGATAGATTTTTCAATTTCTGTGCTGTCATTGGAATTTTGATGGATATTGTGTTGAACATATAGGTTGTTTTTGGTAGTATACGATTTTTACTATGTTGATCCTATCAATCCATCAGCATGGGAGATCTTTTCATTCTCTGTAGTCTTCCTTGATCTTTCTTCAGAGATTTGTAGTTCTTGAAGAGGTCATTTATGACCTTCATTAAATTTACACTGAGGTATTTATCTTTTTTGAGGTTTTGTAGATTATAGACCAAGACCTGAGGTCTCACTGCTGATTACTGACAAATGCAGAGCCAGTGTCCAGACTTTTGCTCAGTCTATTGCAAAATCAGCAAACTATAGCCAAACTGCTTATATTTGCAGGATCAGCAAGCTACAAATGTTGTTATGTTTTTTACATGATGGAAAAATATCAAAAAAGGAATGTGCTATGATATGCACATATTATATAAAATTCAAATTTTAGTGTCCACAAATAAAGTTTTATTGAAACACAGTTGTAGCCATTTGTTACCCTGTGCTGCAATTGCAGAGTTGAATACTTGCAACAGAGACCAGATTGTCTAAATCATGCACTACCTGGCCCCACGCAGTTTGTAGCTTCTTGGTCTGTTGCATCACACACTGCTCTGAGGAGGACACAGAAGGGTTTATCAAATGATGGACAAGCTCAATTCCAAAGGAAACCCTAATGTGGTACAGCAAAAAACAATTATAAGTTTTAAGATAGTGTTTTATTATACTTATTACATTATTTTGATGTACATCTTGTTATCGCTTTGAATGGAAAATTCTCCAGTATTATTTCTTAAGAAATCAATAACTTATTCACATATTATTAGGGTCATAAATCTTTTTAACTGGAAGGAGTAATAATAGGATACAATAGACCCTTGTATCCACAGCTGTATGGTTCTAAGGGGACCGCCACAAATGCTCAGGAAGCCTAGAGTTCAGTGTCATACTGCAGGTGCTTGATTCATTTGTGCTGTCCAGCTTCGGCTAAAGACAGGCAGCCTTTCAACAAATCTCAGATTTTCACTTTATCACTCCAGTTAAGCACATCCACTTTGACTTTGCTTTTACCTTTAGACACCATTGCTTTGGGGGAGGCAGATGTTTTTTAAAAATGACAGGGAGGGAGACACTCAGCAGGTCACACAATGATTTAACACAACTGATGATAACACAGGACCGAAACTTCTCCACATCAACTGAGCTGTGTGATATGCAGGAAAATTAACATTTTTTGCTTTTGGAAATATTATATTTAAAAAAATTTAATATTTTGACAGCTTGGTCAAAACCTCATGTAATAAATTCAAAAATAAGGTAAGGCTTGCTATATTCATTTGACAATGTTCTTTTATCATTCCCATTTAATACATATGTTTAGGGTTTATCCATTAATCAATAACACTATATTACATTATATATGGCTAGCATTCAATCAGTGAACTTCATTTTCTCTGGAATATACTTTGTTTCAGTTTCTTGAGAGCTCAGGAAATTTGATAAGTTGTTAAAAATACACCCTTAAATTCACCACTCGGCAACATCACTGGGGTGGTTTGTGGGGCTGAGCTGACAATTTTTTTTAAATTACTGTTAGCAAGTCATTGCAAAATAACGCTCATGTGGCTTAAACAAGTGTTCTAGTCTCTCATGTACAAGGCTAACCATCTTCCCTGCCTACCCCTCATGCTCTTCCTGTGGATGCTGCATTTCAGCCACATGGAGTAGCTATCACTCTCCAACATGTCCTTCCACATCCCTGTGCTTTGCTTGAGCTCTTCCACTGAGTGGAACACCTGCCCTTACTCAACTTCCTTCTTGTAGACTCCTCCTTATCCTGCAAGGCATGAATTCTGCTTTAAATCTTCTGTCAGGAATTTTTCTTTGCTGGATATTCCCTGACTCAATCAAAATCAATTGTTACCTTCTCTCTGCTCCCAGAGATTTTTGTCCTTATTTCTGTCACAACATGTGTTACACTGCTGGTCATCCTCTGGAAAGTGAGCTCCTTGGACAAGTCTACAGTTTGCACATAGAAGGTACTCAGAAAATATTTGTGAAATAAAGAAAGAAAGAATATAGATAAGTAAATTTAGCTGAGTACTAACTCATAGGTTGTTTGTTTTATTGTATGAAATGTTTTTCACAAATGTGTAAGGTCTTCAAATGGGAGATATGGATAGATATACCAGAAAGAATTGCTTGGTTTTCGAAGCCACTTGGAGAATCAAAGATTGTTCTTTGGAAAGCAACCAACTAGTGTGCAGATGTTAAGTAATTGATCTGTAAATTATTGCATCTTTTTTCAATGGGTATTTGTTAATATGCATTGAGACTTTGAGATAGGTACATGAGCTGCTACATTCAGAGAAATAAAAGAATACCTGCTGGCTGGTCGTCAGTTGATCTCCTGCTGAGAGAATCTAGAGCCTAGAATCTGCAGCCTACTCTACTCCAAGGTGAGCACAAGCTGAGAAGATGCAGCGCCCACCTCATAATGCTTGTGTTGTGTTTGGTTTTCAGGCTCTCAGTCCTTGGTATGATGAATTCCTGGATGACGAGGACTACTGGTTTCTCATTTTCACAGTAAGAGACACTTTGGTTGAGGAGGAATCATGAATTTGAGGGAAGAGAGAGTACTTCCGTTTGAGGAGGCTTATTTGTTAAAGTAAATGAAATTGTGACTTTTTCCTGGAGGCAACTGGAGATTGACATGGTTCCTGGTGTTCTAAAGAAAAATCTCTCATGGAAAAGAGACTCAGTGCAGAGCTGACTTTGAAGAAGTCACATTTATATAGAAATTCTCCCTTATGGAAAAATGGGGAAGTGTGTTGCATGCATGTATGAAAAGGTCATAATGAGACCCATTTAAAAAAAACTTTCCCTAGCATGTGGCTCATGCCTGTAATCCTAGTTACTCAAGAGGCAGAGATTAGGAGGATCGAGGTTCGAGGTCAGCCCAGCCAAATAGTTCGTGAGACCCTATCTCAACAAAATCCATCATAAAAAAGGACTAGTTGAGTGGCTCAAGGTATAGGCCCTGAGTTCAAGCCTAGTTCCACCAAAAAAAAAAAAATTCCCAGAAAGCTTAAAAGGGAGGGGTCTAAGAGAGGGGGAGAAGGATAGAAGGTGGGTTATGATCAAGGCACATTACATATATGCATAGAAATCTCATAGTCACAATTAAACCCCTCACTTTGTACAATTAATATGCTCTAATAAGGATTTGGGTTTTTTGATGGGACTGGGGTTTGAACTCAGAGTTTCACACTTGCAAAGCAGGCTCTCTACCATGTGAGCTACACCTCCAGTCCACTTTGATCTGGTTATTTGGAAATGGGGACTTGCAAACTATTTGCACGGGCTGGCCTTGAACCACAATCCTCCCAATCTCAACCTCCCAAGTAGCTAGGGTTACAGGTATAAGCCACCAGTGCCCAGCTAAGAACATTTTTTTAAAAATGGGTTTGATTAGAAGAGGAGGAGAATTGGTGTAGAAAGGAGAGATGGCTTTTTTTAGCTTATTGATGACAATCTATGTATCAGGTAATCATGGAGGACTGAGTTACTACAAAACTCTTGCTTTTGGCTGATTCCTGCAGCAAGTGTTGTATGTCTCCCCTCCTTCTCTTAGACTCAAACCCGGTTCATCAAATCCCATTGCCACAAAAGAGAACCTATTAGCAAAGAAGAGAGCACTCTTTTTCATAAGAGGATTCAGGAATCTCTGGAGTTAAGCCAGGCTTTGTCTAACATGGAAGAAATAGATTCTATGCAGTGGCAAAAGGTAGCTACTGAGGACCTGAGGCAAGGTGGGTCTCTCCAGGTAGAAATGAAGTCTCCAGTGTTTATGAAAGGTAAGAAAGAAGTCACTGCAAATTTGTTTGACCTTTGCATATAGGCAAGTGGAAAATACAAATTAACATTTTAGTGATTATTTACTATGTGCACTATGCAGTATAAAAATTACCTTGTTTGATCTTCAAAATAACCTGTGAGATAAGTACTAAGTAACTGAGCCAGAAGGACGTGATCTTCTCAAGGTCACATTGTAAGTGGCAGTCAGGATCTGAATCCAAACTAACTATGGCGCCCCTACTGGCTCTGAGGAAGCTAGCACAGTCAAGTTTGGGCAAACTCCTGTGTAAGGAAACATTTTCCACTTCCAGAATCAGGTTGGAGGACATTTCTCTCCAGCCCACCCAGAACGTGTGGTTAGGAGCCCAGAACTCCTTTGTCCTGGGGTCTGAGGTTATAGCTTAGCCTACTATTGATTGTTTATACTTGACCAGTATACTTAACCTCTGCTTAAGCCCCCCAAATTTCTCATCTGTAAACTCTGAGCAATAATAGACGTGTTATAAAGGTAACCTAAGCTCATCTATGAAAGCTTTTATCCCAATGTATGGCAATGGTAAGAGTTCAAAAAATGTTATTCATTATTCAAATTTGGATACAATTTATTATTTAATTATCTATGCTGAGGCAGTTGGAGGACTGCAGTGTTTCCCAAACTTCATTCCACATGACATACATTTGACCTCATGGTTCCTTAAATATATGACTGTGTGTATATATGCATGTATATGGAAAAATTTCAGTGTAATTATGTGCCTTTATGCCATACGGTTATGTACTCTAACATGCTTTTGTTTTATCCCATTTCATTTTGTAACGGCTAACAATGACTCAGTTTATCTTTTGATGTACTATGCATCATGACCTACACTGAAAGTTAGGAGTAAGCAAAAGCATTGAAAATACTCCTTATTCACTCTGTGAGCTTGGGCAAAGTACTCCATGTCTTTGAAACTTACTTCTTCTTCTAATAATGGGCAGAATGGCCTATACTTTGCGGAATCATTCAGAAGATGAGAGAGAATACATTTACACAACAAAAATGTGCTCAATAAATGGTACTTACTAGATAACCAAAAAAATGTGGCACCCAACTCTTCAAAAAAAAAGTTTAGTGTACTTGGGAGTGTGGCTCAGTGGTAGAGTTCTCATCTGGTATCTTGAGAACTTGGGATTGGTCACCAGCACCACAAAAATAGTTAGTGTGCACTTCCTATATAAAACTAGCTGTTCCGAATGCTGGGTGATTTAAATCTAGCATGCTTACACCCTCTTTATTTACCTTGGAGGTTCCACCTTCTCTCTAAAAACTAAACATTCTAGAACTTCTTCTAGGAATCATAACAAAATGGAAGAAATGGTGCCTGATAAATGTCACCACACATGTGCCAGCACAGGCATTTTTGGTGGCTGTGGATAGCCAGGAGGGGTGAGAGCCATCCCTACACAATCCCTTCCCTCTCTTGAAGCATCATTATATCCTCTACTGCTGCTCTTTGGAAGCATGGCCTGCCTTGATCAAGGGCCTCCTTTGAATTTTCCCAAGCTGGGGCCCTGACTCCCAGGCATGCTGACACCTCCACTCAGGCTACAGCATGAACTCACAGAGCACAAGAGCAAGAGACATTTCTAATTTTATGGGAGGGAACATCCCAGTTAGATGAAAAGATTTGCTCAAGGTTTCTCAGCAAGGAAGGGATTGATCCAGGACTAGAGACCTGGATCCACTGCAGAAACACTCTGTAGCTCTTCCACTTATGTCCAGAGTCTCCTGACTGACAGATGGTGATGATGATGTGACAGTGACAATGCTGACATTAGGGCAACTGTGTTTTATAGGTCAACATGCAGGAGTCCTTCCAGGCTTAGACAATATAGCCTTAGAAAGTACTGAACTATCTGGAGAGTTCCAGGAGAACTCTGTGCAACTAGGTGTGCTCTAAATCCCAGAACTCAACACAAATGAGTGTTTTCAAAAACTGTACTTTCAGGGTTCATTTCTATAGTTCATTACAAATGAGTGTTTTCATCTTGGGAGGCAGCAAGCTACTAATTTTCTGCTTCTTTTACCCAGTAGGTTGTTAAAATTTCTCTTGCTATCTCAGCTTTGTTGCCCTACCACATTTGGGGTACAAAAAAATAGTCCCCATCAATTTGCAATGCATTATTAGAAATGATGCATGACTGCTTCTAAAAAAATTCATCCCAATAGAACAATGATTTGCAATTACTGACAATATTCAGATATAGAAGCTGTTAATTCAGAAATCAATTCCTTAAATCAAAGCCAAAAACAAGAAAGGTCCTAACAAATCATTTGCCATGTATTATCTTTAAGTACATCAAAATTTTAACCTAATAGCAAAATACCTGAAATTCATTTGCAACTCTTGCTTGCAACAGATGGCTGCTTTGAAGGGTTCAACATTCATCTGAATAAGTTACTTCCTGTATATGCACTAACAATTAGTAGCTTTGGTGTCCTATCCCTGCACACTAGCATCTCTCAGACAAAATATCTCTGTGGGTCAGACTTCCCAGAGTAGGACAGAACCCACTCATTCTGCAAGGGAGTGAGGGAGGTGTTAACTGTGTTTCCTTGCTTCTAATTTGGCTTAGAAAAATTGTATTCCTTTTTTTTTAAAGCATCCTATTAAAACAATTGTGTACTTAAACAGCATTTAAAAGACATTATCTTTGAAAAAAGAAATGAGTCTTTGAACCTAGAGTGGACAACTAGACTCTATCTCTGTTTTTCCCTACTCCTCAGATGTAAGTAAAATGACCTTTGAGGAACTCTGCTGGAAGAATCCAAGGATGGCCGTAGAGAAGATCAGTGATGACTACAAAATATATTGTGAGAGAGCGCCTCAGGAAGGCAAGTGCTTCAATTCAAAGACAGATTTAAGGCAACTAGGTTTTATCAAATCTAAGAGATAATTTCCAAACTCAAGGTGCATAAACCGAAAGAGGACCCATAATTGGTTTGCAGTGGAGATATGACCGTCTTATTTTTCCTCTACAAAGCCAAGAAGGGTGTCATGAAAATGAGAGGCAAACAAATCTTTGAAGATGTGATGGTTAAAATTGTTCATTCCTACTTTCTTATCTAAAAGGGGTCTTAAGCAACATGAATTCATCTTCTGCCAGTTTTCTAGAGCCAGAGGTTTACGGAAGGATGTTTGTTGGGGAGGGTGGAGGCGTTCTTGGGAATAACACCTGTCAAGGAGCAAGGAAGGCAAAACTGGGCAGAAGTAGATGTTCACTGTGAGGCCATCACAACAGGCCTCTTTAGATACCACAGGAAGCTCAAGCTAGGATGGCCCTTTGGAGGTGTCCCTTATTGAGGCAAGGGGCTTTTGTACTTCCATATTGACCCAGATGGGATGGAGATGCTCCTAGGGAGGACACAACTGTGGATCAGGCAGTTTCCTTTGGTTTAGGTAACTTCCATAGGGAGCCTCAAATGTGAGCCATCAGCAGTCAACACTCTAGGCAGCTGGGGGAGTGAGTGCTTTGGTTTTGAAGGAAAGATCTAGGCAGATTCAGTACCATTCATTACTGACCACTGGATTTACACAGAAACTTCATCCCATCTTGCAGTAGCTTCTCTAGGGGTCAGATTGGTTTGTCCAAAGGGAACTTATTCTAGAAAGGCTGGCTTGCTTACACTACAACTTCCAGAGATCACAATTAGTACTCATCTTCTTCCTTCTCTGTTCCCCATCCTGGATTTCCTTGTTGCTCACCGGATATCTCTGCTGGTCTTGGGGGACCAGCAGGAGCCAGACTCTCATCCCTGATATATCAAAGTCCTTGTCATCAATATCTTCTCAGGCTGCGGCTGTTTTACTTGTCAGTTTATCAACATTGGGCTGGGGAGTACCAAGAGTGGCAAGTGAATTCTGCCTCTGCACTAATCTATCTATCCATCTATCTGTCTATCTATTTATCTATCTGTCTATCTATCTATTATCTATCATCTGACATTAATATCCAATTCAATCTACCACCATTAAGTTTATTCTAATTTTCTCCGTTTGCATATTTCTACCTCTCTCCACTAACAATGAGAAACCTGACTCCCATTGTCCTAAATTTGTTTACTTATTTGATTAAACTCCTGTCTCCACTACCAGCCCTGTTCCCCCACACTTGCCCTTTTCTCCTTTCCTGGGCTCCAGTGCCCTGTAACAGCACCTCCACGTTCAGGTGCCGCCTGACCTGTGTGTACTCCAGCACAGCCTCCAGGCTGCTCCTTTGCCCAGAAGCCCAATTGCTCTGCTGACTCAGGTTGCTTGTGCCAGATGTATGTAGTCACTCTCCTCATGCTACTCGGCTCTGACCCCCCACTCTCCATGCTTATCTCCTACAGGGATGTCTTCTTCACCCCTCAGGCGTGACCCCTGTCTATTCCCTGTATGAGATTTTTTCTCATCTTGTTTGGACTCTGTCGCCCCACCGCAGGTGACCTCTCAACATGGACATCCTCAACCTGCTCAGGTTCTGACACCCATGCTGGACCACACCTCGAGGGACTGTCATTACATTCTGGCACTCCATACTGGGTTGCCTCCCTGTCCTCCAGTGTGGATGTCCTGCCTCACCCCACTTGGACTGCCACACTGGCCCAGTAATTGGCCAGTGGATGTCCTCCTGTCCTGCTTCAGTTCTGAATTCTCCAGCTAAGTTGCCCTTCACGTGGACCCCACTTACCCACCTTAGAGGGGCTTCAGACCCAGAGTGGGGAAGCCCTGTGAGAAGTTCTCCCCCTAACCGGGATCTGGCGTCCCACTGAGTCACTGTGACTCGTTGCCCTGCTGGTACTGTCATTTATCTTGTTCTGCACAAACTAATGATCATCATTAAGCTTTATTGTTAGACTACAAAATCATCACTTAAGTTTTATCCATTATCCCAGGATGCAACATTGGTGTTTTTTAATCCTTTTTAAAATTAGCATATATTAATTATACCAAACAGTGGGTTTCATTTTGACACTTTCATGCATGCATGTGATGAACCTTGATCACATTCACCCCGTTATCCTCTCTTGTCCTCCCACCCTCTCGCTGGACTCTTCTTTCCAAATAGTCCCCCTTATACTTTCATGTCTTTTTTTAAAGTCTAGATTCCACATTTGAGAGAAAACATACAATATTTATCTTTCTAAGTCTGGCTTATTTAGCTTAACATGATGTTCTCCAGTTTCATTCATTTTCCTGCAAACAACAGGATTTTGTTGTTCTTCATGACTGAGTAATACCCATTATATATATATATATATACATCTCACATTTTTAATCCATTCATGTTAATGGAAAGCTATTCTGGAGTTGACTATTATGTATAGTGCCGTGATAAACATGAGTGTGCAGGTGTCTCTATCATGTGCTGACTTTGATTCCTTCTAGTATATACCCAGGAGTGTATAACTGGATCCTGCAGTAGCTCTGTTTTTAGTTTCTTGAGGAGCTTCCATACTGGTTTCCATAGTGACTTAATTTCCCTTCCCACTGACACTGTATAAGGGTTCCCTTTTTTTCCACATCCCTACCAGAATTTGTTCTTTGTTTTCCTGATGACAGCCATTCTGACTGGGATAGATAGACACTCAATATAGTTTTGATTTGCATTTTCCTGATGGTTAAAGATGTTGAACACATTTTTCACATATTGAGTGACCATTTGTGCTTTTTCTTTTGAAAACTGTCCACTTATTTTCCCATTTACTGATCTGATTATTTCATTTTGGTGCTTACTGTTTTGAATTTTTTGTATATTCTATACAAATAGATAGTAAAGATTTTCTCCCATCCTGTAGGCTATATCTTCACTCATAATTGTTTCTTTTGCTGTGCAGAGGCTTTTTAATTTGATGCAGTCCTATTTCTCAATTTTTGCTGTCATTTCCTGAGCTGTTGTGGTTCTATTCAGAAAGCCATTGCCTAGGCATACATCTTCAAGTGTTTTCCTGATGTTTTCTTCTGGTACTTTTGAAGTTTCAGGTCTTGCATAAAGGTGTTTGATCCATTTTGAATTGTTTTTGTGCAGGGTGAGAGATAAGGATCTAGTTTCTGTCTTCTACATGTGGATATCCAGCTTTCCCGGCACCACTTGTTAAATGGCTATCTTTTTTGTTTCCACTGTAGGTTTTTGGTGCCTCTGTCAAGAAGCAGATCCCAATACCTGCTCAGGCTTTTTTCTGGATCTTCTGTTCTGTTCCATTGGTCAATGTGTCTGGTTTTGTGCCAGTACCATGCCATTTTTGTTACTATGATTCTGTAGTTATCACATATTGTGATACCTCCAGCATTAGTCTGTTCAGGATTGCTTTGGCTATTCAGGGTCTATTGTGCTTCCATATGAATTTTGGGTTCTTTTTTTCAGTTATGTGAAGAATGTCATTGGAATTTTGATGGGTATTGCTTGAATCTGTAGACCACATTTCATAATATGGCCATTTTCACAATATTAATTGTGCCAATAAACAAACATGGGAGGTCTTTAATGTCTTCAATTCTTTTAGTTCTTCTCCAATTTCCTTTTTCTGTGTTTTGTCATTTTCATTATAGAGGTCTTCCATCTCCTTGGTTAGGTTTATCGTAGGTAGGTAATTTTTTGAGGCTATTGTGCATGTTTTTGTCTTCCTGGTTTCTTTCTCAGAAACTTTGTTATAGGTAAGTTAAAAAAGTAACTGATTTTTGTATGCTGATTTTTTTGTATGCTGAAAGTGTTTATCATTTCTAAGAGTTTTGTGCTTTATGATATCATCTACAAATAGGGATCATTTGGCCTTTTTCTTTCATACTCATATCCCTTTTATTTCTTTCTCTGGTTTTATTACTCTGGCTAAGATTTCAAACACTATGTTGAATAGGAGTGGAGACAGTAGACACCCTGGTCTCATTCCTGAATTTAGAGGAAATGCTTTCTGGTTTTTCCCATTTAGTGTAATGTTAGTTATAGGTTTGTGTAAATATAGCCTTTATTATATTGCAGTAAGATCCTTCTATTCCTATTTCTTCAGGACTTTTATCATAAAAGGATGTTGGATTTTGCCAAAGGCTTTTCTGCATTATAGAGATGATCATGTGATTTTTGTCCTTGATTTTATTTATGCTGTGAATTACATTTATTGATCTCCATATGTTGAACCATTCTTGTACTCCTGGAATAAAACCAACTTGATCATGCTGTATGATTTTTTTCTTTTTTTAACATTTATTTTTAAATAATTGTGCACTCATAGGAAATTGCAAAGAAAGCACAGCTGTTTCCCTGTACTTTTCCCTCAGTTTCCAAGGGTAACACCTTATATAACTGTATATACTATCAAAACCAGGAATTTGGCATTGACATTGGTGCTATTGCTAGTATCTTTTGACATCTGAAAGCATAAGAACTGAAAATTGAAAGCCATGAAACCTAAAAAAAGAAATGAGTCCATTTCCTGCTATGATCAAGGTGTCCACCCCCACCCTGACCAGGATATCTGGGGTTTGAAAGTTACTTTCTTTGGGCAGAAAAATGCTGTTTCCTGTCAGATGTCTCTCTTGGTGTCACACTTTAATGTTTTTTTTAAGAAACTTTTTATTTAAATAATTATAATCTTTTTATTGTGTTGTTGAATTCAGTTTCCCAGAATTTTATTGAGGATTGTTGAATTTATGTTAATCAAGGAAATTGATTTACAGTTTTCTGGTTTTGTTATATGCTTTTCTTTTTTTGATACCAGGGTAATGGTGACTTCAGAGAATAAGTTTAGAAGTGACCTTTTCATTTCTGAAATTTATGGAATGCTTTGAGGAGCATTGGTGTTAGCTCTTCTTTGAAGGTTTGGTAGAATTTAGCGTGAATCCATCCAGTCCTAGGCTTTTCTTTGTTGGGAGACTCTATTATTGTTATAATCTCATTGCTTGTTATAAATCTGTTTATTTATTTATTTTTTGTTTATCCATTTCTTCTAGATTTTCTAATTTATCGGAATATAAGTTTTCAAAATTCTCCCTAATGATAATTAGGGATTAGCCTGGATTTCAGTGACATCTGTTGTCATCTCCCCCCTTTCCATGTCCAATTTTATTAATTTGGGTCTTCTCTATCTTTCTTTTGGTTATTTGACTAATGGTTTGTCAAGTTTGTTTATCTTTTCAAATAGCTAATTCTTTGTTTTATTAATCCTTTGTATTGTTCCTTTAGTCTCCATATCATTATTTCTGCTACTAATTTTGGAATGGACTTGTTTTTGTTTCACTAAAACTTTGAGGTGCATCTTGAAGTTATTTATTTGAGATCTCTCTGATTGTTTAATGTAGGTACTCACAGATATAATTTCCCTCTTAGAACTCCCTTCATTATATAACAAACATTCTGATCAGTTGTAGTTTTGTTTTTATTTGATTCTAGGATTTTTTTTTAAGTACACACCCTCTCAATTTCTTCAATGACCAACTCAGCATTCAATAGCACGTTGTTCAGCTGGGTGCTGTTGGGTCATGCCTGTAATCCTAGCTACTCAGGAGGCAGAGATCCAGAGGATCGCAGTTCGAAGCCAGTCTGGGCAAAAAGTTCATGAGGCCCTATCTCAAAAAACCCACCACAAAGAAACAAGGGCTGGTGGAGTGGCTCAAGGTGTAGGCCTTGAGATCAAACTCCAGTACTGAAAAAAAAAAAAAAAGACAAAAGCATGTTGTTTAATGTCCATGTATTTGGACAGTTTCTATAATTTCTTAGCTTTTTATTTCTCATTTTTATTCCTTATGATCTAATAAGATACAATAAATTTTCATAATTTTTTGTATTTGTGAAGACCTGCTTTATGGCCTAAGATGTCATCTGTTTTACAGAAAGTTCCGTTGGCTGCTGAGAAGAATGTGTATCCACAGCTATTGCATAGCATACTTTATAGATTTCCTTTTGAGTGTGTGTGTTTTATCGATTTTTATTTTGTATTGTTATAAAAATTTTAGTAGGAAATAGTCATTATGGGGGGGATTCGTAGTGACAATTCCAATTAGACTTATATTGTGCATTATTTACATTGCCCTCATCCTCGTTCCCCCTCAGTCCCCTCCCCATCCCACTCAAAGCAATTGCAAGAGGTTTTTAGTTCTGTTTCATATAGGTATTAAGTCCATCTACCATATACTGTCACCTTAATCTCCTTCCTTGTAGATGCCTTTAACTCCATTCAATCTAAGGTATAGTTTTTTTCTGAGGTTTCTTTGTTTATTTTTTATCTGGATGATCTATTGATGAGAGTATTTGGGTATTGATGTAACCCAATATAACATAACCCTATTCTATTGTATCTTGGTATTTGTTTTATGAAATTCAGTACATCAAAATTGGGGCATATGTATTTACAATCATTATATCTTTTTGACTGTTAATATGTAGTGACCTCCCTTATCCCTTCTGATTAATTTTGGCTTGGAGAGTGCTTTGTCAGACATGAGTATCAGTACTCCTCCTTACTTTTGGTATCATTTGCTTAGAACCTCATTTTCTATCCCTCACTCTCACTCTGTGTCTTTGCCATGAGGTGAGTTTCTTACAGACAGAAAATAGTTGGATCTTTTTTTTTTTTTGCATATACTATTTGTAAAGGAGGGATACATTGTGACATTTACATATGTGCTTACAATATCTCTTAATTACATTCATCCCCTCTATTATTTCCCCTCATTCCTCCTCCCTCCACTTTTTAGGACAATTTCAAAAAGATTTGCTGTACTGGATCATACACGAATACAAAATACATCCACCATATCTGCCCTCCTTGACCCTCTCTGTTTACATTCCCCTTCATACTGTTACCTACCCCCTGGACAGGGCCTGTTTTATCTTCCCGTCCTTCATTTTTCTAAGTGTGTATGTATTGGTTGGTCAAGGGAGTTTCACTTTGGTATTTCAGACATGTGTATGTCATGCTTTAATCAGTTTAGCACACTCTATTACTTTCTCTTTCTCTATTGCCCTGCTCCCCAATTATTCAGCAGCTTACAGTGCATTGCATTGTATTATCTTCTTACACAGATGCATTGCATTTCAATACCTAACATTCTCTAACACTTTCAGTCTCTTTCCCTCTCCTGCCTCCCCGAACCTGTGATCTCCTCAGTTGGATCCATTCGTACTATCATATTATATCTCTCTTACTCTTTAATCTATTTATACACATACACACATGGATGTGAGATCATATATGTGTTTATATGTACATTTATTTTATAGGTCTAGCTTCAACAGATGAAGGAAAACATGAGACCTTTCTCCTTAGTCTGCTCACTTCACTTAATATGATGACCCATACATTTACCTGCAAACAACTTCATTCTTCTTTGTGGCTGGATAATGTTCCATTGTGTACATATACATCACATTTTCTTAATCCATTCATCAGTTGTAGGGCAACAAGGCTATCTCCAAAGCTTAGCAGTTCTAAATAGTTCTACAATAAACATGGGTGTGCAAGAGGCTCAATTGTATCTTGTTGTATCCTTTTGTGTTTGTAACATTCCTGAGGGCATATGCCCAGGGTGATATTGCTGAAGTGAATGGCAGGTCTATTTTTAGTTTTTTGAGGAACTTCCATACTGATTCCCATAACAGTTGCACTAATTTGCATTCTCACTAACAGTGTGTAAGGGTTCTTTTTCCTCTGCATCCTCACCAGCATTTTTTGTTGTTTATGTTAGTGATGAAAGAAATTCTGACTGGAGTGGGATAAAATCTCACTGTCATTTTTATTTGCATTTCCTTTATGGTCAAGGATGTTGAGTGTTTCTTCATGTATTTATTGGCCATTCATATTTCTTCTTTTGAGAACTGTCTATTCAGCTCATTTGCCCATTTTTTCAATGGGTTGCTGATCTGATTCTTCATGGAGTTAGTTTTTTTAATTCTCTGTATATTCAGTTTATTAACCCTTGTCAGATGTATAGCTGGCAGAGATTTTCTCCTATTCTGTAAGCTGTCTCTTCAGTCTAGCAACTGCTTCCTTTGCTGTGCAGAGCCTTTTAGTTTGATTCAGATCCGTTTGTCAATCCTTTCTCTTAAATTGCCAAGCTTTTAAAGTTCTATTCAGGAAGTTATTGCCTATACCTATTTGTTCCAGTGTATTCCCTACTCTTTCCTGTAGTATTTTAAGAGTTTCAGATATTACATTAAGATCTTTGATTCATTTTGGATTCATTTTGGATTGATATTAGTACCAGATGAGAGACTGGGATCTAGTTTCAGTCTTCTACAACTGGCTATCCAGTTTTCCCAGCACCATTTGTTGAAGAGGCTGTCATTTCTCTGATGCATATTTTGGGCTCTTTTGTTGAAAATCAAGTGACTGTGACTATGTGGGTTTTTGTCTGGGTCTTCTATTTTGTTCTGTTGGTCTTCATGTCTGTTTTTGTGTCTGTACTATGTTGTTTTTATTATATGGCTCTGTAATATAATTTAAAATCAGGTACTGTGATAACTACTGTTGTCTTTTTGCTCAGGATTTGACTATTTGAGGTCTTTTGTGCTTCCATATGAACTTTAGGATTGATTTTTCTATCTTTGTGGAGAATGTCATTGGGATAGACTGCTTTTGGTAGCATAGTCATTTTCACAATATTGATTCTGCTGCTCCATGAACATGGGATGTCCTCCCATCTTTCAATATCTGTCTCTGGTGGTAGACTCCCAAGCGGACACTGTGACTGGGAGTCCCAGAACTGTCTGGACTGAGAATTTTCAACCCCCTAGATTGCTCAGTTTCCAAACGCGCCTGCCTACAAGGAGCTTCAGACCTTCCTGGTGGTGAAGGTAAGGTGCTTTGTTTGGAAATTTTCCACAGGCAGTTAGTTAGGGCCACCAATACTGTGCTTTTCCCTCCCTGAGCTTCCTTTAAATTCTCAGCTTGCTCCAAGTCGAAGCCTCTCCCTTTCCACGAGCTTCCTGTGGCCACCTCCTCTCATACACTGTGGGCCAGGTGTCTCAAGATGCCAGGAGCATCAATTATTCCTTATTTTCAAGATACCCCCTACTGGGTATCTCAGTCTTAATCAGGAGGTCTTCTCTCAAGATGGCACCTTGTCACAGCTCTCTGAGGTATGGGGAATGAAGGGTTGTATTGTCTTATGTTGGCCTGATGTTCTGGGGAGTTCACTGTCTTTCAAATTCCTACACTGGGGTTAGGGTTTGCGGGCTGGGTAGTTTTTGTCCCACAGCTAGGTCTGCCAGTCTGCACAAAGGACACCTGGCTCACCTTGAGGTAGCGACTTCAGCTTCCCCTCCCCCAACAAGTGGGGGAGCTGGGGCTGGAGCTGCAAACTGTTTCTTGATTTACTCTGTTGTCTTTATGTTTTGCCATACTTTTCCACTGTCTTGTCACTCTTTTGTGGTTCTCAGTGCTCTTCTTCTCTTTGCTCTTCTGTATGCTGTCTATTCTTTACGAATTTATCCAAACTCTTATTCACAGGGTCCAATGGAGAAAGCTTTTACTCCTTCACCATGTTGACCCTCCAATTCTGTATACTCAAAGACAGCTTTAGGTCAAAGCAAATGCTACACTTCTTTGAAAATAAGGTCTGCATTACTCCTTCTGGTACTAGAAGTCTACGTCAAGAGTGTGGGCTGCTGTCACTAAAGACATCACTGATGTGAGGACTGGGGAGTCATATGTAGCAGTTTAAAATACCATCACATTTTCTTACCACAATGAAACCTCTTCTTTTTTCTATGATTCTGACCATTTTTGTGACTTTCTTAGTTATTTCTGAGAATCTACCAGTGGCTCTGCCAAATTTCTGAATAGCAGTTTACATAATTGCCAAATGCTTTGAGAGTAAAAGCAGCTCAGTGGGGCATGGTGATTACACCTATAATCCTAGTTACTCAGAAGAAGATCACAAGAGGATCATTGTTCATGCCAGTCTAAGCTAAAAGTTCACAAGACCTCCATCTCAACCAATAGCTGGGCATGGTGGTATGTGCCTGCAATCCCAGCTATGTAGGAAGCATAAATAAGAGGATTATGGTCCAGGCAGGCCCAGGCATAACAACAAAACTCTATCCAAAAAAATAACTAAAGCAAAAGGATCTGGAGGTGTGGCTCAAGTGGTAGAGCACCTGCCTACAAGAGCAAGGCCCTGATTTCAAACTCAGTACCCCGCCGAAAAAAAAGAATAAAAGCAATGCAGAAAGATCCCCCCTGCCTTTTTTTTTTTAAGACCTATGGCTCTGTTTTGTGTGTCGTCGTGGTCTGAACACTGAAAAAGCCTCTAGAGCAACTTACTTTTGTAGTTTTTAATCAACCTCTTTTTTTTCTAATCTCTGTTTTGCCTTCATGTCTTACAAGGTTATTCATGACATTAAAAACATTATTTCTTTTAATCTCGCACTTCTGAGTGTTTTGTGTTAGAACAGAGTTTGTTAGAGGGCCTTGAGATTTTTCTTTTTTTATATCTAGTTTTCCACAGTTTGAATTTCATTCTTTCATCAATTCAATTGCATTTATTTAGACCCAGTATATAGTTCTGTTGTTTTCAATAGGAAAACATTTCCTTTTTTGTGTAATGTCTATCACTGAAATCACACAAAAATTTCCTTTGTGTGTTCCTTCTATTTAATAGAATATAACTATATGACCAGGCCATGTTCTCATTTCTGGCAGTGAGATGAATAATAATATTATCCCTGCCTGAATGACTTCACAGTGTAGGTTTTTCTTCTACAACATTAACCACAAGGGCTCTTATAATAGTAAGAGCCATGGAATCTCTTATTCTTCAAAAATGATGTTTTAATATATTTCTTAAAATAATTGTTGTAAATGGCAATAGGGAACCAGACACCCACTCTGAATTGTGTATGGTATGCTAGAATAACATTTCAGTTGAAAGCAGTAGCGGAAAGAAAATGGTTTTACTTAAAGTAAGAAGGTAGAGGGAATTCATAAAGATGAGGTCAAGAATCTTTAAGTTTTCTGATTGCAAAGCAAAACTTCCAGGAGTCCAGTGGAAGGGTTTCAGATGGGACAGCTGCAATATCAAGGACACAGAATGTCATATGGAGTGTGAATCAGCTGATTGGAGGAGGAATGGTTCTTAGTGTTAACTAACGTAATGAGAAGCACAATGAACTCAGTCTCAGCAATCTCTTTGAGGCAAATGGGTTCCATGCCTAACCACCAACATACTTAGCTAACACTGTCTGGACTAATTCAGTGTCAGGGTTATGTATCACCCTTGGGTCTTTTCTCTGCACTTGTGGGGACAGTGACCTTGGTGCATGCACTTAATGTCTGATGAATGTTCTTGCTATTTTGTGTCTTCTTTTTCTCTGCACTGTTCCTTATAAAATGTTCCTAACCTTTCTGATTTTTCTTAGATTTTACAGTGGAAATTATCAGAGAACCAAAGATAGTTACACCCCCATATAGGAAAATGTCCTTCGTCAAAAAAGTTGGTGTAAGGAAGCCCTCAGCGAGACCCAGGTAAGAGGTAGGACCTGGCTATAGCAACATCTCCTGGCACAACCTATCCTTCAGATATTTTTCCACGTACCACAAGTATATGAACAAGAACACTTTGCATTGTAAATTGTTGCAATTTTATTTCCTAAAATTGACAACATGCAATATCTTATACAATAACTTTTCAAACTTGAACTACTGAGGACATTAATTTATGCCAGTGTGTAGACACTATAAATAGATATCTAGTTCCTTCCATAGTTATGGACATAGCATGATTTATTTAGCCACACCCTTTTCACAGATATTTACATTGTTCTTGATTTTTCATTGCTACAAATAATGCCATAATAGACATCTTTGTGCATGATCCTTTCCCATTTGTTTTTATGGACTGCTGCAGTAGAATCTTAACTGGTCCTTTCTTCATGTCTCTCACCTTTCTAATCAACTGAGAGTCAGCCTCTGCTAGGAAATGACTCTGTGGCCTTTTCTTTCAGAAAAATGCACCTAACTTTCTTTCAACTTCCCTTAGCACAAAGTCACCTATACTTAAAAAGCTCCTCAAATCCCATGTTGGGGAGGGGGGTGGTTCAAACAATGTATACACATGTGAGTTAATGTAAAAACAATTTTTAAAAAGAGTATTGAACCACTTGAAATGAAAAAAAAAATCCTGTGTCTGCTATGACTTCCTTTCCTCTGGTATTTTAAATCCCAAAAGCACAACTTCAAACATTTAACATGTACTACATTTTAGAGTTCTTTATTTTTTAGATATATTTTCTTCTTTCTTGACTATAATTTTCTCTTAAGTCATGCCACTCATTCACCCATTCATTTTTAACTCAATTGTGACTTAGTCTATTAATGACTAACCATGAAAGGGCCTCTTCTAGATAATAAGGGTATAATAGTACATAAAAATTCAGTAGTTAATATTTCTGATGGAATATTTTCCACAGAGAAAGCTCCCACAGGAATGCTTTCAGTTACCTACATTATTCATTGAGGGTGATAAGTCTCTTCTGAGCAATCTAGACAAATCTTCCTCCCCTTCAAATAATTGAAATTATTTCCTGAAGTTCAATCACCTACTCATTCTGTCATCCCATTCTGTACTACTCACTGTCTCCACTATGTTTATAGTATAGAAATACCTTTTTTCCAACTTAGTTGAGCATGAATATAACAGAAGCCTTTTCTAAATTGCATATTCATAAATCGTTAAGTTCTATAAGGAATATGCAGAGCTATACAGTCCACACTCACATTTTCAGCTAAGATTACCACAGAATGGCTTAGGAATCCCACACTCCTAAACCTTACCCCTCATCCTCATTCAAAGTAATAAAGTTACCAATTATACACTATGTCCCAGACATTCTGTGAGTGCTAATGGTACAAAAATAGACACAGTCCTTGCCCTTAATCTAATATATAACTAAATAAAATACATGGCTGACCCTAAAATGTCATGATAAAATACCATTTCATTGCTATAGGAGTGTAACAGAAAGAGAAAGAAATCGTGAGTAAGGATTAGGAAAAGTTAGAATATCAAAAGAGGCCCTGAGCTGTATGTAGGAGTTCAGTTGCAAAGAAATTGGAGCATGTGGTAAGGTTATGTCCTACTCACCAGTTGAAGAGATGACACAAAGATATAAATTCATTTATATAAAGGCGGTGTTCAAATTCATGAAAATATTCTAGTGGTGTTAAAGCATAAAATACATGAGGTATAAAGACATAAAACAAAAATTAGAAAGCCATATTGAGACCAAATAACTGAATTACTAAGGAATTTGTATTGATTAAATGACAATGGAAATTCACTGGTGTTTGCTGGAATTTGTCCATAGCAGAAACACCTATTATATAGATTTTTAAATACTACTCTGGAAGAACTATCTTTAATAGTATAGGGAGTCAGAGACCCAGAGAGTAAAGGCAAAAATAATAGTTGGAAGTTTGTTGAGTTGTTTAAGCAAGGGATGCTACAGGCCTGAAGTGAATGGCAGGAGTATGAATGGAAGGGAAGTCAGAGATGTGTCAAACACTGAAGAAGAAGAATCAAAGTACCGGAATAGTAGGGCAAGGCTGTGCAAATGACTTCCCATAAAAAATTAATTGAACTGAGCAAGTACGTTGAACATTTTCAGAATTCTATAAATTAACCAGAGGCATATAACAAAGTAGAAAGCATTTTTTTCGGAAAACTACCAAACCTCACTGAGCACAGTGAGGTCTATAGCATTGTACCTGGGAGTTCCTCACCCCACCTACAAGCATGATCTGCAGTGTTTTAAGGCAGTGGTATTAGGTGGTCAAGAAACAAAGTAGCCAAAAGTATAAAGGGTAGATCTGTGGATCAAGACCTCCTCATGGAGTTTCAAGATACTCGGAGAGACCAAAGAGGGCTCCAGTTATCTGCTTGTCTTGGTTGATCATGATGACCTGAAAACTTAAGATTAAAAATAAAAAGAATTTTAAAAAGAAAAAACAGAACAGCTACCTTAGTGGAAGGGTATGGCAGTGGAGATATACTCTGCAGAATTAGTCCAAATAAATCATTTAGGGAAAAACAAAATAGAAAAAGCAAACAGAACCATCTCCAGCAACAACTTTTAATAAGTGAGAGGTGGGTGGTATGGGATCAAACTCCAAAGTTGTTATGATATTCACATGGTAGAGGAAATCAATAAAAACTGTTTCTGAGGTGATCCAGGTGTTGAGCTCATCAAAGTAACATCTAACATGTTCAACAAACTAAAGGAAACCATGTTTAAAGAATTAAAGGAGCCAGACATAGCAGTGCATGCCTGCAATCCCAGCACCTGGGAGGCTGAGGCAAGAGAATTGAGAATTCCAGGTCAACCTGGACTATAAGAGACAGAGAAAGGAAGGAGGGAGGGAAGGAAGAAGAAATAAAAGAAGGAACAGAGGAAAGAAGGAAAAAAGAAAGAAAGAAAAGAGTTAATACCAATAATGAGACAGAAATTATAAAATAGAATCAAATGTAAATCTGGAGTAGAAAAACACAATAACTGAAATGAAAAACTTTCTAGATGGGATCGATAGCAGATTTCAGTTCACAGAAAAACCAGTGAACTCAAAGATGACTCAATAGACATTATCTAGTCTGGGGAAACATAAAAATGAAGAGTAAAGAAACATAAACAGAACCTCTGAGACTGCAGAATACCATTAAGCACAGCAACATTTAAGTCATTCTAGTTTTAGGAGGAGAGGAGAGGGAAAGGGGGGTCAAGAAAATATGTGACTATATAATGGTTTAGTAGTTTCCAATTTGTTTGGTGATACTGGGGTTTCTGAACTCACATGATTATCTCAAATGACACAGAAAAAGCCTGTACCCATTCATGATTTTTTTTAAACTCCTAATAAAATTAGACTAGAAAAGAGCTATCTCATCCATAAAGGGCATCTATCAAAAACCTACTGCTAAAGTACATAATAAAACAGGCACATAAAGGAGGAAGAATAAATTGGCCCAACATGTGAGTATGTATAGATGGTTTTACATAATAGCCACGACATAAAGATGAGGTTTAATGGGCAGTTGAAATTTAGAAGTGGGTTTCGTGGGAACTAGAGATAAAAGTTTCACAGTATTAGTGAAAATTAACACCATTCTTCCTATCAATGAAAATTGAAACCACAGAGAAAGCACAGATTACCCAGAGAAACTACAGGCAAAAAGAAGGAGGATTGTAGATGAAACATTCAAGTTACCTCTATTCAAGGAGCAGTGGAAGAAGGAATCAAGTGGATTTAGAAATACAGATCAATATCTACTGTTCAGTCATGCACTGCTTGACAGAATTGACTGTGCCAATTGAGACCTGCTTTGAATCCATAATGTAAAAAGAGAATTCCCTTGAAAAAACTAGCCCCCTTAAAATCTCCCACCTCTTCTTCCATTGGGACTGTCAAATGATTGGGCCAAGTTTAGGAAGGAAAGAGAAAAGCTCAAGTTCATCTCCAAGGCAACAGGCAGACTTAACTCATCCACCATGCTCTTCACACATAGGTAAAGGCTCTTCAGTCTGAGATGCCTTTCTCCATTCTCTAAAATCCAGGGTGGTCCTCCCTTTCCCTTCAGTAATGATGCTGTCTTTTGTTCTAGAAACATGGCAGAAATCCTCCTAAATCCACACCACTTGGAATTCTTCAGGGAGTTCCTCAAGGAACGGAATGCTGATAGCCCATTGGTATTTCTGGTAGCTGTACAGAAGTTGAGTTTGGAGACCAATGAAAAGATTTATGAAGCTGCATTGGAACATGTAATCAAGACTTTCTTTCATGGCAAACTCCCTCCTGGTATGCATCCTTTTCTCTTGATCCCATTTTCTTCTCCTTTTAGTTTCTAGTTATATTATCTGGGAGCTGGCAGAGTGGCTCAGTGGTATAGTGCCTGTCTAGCAAGTGTGAGGGTCTGAGTTCAAACCCCAGTCCTGCAGAAAAAAAAAAAAGAATATAAATTATTATCTGGGAAATAGGCTGTCTCAAATGAGTTCCCAGAGAGAGCAGGACACAGCAGTGGCCACACGGAGGCAGTACTGAGACAAGACTAAGGGAGTGAAACCAGAAAACAAAAATACATCCAAAGTGAAAATACTGATAAAAGAAACCAAGTTCAAGATACATTCACACATATCCTCTCATTTCATGTCATTTAATCCTGGATTTTATTTAATCCTTGTAAGGGAGGAAAACTAGCTACATTTTCTAAATGAAGAAAGTGGAACACATTAACATCATCTAGCTTTTCTAATTAGTGGAACATGAATTCAAACTCATGTCATTTGATTATCAAATCAATCAGGCTGGAATTAGAAACAGCAAGGGCCAGCTGTATGGAAGGACTGCAGTGTTCACCAAATCGTAAAGAGTTGTACTGAGAAAGAAGACTGTGTGCCTGAAGTTTTTTCATAAATTTTGTCTTGTTTTCTTGTGGGAAGCTAAACCTAGCCCATGTAAACTGGTCTTGGCCAAGAGCAGAGGTTGCAAGTCAAATACTGACTTGTAATTTCAGAGAAACCCACAAGGCGGGGCGCACAATTCCATGCTGGAGGTAAACTGATCTATAACAAAGCAATGAAGGTAAAGCTTCCTGGAGGTTTTCTGTGGTTTTTTGCTTGGGTAACTATTGGCATGAAGACAAAAATAGAGTAAGACATAAAATTAGTAAGGCTTTTGTTTTGTTCTGTTCTGTTTTTAGAGACAGGGTCTTGCTACGTAGTCCAGGCTGGTCTTGACTTCACAATCCTTCTGCCTCCTCCTTTCAAGTGCTGAGATTACTATCATGCATACCACGCCCAGCTAAGCAAGGCTTTATTTGTAAGAAATATTTATTTGTTGAGTCTCAAGGTGTCAAGTTCTGTGCATCATTTTGAATGCACTAGAAGAGGAAGAGGCATGCCCAGATTCTGTCCTTGACTCGTTTTCAAGTCCCTCGAAAGACATGACAGTCTCTGACCACCTAGATCCCTGTATTGCCCTTAGTGTACATATTTGTAAACTTGGTCCCCTCCCACTCCAGAAATTTAACTTTAATCCTTCAATTTATGTGCTCTCCCTAAACCAAAAACACCACACCAGCTGCAGAAATGAGTCCTTTAAAACTTTCTTTTCCCTCATCTTTGAAATTTGACTTGAACCAAGGACAATATTTCATCTACAAATTCACTTGCACTTAGCATTCCAAATATATTTTCAAGCAAATTGCTAAAGGCTCAGAGGCAAGCCAGAGTGAAAATAGGGGGCTGCGAGACTCCACAATGAAAATAAACACCAGCTATCATTTAGTAGACAAAGACAACCCTTTTTTCTCTTTCTTGCACTTTTTAGAAGCAATGCTGCAGTGCAATGCCCCTATCGTGAAAGAAGTCATGTTCACACGTCGTGTGAGCACAACCACACTGTTAATGCTCCAGGGCTATGTCATGAAATCTCTGGAAGAAAGGTGGTAAGTATGTCCAGCAAGGCAATGATTCTTCCTGGAGTTTCCTGTTGGCTTTTGAAAGCCAGTTAATCAAAGGTCTCGTAACCTACTCTCATAGCTCATTGCCAGAACCCCCTACAAGAGACAAAAAAACAAAAAACAAGAAAAACTTACCTTGAATTCTCCTGCCTACCTACACACACACACACACACACACACACACACACTCTGTCTTTCTGTCCCCTTATGGAGGAACAGTACAGTGTTGACCAAGAAACAATGACTGACATTAGAAAGGGTAGTTTGAGTATTTCAACATTGCCCAATTCTCACAGCATATCTCTCCCAAAGCTGAAGTAAGTTTGACAGGACTATTACATGTTATGGGTCAGGTTTTTGCCTTCTTTAAAACCTTTGGTTTTCCTTCTGACAGGTTGAAAGAATACCAACAGCTGTTCCCTGCTGTGGAGGTGGAACTTGAAATACAGAGTTCCCCAAGGAAGCCCTCCAGGTCTAAAATTTCCCTGCAGGAAAACCAGGTCAGTGAGGAAGAAGGAGAAACCAAAACATTGGAGACAAGAAAGCCACTGCCCAGGCATTGCCTACTATCCAAAAGAGTGTCACTGTTAACCTATTTAATCAGCAAACAATTACTCTTTGGGGGTAGGTTTTTAAAGTCCCATTTTTCAAGAAAGAATCTGAGGCTCAGAGAAATTGTTACACTGGCAATTTACGCCCCTCTCTTCCACCTGTGATTAGAACCAATGTGTGAGAGGCACTGGAGTTAGACCCTTGAAGATCAGATTTTCACTGCTGTAAGCTAGTTTGGAGGACATGGATTGGTCATGGAGTCAAGTGGTTTTGCTAATTCTCTCTGCACCCAATCATACTGACCTGTGTATTCACTCAACCTAAGCCTGCACATACCAGGGTGAGCTTCTAATGTATGGCCAAGGATGGGACAGAAACAACTGTCCTTCAGATAAGCAAAGCCTCAAGAAGTAATACAGAGGATTGAGAACACAGCATGCCCACTTCCTTCTTCTAAACAGTCTGCTAGCTTATGTTCTTTGTCCCATAAGAGAGGAAAAGGGAAGAAACAGGAGACAGGGATGTTACTCAGGAAAGTCTTTCCATATGGTTTGAAATATATGCTCCTTAAATAATCTCTTGCTCAGAGTGCTTCAGAGTTGGTTACACCAGAAAAATTTGAGTCCTGCTCTAACTCCAAAGATCATGCTAAGATAGCTCTGAAAATAAGGCCTAAACGCATTGATCCAATATGTCAGAGATGAAAATGTGCCACACTCTCCTTTCTTTGTATTTCCTCTGTGTGTAAACCAGCTCTTCCAGGGCATGAGTGATCATACAGAATGTTTAAAATAATAATGGAGGGAGCCAGACATGGTGGCTCGTGTCTATAATCCCAGCTACTTGGGAGGTAGAGATCTGGAGGACTGAAGTTTGAGGCCAGGATGGGCAAAAAGTTAGTGAGATCCCATCTCAAGCAACAAGTTGGTTGTGGTGGTACATGCCTGTGATCACAAATGTGCTGGAGGCTTAGATAGGTGAATTGCTGTCCCAGGTTGGCCTAGGCAAAAATGTGAGACCCTATCTGAAAAATAATAATATACACAGAACCAGTGCGCTTTGTTTTAATTTCAGGTAGTTGAGTTCTAAGATAAAAGGAAACGTAATACCGACTTTATCCTGAGCACAGAGTCACTAAATTTCACTACAATGACGAGCGCTATGGTTTCCATCTTATAAATGGAGATACTGAGACACATGTTAAGTGAATCAACCCAAATTACATGATTAGGAAGAAGCTGGTTCCAGACTCCAATTTTCTAATCCCAATTGAGTACATTTTGTGCTTGACCACTAGTAGTCTAAGGCCACGTGCACAGTGACATTCCCTGTCTACAGACCGAAACAACTGAACTTGTTGATCAAGATTCTTTCTGGCTAAATGTCAGTTTCTTTAGGGATTAATGAACTGTAGAATGGTCACTGACTAACTATTAAAACAGAAGAAGAAACACACAATGTATTCACCTGTGCACATGTGCGAGTGCATGTGTGTGCATGTAAGTGGATGCAGTTATATTTTTTAATTCTTAGAAATGTTTTTACTCATTTCCTTATTTCTGTAACATTTCAAAGTCTGTATAAGCCAAATTTCCTTCTTATGAGTTGCATTTTTCTCTGTCCTCTGTTTCTTCCTGCTTTCCTCACACTTCCTTTTCCAATCACAGCATTCCCAATTTTCACTGTTCAGAGACTGTGGTAGAAGAAGGTTGGGCAGTGACCACAGCAGCTATGCCTGGTTGAAGCCAAATTCTTCCGCTCGCTTGCTATTGAATCCAGGGCAGGTTATTCAAGGTCTCTTATCTGAGTTTCCTCACCTCTAAATTGGAGCTAAAACTCCAAGTGGTAGAATGCCTGCCTAGCAAGCACAAAGCAAAAAACTCAGGAGTTCAAACCTCAGGACTGCAGGAAAGAAAAAATAAATATATATATTCTTTTCTGGAAGTGTTGTGAGGATTACTAAACGCAATGAATATCAAGTTCTAGACCTCTAATAGGCTCAGCGTGCTACACCCTTCTTTCTTTCCCCAGAAGAAAGGCTGGCTGAAAATGATCAGTTTTATCAAGAGCTTTTGCAAGTACCGCAGAAGTATGTCAAATCTCAATATGCGCCAGGATTTCATAGACTTTCTTCGCCAGGAAATTCACAATGCCAAAGAAAGTAAGTTTACTCCCCTTCCCTGGTGACATCTCAGCCACCAAAATTAGCCCCAGTAAGAAGCTGTTGAGCTCATAGTTTTGTGTCAGGCCTGTGTCAGCCTGGAGTCCAAAAAGAACCTCAGGTCCAAGGTGCCAAATGACGCCCAGGCCTGCTGGATCTCTACTTAGAGATCCAGCAAGCATGGAGAATTGGTAAACCAAGGCACACGGAGGTCTCACATTTCATAAAACCATTTCCTTATCTGACTTAACTTGGCCTTTAAAAATTCTTTTAAAAATGTCTCTGCCTATAAAACTAACACTTGCTATTAATAAATAGGCAATAAAAGTTATAAGAATATATACTGCAAAAATGAAAATACCTCAAGAAACAACATTGTTAATGCTTTGTAAACCTACCTCTTGCTCACTTATACTTTTTTCTCACAAAATACCATACCCTCTATTTCTAACTTTCCTTTTTTCTGTTTAATAATGTATCTTGGACATCATTTTACATCAGTACACATCTGTGTGCTTGTTTACTACTGCCGGAAAGTGTCCATTTTCTGGATTTATTCAACTGCTTCATTCATGAATTCCTTCATTCACAACACTTTTTGAGCATCCTCTATGTGGCACACACTCTGCCAGGTTGGGCGGGGGGATGTACAGTGGAGAACATACAACCTAGGATCTGCCCTTGCAACACCTGGAGTTTTCAAACAGAAAACATAAGCCTCAGGTGTTGGGACTGGATTGGGTGGGTTTATCTCCCACTTTCTAATTGACCGATTTGTCAAAGTGACATTGCACCTCAGTGTCCTTATCTATAGAATGGGAATGTTTATTCCTAGCTCATTGGGTTGTTGTGAGGCTTAAGTGAAGTAACACACACACAAAGCATCTTAGAAACTATGCTTGGCAACAGTACAAGCTATAAAAGAGTTAGCCAAGGTGCTGTTACTATTTCATAATTATGATAAGTCATTCCAATGATGATTGCAGAGAGAACCTAATTGGTGGGGGTAGAAGCAGTCAGGGAAGACCTCTTCCAGAAAATGACATAAAGTTGAGTTTTCAGGAGTGAACAAGTTAAGCAGGTTACTAGGAGGGAAGTGATTTTAGGTATGCATAGAACACTTGCTAAAATGTGTAAGAAAGAAGATGGTGAAACTCAGAAATTCAATCAGGCCAGTTGGCCTGGAGATGAGATGGGGAAAAGTACCAGAGATGAAACTAGACAGACTGGCAATGACAAACCACGTCTCTCTTGATGACTTTTGAGTTGTTCCAACAGTCACTTAAACAAAACTACTAAACATATATTTTTATAGATACATGTATTTCTATGAAAGAAATTCTTAAAATTGAAAGTAATGGATAAATGGTTAGAAATAGTTACATGTCGGCCTAATGCCACTGCAATAATTTATACTCTTGCCAAGAACATAAGCATCATCAGAGCCACACTCTCCATTTGGAAGGTCACATCTGTGCTCACTTTCTACAGACACCTTGGGGATAAACATAACAACACCATGACACAGTTTCTATTAGACACGTGCCGTGAACACATCCTTCAGTGTGCAGTTGATTTTTTTTTTTGTATGTGTGTTGTCACACCATCTGTGTAGATGACTTTTTCAGTAGTCCCCTGAACCTAACCAAGAGGTTACACCCAATATATAGGGAACCCATCGGGTTGGTCCAGTTTCCTTTCTTCACTGTAGTCAGGCCCAGGTTAAAGGCTTACTCCAAGGGTAACAGCTAAATTAATATGTATGCATGCCAACTGTAAAATGTGATGCTAACTGTTGCTGACTCCTTTGTATATTAAATGTATTTGTGCTTCCAAATGCAATGTTTGGAAAAACATTGTGTAAAACTGGCATCCACAAAATTAAAACTGTTAATGATGGTAGCCACTTTCAGATTTGTGGGCAGGTGCTCCTAACGAGGAGCGCCTAGTGGTGCTCATGTAATGCCGTTGAAACTAAACTTTTCATTGCTAAACCTTAAAAATGCTAAAATAAAAAAAGAGTGACTTGATCAACCCAGGTTGTAATTCCTTCCTCTTTCTCTCCTAGATTTTACCACATCACCCACCGCATCAGGACGTCCGACCTCAATGACCTCAAGTGCTCGAAATGCAGACCAGGAAAATGGAGAAACAGCCCTTATGAAACGTCGGATATTTGGCCATAGGATCATCATTGTCAACTTTGCAGTTAATGATTTATATTTCTTTAATGAAATGGAGAAGTAAGTTTCCTATTTCTCCTTCCTCTCCTGGGTTTGTCTGTGACAGTCCCTTTCCATCACTGTCACAAAATACTTGAGATAAACAATTTAAAAGGAAAAAAAATTCATTTTGGCTCATGGCTTCAGTTTCAGTCCATGGTCAGCTCGATCCATTGCTTTTAGGCCTGGGGGAAAGGTGAGATAGAGGCATGATACCCACTCCATGGCAGCCAGGAAGCAGAGAGTGTGAAAGAGGAAGGGACTGTGGACAAGGTATACCCTTCAAAGCACACCTCCTGTGACCTGCTTCCTCCTAGTATCCATCACCTCCTAATAATGCTATTAAATTATGAATCCATCAATGGATTAGGTAAAATTCCTCAAGATCCAATCACATCCCAAAAGCCTCCCCTCTAAACATTGCATTAGGGACCAAGCCTTCACTGCATGAGC